>NC_092071.1:1345519-1669686 GCF_039877785.1 Chaetodon trifascialis | reverse complement strand
CATTGTAAAAAGCTGTCAATTAAATATTTCGATTAGCTGCTACTGGTGATCAGAAGAAAAATGATATTCTGTAAATATTTCAATAAATGAAATTGTGCTGTAGGTCAAAGAAGAAAATACAAGTTCATCTTCACAAACACTGAAAAGGTGTTTTGCATGCAAAACAACAAAAAAACAAAAACAAAGATCAGCAGTTGGTCAAAGCAAAACGTGCTTTTAATGTTTCTCACTTCATTTCACTTCAGTGGAAAAATCCATTCTGTCTCTGGCTTGAACAAGTGCAATGAAATCTGACTGAATGTCTGTATTCTCCTCAAAAGTCCAACATTTGTCCCCGGTAACCGGTAGCGTTAGTTAACGCTACCGGTAACGGTCGAGGTAAAATTAAGTTCAGTACATCAGCTAGCTAGCGTTAGCTAAATAGTTAATTAGCTACCGCTAGATACTTATCTACTCTAAATGATGTTATCTGGCCTCTAACGGTACCGGTTACCGGTCGGAGTAACGTTAACGAACAGGAGAATACGGTCACCGCCAAGTCGCTGCGAAGCTGCGGGCGGTCTGGAAAAACTATTGAGTGACTGAGTCAGTTGCAGTTTAGCCTGACAACGAAGTAATTCAAGCAAATAATCAAATAAAACAACCGGGCTAATTACCTAACTAGTTAACGCTACCGGTAACCGATAGCGTTAGCTAACGAACTAGATAACGCGACTGGTAACCGGTAACGGTCGAGGTAAAACTAAGTTCAGTACATCAGTTAGCTAGCGTTGGCTAACAAGCTAATCGGCTAACGCGAGATAACGATCTAGTCCAGCTGCTGATGCTACCGTTAAAAACAGCGCGAAGTCTGATGGACGCTCACTTCATAAATTTAAGGAAATGCTGTTTTTAGAAAGATTTTATTTTTTTTTAAAATCATCTTTGATATCTGTGAAGTTCAAACTGAAAACGCAGTTTTGCTGCATAAATTAATTCCTGTAGGTATTTTTCACCTTCAGGTACATGTGGTTCCTCTTTCTAACATTTATCAAAACTCCTGGAAATTGATGTTTTTGATTCAACTTTACTGCTGACTAATATTATTTAAAATAGACGCCTGAAGTGTAGAATTGAGATACTTTAATAAGAAGCTGATGGAGGAAGCAGTTAAGGTCAGTTTGCGTGACGCGCTCTATTTGGTGTGTTCACCTGGGCTAAACACACCTTTACGTTAACAGACACCAAAGCGTTGCTGCTGCTCTGTAATGAAGCAGCACAGCAGCTCTAAACCAGAGCTTCCCTCCAGTCTTTCATTATGATGAGTATCACCTTACCCAGGGAGTGGAAAATCAATACCAGTGCAACCAAAATGTCTGCACCACCTCAGTCACTGCTCTTCCTCCTCACCCAGTAACCGCTACTCTTCAACGTATTTGATGAAACTGTGGATATTTTTGCGTTTGCCGAGGAGACGTTTTGATGCGACACCTGGATAACACCTGGAATCTGGAGGCTTGATTTTCAGCTTGATGTCTCTGCTCTGGCTGACGCTGTTGTTCTCAGGTAAGAAGCTTTTATTGGCTAAAGAGACGAGCAGACGGCCGCATTTCCTAAATAATACAACATATTTATTTGTGAGTTAAAAACTGCCTGCAGGGGTTTGCTCCAAACATTTCTGCTTTGTGACATTTTCCATTAACAGAGCCAAACAAACAGCACTGCTTGAAGTTATAACACTCAGTCTTTGATTCAGCTTCAGTAGTTTGATGGTCTTCTTTCAAACTCACATATCTAATGTGAAAACGTCGTCACTGTGTCCTCCTGGTTGCTGGTTGTCATAAAACAACCCTGAATATGAGCAAATATGTTCGTATTATTGTGTGAGAAGCTGAGCTCATTGTGACTGCTTCATAAAACTTATTTTCCTGGAGGTCTGTCAGCATAAACATGAGATAAACTCATCCATATTCCTCCTGTTTACTCTCAGTTTGCACTGTATTGATCAAACACCCCTCAGCCTTTTATCAGAGCTGGGTGAGAGGCCCCCGCAGCCCCCCGCCACCTTCACCCAATATTTCTGTCTCGTGTTGCCTTTAAGTATCTTTCACATTCACTGCTAATATGCCATATATTAGATACAGCAGTGTTTTTACAAATATAACCCTTGTCAGCATCATTTCAGCTGAAACTATAAAGCTTTATGAAGGAGCAGGAGCCTCCTTAAGCTCGTCATCATTCCAGTTTTGTGCTAACCACCAAACAAATTTGCAGTTAATCAAATTACTGCACACTAACTGCCACCCAGCGAACCCGGAGCTCCGGGCCCCCGATGGTCCGCGGCTCCGGGGCAGCTGATGATCTAGCTTTGCCTTTCAGCTCATCTGGCTGGATGCGTGCCAGAGAAGCCGAAGCGCTCAGCTCTGAACCAGCTGACCAGGACCCTCCTCAGGAAGTACGACTGCGGAGTTCGACCCGTTCACAACTGGACGACTCTCACCACCGTCCACATTGACCTCATCCTGCAGTCCGTCCTCGACGTGGTGTGTAAGCTTTAAGTCGCACACAAGCCCGATGAAAGCGAACACTTTAAGACAAGACAGAGTCCCGTTAGTGTCTTCTAAGATTCCAGTGTTCTTTGTGCTTTGTGGACTTTAAGTCTTCTGTCTGCTCTGTTGAAAGCTGTCTCGTCCTGTAGCATCATGAGCTCATCAGTGCAATAGCTTTGCTTGTAATGAAGTTAAGTCAACTCACTGACAGTAAAATGTCATTAAAACCCTCTCCTGTCTGCAGGATGGAAAAACCCAGAGCATAACTACAAGCATCTGGTACAGACAGGTCGGTGGCCTCTCGTTTCACTCTGTCTCCTCTTGGTTCATCGTTGTAAAACTTGAAGTAAAACCAAAATTTGTTCCAGCATAAAAATCGAGTCTTTAAAATGAAATCAGCTCCAACTGTCTCCCTCCTCAGTGTATTTTGTAATTGTATCACCTAATTTGTTTTCAGGTCTGGACTGATGAGTTCCTGGTTTGGGATCCGGAGGAGTTTGATGGCATCAATGAGATCTCGCTGTCGTCTGACGCCATCTGGATACCCGACATTATCGTTAGCGAGTTGTAAGAAGTTACAGAAGCAAAGCCTTTAAAGTATTTTACTGAGTCTACAGTGTCCTTCAGTGAGGGTTTAAAGCAGGATCCAAGATTGTGGAATATCCTTTTCCTTCCTTTCAGAGTCCCCATTCCCAAGCACTGAATCCTCAAATTAAAGCAGCTACAAGAAGAATTTCAGAATGCCTTAATGTCATATCTCATGTTTATACTAAGAGATATTAATGCTACTTACCTAACGGCTGCTGACATGAGGCTGTGCATGGATGCTGATTGGCTGGTCAGGTTGATAAACAGCTGACAGTCTTTAATGAGTAACGGGAACCTAAGACAGTCAGCCAGGTTGTATTGAAAATTATTATTATTATTGAAAAACATTCATACAGTCATTTACATGGTTTATAAAGGTGGTCTTTTAAACACACTGTGAATGCGGACCTGAGCGGTCTCATGTCCACGTCTCACCTTTCGTCCCCTCTGCTCGCTGTGTGTTCCCAGCGTGGACGGGGGGAAGTCCCCTCCCATCCCCTACGTGTACGTCAACTCGTCCGGCTCGGTGAAGAACTACCGGCCCATGCAGGTGGTGCTGGCCTGCGGCCTGGAGATGTACGCCTTCCCGTTCGACAAGCAGAACTGCAGCCTCACCTTCCGCAGCTGGCTTCACTCAGGTCGCTTCCCTGCCTGTGATTGGTGGTTTTGGTCTGTAGGCTGAACACCTTCGTATATGCAGGATAGCTTTCACACCCGTGGTGCTTATAAGGAATATCAGCATCAACATCTTAGAACCTGCAAAGCCTTATGGGTGCCTTTCTGCCCCCATAACCAACCAGCTGAGCAGGTGGATGTCCACCTGGTTCTGCTCGAGGTTTCTACCTGTTAAAAGGAAGTTTTTACTCGCCACTGTCGCCAAACACTCAGAGAATGAGCACAGCAATTTATAAATAAAACTGCATTGAATTATGGGAGTTGACAAAACACTCAAGGTCGACCTAATTGCTTTCGAGGTCCTTCATCAGTGAACGGATCTTGCTCAGTTTTTATGATCAATAGGTTTCACCTGGAGCATCCAGCCACGCTTCCCTCAGTGTTGGGACATCTAGCCAAGATGCAGTTTAGAGTGACTTGAGATTATTTTGTTGATCACTAGCTCACCATTCAGCTGCGCTGCTGTCTGACAGACGCACCTGAAGGATGAAGAATGAAATAATCCGGTTTGCATGTCTCTGAATGGTGTCAGGAAACGTGAAATGACTCCATGAATCCATGTAAACACACAACCTGTGATGACTGCGTCTGAAAGTAAATGCTGCTTTTTAGTGCCTTCCTCTACTCTTCTTCCACCCTCCGTCTGTTTTTACCCCTCATTATCTCCCTCTGCAGTGAAGGAAATAGACCTGGCTCTGTGGAGGAGCGCAGAGGACATTGCTAATGATAAGAGGGAGTTCATGAATGACGGAGAATGGGAGCTGTTGTCCCTTCCCTCCCGCTACTGGCATGTCCACCAGGACAACACTGACTATGCCCACATCCAGTTCAATGTAGGTGCCTTATTGCCTCCATCGTGTACGTTATTAAAAATTAAAGTAAGAGTAAAAAGGTTCAGCTGTGACCGACAGTGATTCTGCAGTAATGTCTGTGTAATGGCGTCTTAATGGTCGAATACTGTGGGTGTATAACAGCTCTGTAACAGGTGGGCCAGCGACTGCGCTGTGATTGCTTATCGATAGCAAGCGTTAAACTGTAGCCCTCTGTGGGTTAGTCACGCTGTGCAGTGGAATTGTAAAGTGTAAAGCCATCGGCCGCGACCTTCATGGATCGGGCGAGTGAGCTAATGCCAAATGATGAGACTGAGGCTGCTTCTGGCGAGGAAAGAGACAGATAGAGAGGGAGGCTGATAGACAGGGGAGGGTGAGCAACCATAATGAGACTGTCTCAGTGGCTGCCTGATCAATGGACTTCTTGTTAGTGGTGAGGAAAATGGCCCCATTGCAGGTGGAGCAGGGAGGGCTGCTATTTATTCAGCTCAAAGAGCGAAGGCTTTTTGGTAATGGAGCATTTCATGGCCCGCTGGGATATTGTTGCACTGTGGTAGTTTGGCTGCTAAAGGTAAAACGCTGTCGTATGAGAGGAGTTTCTGATGGAACGGATCCCGAGAAAATGTTCTGTATGAAGCAAAGGTTAAGAAAAATCGTATGGTTCAAACGCCTGCGACCAAACTAATAAACACATCCACACACACATCATGCAATGCAATAAATGCCTTACAGAGGAAGGCAGTGAGAAAACTTGATTTAAAATCACACGGACACTTAGAATAAGCCTCAGTTTTCAGTTTCTTAAACAGTTTTAGTTTTTTCTAGTCAATTATTTTTAGATCTTTGGGTCAAAATATTCACACAAAATGAGGAAAAAGCACAAACTAAACTCCACTGACCTCTAACAGGTCTACACAGCACACATTTGTATCTATCGCAGTAGGAAAAGGTTTTGTTGTGTCCCAGTGAGTCCTGAGTCCAGTGTGACAGCAGGCACGAAACCAGGACCGTGAAACTGAAGCACCTAAACCTGCTAAATCCTGGACGGATCAAAGCGAAACCACCTCTGGAGGGAACATGTTTAATCTCAGCGTCCATCAGATCTCTGTCCTCGTCTTTCCTTCAGGTGTTGATCCGCCGGCGCCCCCTGCTGTACGTGGTGGGTCTCCTCATCCCCAGCATCTTCCTCATGCTGGTGGATGTGATCAGCTTCTACCTGCCTCTGAACAGCGGCACACGCATCGCCTTTAAGATCAGCATACTGCTGGGCTACACCGTCTTCAGGGTCAACATGACGGACGAGCTGCCGTCCACCGCCGTCAGGACGCCGCTCATCGGTGGGACACGCTGTGACTTTTCTTTGCTGTTTAGATCATTTCATCCATTTTTCTTTGTTTCAGATCCATTCTGTTCTTCTTCCGTTCTGTTGTTTTGATGTTGGCATAAAAACAAAATTAAAGTCCTCGGACTCGGTTTCATCCTGTTGTTCAGAAAAAGAAAAGACATCGTTCTCACATGACAAACTCCTAAATACTTGAACTCCACTACCCAGAATTCCTTTAGAATGATATCAGGAGCCTGAACATGATTCTTCTGAAATCCTGCTCCAGGTTTCCACCAGAGTGACTCAATGAAGGATTTACTGAAGGAAATACAGCAAATAAATTAAAACCAGGGTTTCTCAATCACTGGCAGCAGAAGAGCCTCATGTCTGACTGAGGCTGATGATTGGTCAATGTGCATGTTTTCACCGAAGATTTAATCAAATTACTGAGCAGCATTTTAATCTGTAAACACGTTAATCAGATTGTGAAGCTTTGTTGTTGGTTAATCAGCAGCTGGACTAGATGTCAAAGATGTTTTGTTAATTTTAAAACTACACACTTCTTTCTCTAAGAAACCATTTTTCAGTTTAATCTGAAGTGAGCAAGACAAAAAGGACTTCAGTTTATCAAGCTCTCTCACGAAAACACCTGCACAGGTGAAACTTTGGTGACAGAAGGATCTGAAACAGCATCGCTGGCTGAATGCCGCTATGATCAGTCCAGCTATCAGTAGCGCCTTTCCCTGACTGTTGCGCTGAAAGCTTTTCTGCTTCCTCCACCTCCATCCAGGTGTGTTCTTCGCGGTGTGCATGGCCCTGCTGATGCTCAGCCTGATCAAGTCCATACTGGTGGTAAAGCTGCTCCACCACAGCGAGAAGGAGGTCAGGCAAATGTCAGTATCTGCCTGCCTGCTGGACAAGTACGGCTCAGCTCGTCACGACTTCACCGAGAGCGCGTTAACCTCCATCAAAACCCTCGACCACATCAACCCGTCTGGAGGTAAGCTACCAGCTTTTCCACAAGTCCTGCTGACAGGCGAGACCTCCACTGTGTTCTTGCTTAATGCTTCACCACTTTAAAGGTCTGTTTGCAAAACCCCGACCCTCGCTGGAGTCAGGGGTCAAAGAACACTTGGATAAAAGAAAGCTGAGCTACTTTTAGTCTGTGCAGGAAAGTTCGAACTCTAGACGTTAAGAAAACTCCAGATGCGAACGGTGTTCTGGTTCTGGCCTTCTGACTAAAGGAAAGTAATGGAAAACATGACTTTGTCAAGGCAGAATTGATGGACCAATGGCCTGCTGAGAGTATCACACTGCCCCATCCACAATCATCGTTTGGATAGTTGACATGTATTCAGAGAAACTGTATAAATCTCATTTTGAAGCACATTCCTTGATCTTCTCATAGATTATGAGCTCGAGTCCTCGCTGGAGGAGGATCTGCTGTCCCTGAATGAGATCCAGGATGCTCCCTCTGGGCTGGAGTGGCTCCTCCAGGAGCTGGCTTCCCTCCGTCTGGCCTTGTCCCAGGAGGACAGCGAGTCTTCGGCTCAGGCCGAATGGCTGGCCCTCTGCTCCAAGCTCGACTGCTTCCTGTTCCGCTTCTACCTGTTGGTTCTGGTCCTGTATGCCAGCACTCTGCTGCTGCTGTGGGCCAGCTGGAGCTTTGCCTGACCACGACCGCAGACTTCTTCCTGTTTACTTAATGCTGGAAGTGAAGGTGCTTATTGTTTATGGTGATGACCGTATTTACAGTGAGGCTCCAATCCAAAGAGAAGGAAGCAGAGAGCAAATCATAGACAGAACAATGTGGATCTGTGTGTGTGTATACTCATACATACATATATACTGTATAGACATGTATAGCTTTTATCCTCTGTCTGTGTCACTCTTCTGATTCAGTGTCAGCTGATAGCGTCTCTGCGTACCTCCCTCCACCACCCGGCCTCCTCGTGTCATTGTAGCTGTAGTATTATCTCGCTAACCTCATGTTCGTGAACGTTTCTTTATCTGCTGCTGCTCTCTAAGTGTTTTTTTATTAGCTCTCTCAGCAGAATCTCTGTCGCTGCTCACATTCATCTCCACTTCCCTCAAACATCCATCAAACCTGACTGTATTTCAAGGTAAAAACGTGCAGCAATAATCCGTCACTGTGCAGGAAATGTGTACACGCTCAAGTCTGAGTACATCAGGTCAAAGCTGAAGCAGGAAATGAGTTTCTAAACTGTGATGAATGTCCATAATGGATAATTTGATGAATGTCTGTCTTTGCTTCCTCTCTCAGATAACTTTAGCCTTTCTGTTAGTCTCCCGCTCGCGTCTCTGTAGCAGCAATCATCGTGTTCCTGATTAAAACCAAATGATTCAAACGGCTGAATTCAAGTAGTCTGAAACCGTCCGACAAATATTCTGAGTGAATCCCGTCCAGACGCTGCCTCGGCGCCGCGCAGCAGCCTGACAGAGACGCTCTGCATCGGGTCTGTAATGTTTTCCCGACAGTGCACATTTACTCAGAGGTGTTGTATAATAAAGCAGCTCTCTGGAGAAACTCCTCAGTGCCGGTGTGATGTTATGATATTGTATTCATACTTTAATCTCCATCCCACTGCCACGAAATAGATCAATAAAACCCACTCAGAGCTGTGTCTCTATTCCCTGTTGGCTTCCTAATAGTCATGATAAGAATATCAAAAGCGCGTCACAGAAAGCTTGCCGGTGGAAAGATCCATATTAATGCAATTTTCACAGTACCTGCGAACCTCGTCCTCCAGTGGATCTGCTTACACGGCGTTACGCTGCAGAGCTGCAGCTCAGTGTTTACTCAGTGCTTTGATACTGTCTGTGTGAGCTAACTAATGGCCTTGTGCTCACTTCCAGCTCTGTTTTCCACTTTGTTGTGAGTCTCAAGACGACTGTATCTGTTCTATTGGAATAAAAGAAAAATCTTTAAGCTGTTGTGTGAAGATAATACGTAAAAATAAAAGCCTCATCAAGTCGAAGCAGCCGTACACCCGCCTGTTCTTGTTTCTGAAGCACGCAGTCATGAGAAATCAGTGAGTTATCAAACAACCATGAATGCGTTTTGAGAGACGGCAGCGAGGCGTCAGAGGCCTCAGCGCTCATGCTCAGTCTTCACAGACCTTCAACTTCAAACTGGAGACAAGAACTAATTATGGTTCAACCCGACCACCTGCACTGGTGTCCTCTGATTGGTGCGTTTCAGCTTCATCACATGCCCTGTGTACTCTATGTGTACTCCACCCAGACCTCCACCCCTCCAACACCCTGAACACCAACAGGTCCCCTGCCCCCCCGCCCCCCGTCAGCTTTAGAGGCTGAATGGGAGTAAATCCCCTTAGAGAGAAGAATTAAGGCTGTTCCAGCAGCATTTTCATGCCTCATCTTCATACTCAGGTGTTTTTATTCTAGTTCTGGATGTAATTTTGCATTTGCAAACTGGTAAAAGCTTTTTTAATTCCAACTTTGTTGCACTTCATGCAGACACAATTTGATTATTTATTTTAATGTCAGCAGCCTTCAACTTCAATATTTGGGATCTGAGCATAAATAAAGTGGAAATGGCCTCTGGAGGTTTTGTGACAGCAGACATTAAACGCTGGCGTTGACACTCGGTTCCTAACGGTCTCTTAATTGTTCCACATCACTGTAGCGTCCCGGCCTGGTGTTGGCGTAGTAATTAATGGAAAGATTACTCAGACGTGACATATGATCCCGGTGCTAGCTCGGATTTCCGCAGTCCTTCAGCTCCATTTATCTCAGTGAGCTGCTACTTTATTGAACGAGGAGGAGGAGGAGGAGGAGGAGGAGTGGCGTGGCAGCAGAGGGATACACCCTGATGAGCTGAGTGACGCTAACGAGCTTCTGATAGTGGACGAGAGCGAAGTGATGGATATAGTGGACGGACATGGAGGGTCTGGGCGTCAGGCAGCCCGAGGCCTTTCATCAGAGCAGCAGGCAGACGTCCACAGCGGGAGAGGACAGCACAGGTGAACGGACACCATGAGGGTCTCATCAGCCTGGACGGCACTCGTCCTCCTTCTGATTCAGGGAGCATCAGGCTGCACAGGTAGAGTGCTTCTGTCTGACACTCACTGATTTAACCACTAACCTGCCGAACTCTCATTTACAGCTGGACTTCAGAGTTATTCACCTGAATCTGACAAACCATGGTGATTTAAAGTTCACTGGACAGAATCATTTTACTCAATATCAGAAAAGTATTTAGGTAATATATTTATATGAACATCACATTTACTGAGCTGTTATTTGTTACATTTAACTATATTAAAAAATTATATCCAGTGCCTAAAAATAAAAAAGTAACAGCTGACAGAAACTACAATAAGAAATTAGATTAAAAACAAAATGTATAATAATTCAGAATTTGTTTTTATGTGTTTTATTATTGTGATAGTTTCACAAATATTGTTATTTGGTCAGAGTGGTGAATTATTAAGTTATCAGGAAATACTGACTCTAAAAATACAAAATGTAGCCTCAGAATATAGACGCTGCTTTATTTTGTTTAATTTGTGTACTTTTATTTCTGAACACGTTTGTCTAAAAAACAATAAAAATATTACTTAAATTCAAAAGAGATGATTGTAATTAAATAAAAGTGACCTTTCAATAGCATACAATCAAAATAAGAGTAATCTTGCTTGAAAGTCAGTGACATCAAATATTTTGCATTTCACTGCATGAAAATTTCAATATTTGATTCATTTGTTAAAGTAAAATTACTTAAAACAGTAACGAACTGTTACTAATTTCTACATTTAGTCAAAATTAATGATTTCATGATCATGTCTTTCTTTTGGGTTTAGCTTTAACTTAAATAGAATTGATTAGAGATGTTTTTGTTAATTTATCGTTGAGTTCTTTTCATTCAAATTGCGAAAAAAAAGTTTTTATCTTACTTTAATCACTGTTTACATCTTATTGAAATAAAGAAACTGTTTATCTCAACGGCGATTATATTTAGGAGAAACGTATTCTTTATTTTAAGTTTAATTAAATTAAGTTAAATGAAGTTTAATTTACTCTCAGGCCGACTGGAAAATGAATATCTAAATGTGTTTAAAAGCTTTTGATTGGTGTTTTTTTTTTTAAATGTCCTGCTGAATATGAGAAATAAGATGAACATTTTACATGTTTTCAGTGAAGAAACTGGGAATCAGCACGGGAAGATTCGCCAACGCCACATTAGTGCGGCTCTCTGAGTTTCTGAGCGCCGGGTACAAGAAGGGCGTGAGGCCCGTGAAAGACTGGAGGACGTCCACCATCGTGGCCATAGACCTCATGGTTTACTCCATCCTCAATGTGGTGAGTTAAGACCCACATGTCACACCAACACCAAACTCCACCTGGTCCCGGCGGTGATTTGATTAAACACATTAATTTAGAAACATGCGTCGACACTCCTTTGACAGCGTTCCTCTTCAGACACGGCCTGAAGATTAGGAAGCAGAGCGGCCACCTTAATCACCGAGAGTCCTTATCGCGTCGGTGGATACGGTGCTTCAACGGTGCATATTCTCAATCTGTTTTCTACTAAATTATCACAAACTAGATGAGAGCTGCTAGAAAAATGATGTTTTATATCAGATTGGCAGGATGAAGCTCAACAGCAGACGAAACAAAAGCTTCGCTGTTCTAAAATGTTAAAGTCGTGACAGCGTTCTGTGAAAAAGGCCAAAAATCCAGATTAATGGAAGCGATCCCTCGTGTGCCAGGTGAGGCGCACGTCATCTAAAGCATATTTATCTGAAGCTTCATTAAAAATAACCCCATTAACAGTGTTACGTTTTCAATATTATTTAAATATGTAAGTGGGAATATGAAACAACTGTCATATACTTACTATTTTATGAGAATATTATGTCACAGATATACAATTAATTGATATATAACGAATACATTATCTTGTATTCCACTACAGGATGAGAAGAACCAGGTTTTGACGACATATGTTTGGTACAGACAGGTGAGAGAAAGACATCATAACATGTACTGGAAGTACCCCGAAGGTACTGCATCAGAAACGTAATGCAGTATTACGCCATCATATATCTGTTCACATCAATTTGCCATGTTTATAAGAGCAAACTTAAAGGTAGTTTCTAGTTTTTACAGTTTTAATTATGTGGTAATTGTGTGTTTTAATCCTAAATAAGTTTGACCCGATCAGCCTCTCCCCCTGTCTCAGTCGTGGACAGATGAATTCCTGGTCTGGAACCCCGAAGACTTCGACGAAGTCAAACAGGTTTCCATACCGACGGCTAACGTGTGGGTTCCCGACATCCTCATCAATGAGTTGTAAGAGCTGCTGCTGTCGCCTCCGTCTTTAATCCGCTCGTCTTCAGTCCCAGAACTAAACCGTCGTTGTCGTTTTTGTCTGTAACCTGCAGCGTAGACGTGGGGAAGTCTCCGGACATACCTTACGTCTATGTGACACATGACGGACTGGTGCGCAACTACAAGCCCATCCAGGTGGTCACAGCCTGCACGCTCAACATCTACAACTTCCCCTTCGATGTCCAGAAATGCAGCCTGACCTTCCAGAGCTGGCTGCACACCAGTAAGACACTCGCCACCATCTTCACACACACCTTTACAACGTGACCGCACTTCTTTCTTCTTGTTTAAAACAAGTCTTTATGCTTTTTACAACATTATTAATGTGGTTTTTAAACTTGAATCCTTCATATAAAAAAAAGCCATCAGGATCTGCATTTGCTCATCTGGCGTGATGTAAATTACGTTTTTCTAAATTAACTTTCATTAAACCACAAAGCATGAACACCTTAACAGGTTAAAGTCTCCAGGTGGATGATAATGATCGCTGCTGCACAATGCAATGTTAGACGGTAATGTTAGCTTAAAACAGCATTAAAGGACACGTTTTTTAATTAATACAGTCCTATTTTCATAGCTTGGCCCATCATTTCTATAAGATAATAAAGCTGAATTCATGAAGTTGAATGCTGATATTTGGGAACTCTGAGACATCACTTAAATTAAATAAGATGGGACAAGAAGCAGGTGGACGATCAGACAAAAACCAAGGTTAACCGAAGAAGAGGAGATGAAGGAGAAAATTATTTTCTGTTCGTTATAAACACTCATCACAGTTCACAGACCGACTTCCTGGTTCAGCTTTGACCTGCTGTACTTGCCGTAACTCTGTGTGCACAATGTGATCATGATGGTCGAGAAAAATAAGAGCCGAGCTGTAGAGAACCCAAATTACACTTCCCCAAAAATACCAACTCCACAATAATTTATTTTGAAAATGTCAATGATTCTAGGCTCTTATATAATGCGCCAAACCTTTTACCAAAATAAAACTGATCGTTTGGTTTCATTTCTCAGTGAATTCTGTTGATTGTACAGTTCATTACTAAATCATGCAGATTTCAGGCTTTCACATGGATAACATCCCTCTCTGTGACTTTTTAGTTTTGCTGTAAAAATGGTGAAACTGTTCTCTGGCATTAGGGACGAACACGCAGCTCTCTCTTCGACTCCTCCATCAAGCTTTAGTAGAACGACTGCTCTGTTCTGTGCATCCATGAACTCTCCCGCTGTGACACCAGTGCTGGCTGAAAGGTAACTTGTTGCCAGGGCGGTTTCACACTGCTCCCATCATTGTGTTCGATCTGCAGTTGATGACATCAACATCACCCTGATGCGAAGCCCCGAGGAGCTCAGGGAGGACAAGAGCGTCTTCATGAACCAAGGAGAGTGGGAGCTGCTGCACATACTGTCCAACTACAAGATCTTCAGTGTGGACAACGACGACTATTACGCTGAGATGAAGTTCCATGTGAGTATTTAAACTCAAGACCGTCCACACGTGTGGTTTACTGAAGGAATAATGTTATAAAGAAATAATACTGAATTTTGATCTGTAAAAGTTAGCTTCATAATGACACTTCAGAAACCTTTAAACAGTCTGTGCAGGTCACACAAGCTAGACACTACCAATACACTGAATTAGCTGCCGGGAGCGCAGTGATTGGGCAGCACCTGAGAAGCTTATTATGCATATTATGGGGGCATTGAGGGGGCTCACTTGGGCAGGGGGCTACCATCTTGGTAACGGCCCTGGCCATACTAAATTACTGAACACATATATAAACACTCACCTCTGCCATGGCTGGAACCGCTTCCCTTTGGAAGTTTTGAAGTCAGATGTAGTGATGATGATGATGACGATGACGATGAAGACGATGAAGACGATGAAGCTACTCTCAGCAGCAGCTCGTTGCTTTGTTGATCCCAGACAAACGGACATTTTGAAACAGTTTGACTTTGTCTGCTGCTCTCCTCCACATACTCTCCTTCTGAGGGAGGTTTTAGCCTCTTAGCTGTTAGCTGTTAGCTCGCTCAGCACAAACCTGCCTGCAGAACACCGTCTCTCTGTGGAAGCTGCCCGCTGAGCATCCAAACTCCCCTGAAGAGCGTTCAGTGTATCCGGGCACATTTGTCCGTGTAGCTCATTGAGGTTAGCATGTTCGTCGCTGTAGTGACGCTCAGAATTCGCCCTTTTCATCGCTGTAAGCTATCAAAATAACTTAAACACACTGGCCTGACGTTTGCTTTAACGAGAAAACAAACGTTTGTCCGTTTCTCTTTGAAAGTGCGACACTCCGCGGCTACTTCCGTCTTGTTGATACGCGCCAGTTTGCGCTGACGTAAAATCAGCCGCGACGCATTTGTTCCGTTCAGGACCGCTCGGAAAAATGTGAGAAGAAAATTTTATGTTACGTTCTATATCGCTGATACAAGTCTTTTATTTTTAGTTTTTCTATCCATGAATAGCCTCGTGGCCCGGATCTAACGGTCTCGTGGGCTGGGAACTAAATTATTCACCATTTGAGTTTCTTATTGAACTGTATACATCTTTATTTAGAAATAAAACTGTTTTAATGCATCTATTTACGATTTTATCAGACTTTATTTGGAACATCCTGTTTAACGTGCTTTCCATGAACTGCAAGCTTGGTCCAGGTCTGACAACTGTCTCTGCTGTTAACTCTGTAATAAAAGTAGAAAATACTCCAAATTATACAAAAAAAAAAAAAAAAAAGGAAATTATTTATTCAGTAACTGTGTGTCCAAATACATTTCATTTACAGCATAAAAACTTACAATCAAAACCTGTTCTTCTCAGTCATACCTGGCAGCCTGTGGTATAACCAGGCTAAGAAAAGGATGGAAAACTGCTGCTTTTATGGTTCTGTTTGTGTACAGATTAATCCAAGGAGATACGTGTTTATTCATGACAGACTTAGGACAGAATCAGGTTTGCTGTCTCCCCAGTTTCCGGTCTTTATGCTAAGCTAAGCTAACCACATCCTGCCCTTTTTCACAGCAGTCATTTTGACTTGCTGTAATACCCTCTCTGTCCAGGTGGTGATCCGGCGGCGGCCATTGTTCTACACTGTGAACCTGCTGCTGCCCAGTATCTTCCTGATGGTGATGGACATCGTGGGTTTCTATCTGCCACCAGACAGCGGAGAGAGGGTTTCCTTCAAGATCACTTTGCTGCTGGGCTACTCCGTCTTCCTCATCATTGTGTCTGACACTCTGCCTGCCACCGCCATAGGAACTCCGCTGATAGGTGACTGGGATCTATTACTGCTGCACAGCAGTTCATATTTACGGCAGGATTTCTGCAAGGCGATCACTCAGGCACACACATGTTCTTGGACACAACAGGTTCTGAGAGCGCAGCAACACAACACAACCATTCCTGCTCAATCTCCATGATTGTTGGAGGAAGCCATGCACACATGCGTACAATCTCCAAGATGAAATCACCCATAAGAGCCTGCTGCTGTCTGCTTTTAAAGAATACCCACAGGGCGATCACCATCACACACCTTGTCTCACCTCTGTTCTGCAGGTGTGTACTTCGTGGTCTGCATGGCCCTCCTGGTCATCAGCCTAACAGAAACCGTGCTGATTGTGCGTCTGGTGCACAAGCAGGACCTGCAGACCCCCGTTCCCCACTGGGTGAAGTACTTGGTGCTGGAAAGAGCTCCGGTCCTCTTCTGCATCCACAAGAAGCATCGCCTCTGTTCCAGACTGTCCTCCCAGGCCTCCGACCTGGAGCACTGCAAGGACAGCAACTATGGGACAGGTAAGGTACAATAGGGAAGAGGTTTACTCAACCCACATAAGACAGCATGTTTCAGTCAAAAGGAGAGAAGAATGCAGACTGAATTAGTCGGCTTGTATATAAATCTACTTCCTGTGAGTCAGACTAGCCTCACTTTCATGGAAAATGTGAATCCATAAGAAAACAAATTGTCAGTGAGCATTTTGCAGAGACATTCATTAATAATGTTTCCTAATTATATGAATAAAAACATAAGCCAGGTGGCATTAAATTAATTTACATTTCCTTAAAAACCTTTAAATGTACTTGTTAGAAGACCGGCTGGGTGGAAAGAGACTCTAATGTTTGATGTTTTACTGCAACTTCAAGGAAAAACTAGAAATTTCCAAAATAAAATACAGTCCCGTCCCATCCTGCAGCGCAGTGCACCATCCACCACACCTGTGAGATCGGCCGAAGGCTCAGTCATCACGACAGAGAGGCCGGGCTGCTGGGACTGGGCCTGCCCCCCTCCAGGGACCCCACCCCGCCTGTCATGGACAACATCCTGCAGGAAGTGACGGCGATACGCCACTTCCTGGAGAAGAGGGACAGGTGCCGAGAGGTCGCTAAGGAGTGGCTGCAGGTCGGCTACGTGCTGGACGTGCTGCTCTTCAGAGTTTACTTAGTGGCCATGGTGGCCTACAGCATCACGCTGGGCACGCTGTGGTCAGTGTGGCAGGTCGCCTGAGGCTCAGCCCTGCGCTGCTGTGGACTCAAGCTCAGCGGGTAGAAGATTGAATTAAAAAGGCCAAAGTTTTTGGCTCTATGCCCTGTGCAGCTCAGTGGATACAGGGAGGCACTCACAGTAATGGAACAGGGAAAGGCTTCCTGTAGATGAGCATATGTACAGAGGTTAAATAACCAACAGGGTTTGCTTCTATATCCTTACAAACACTATCATCATCATTATCATCATCATCATCATCATCATCATCATCATCATCATCATCATCATCGTCATCGTCATCGTTTGAGGTTTTATCGGAGGTTTAAAGTTCCATCACGTACGTACAATCTGAAAGTCTTTTCAGGTGAAGCAAACAAAGATGAAAATACAATTTTACAAAAGTAAAACATGAACATCAACAAATACATTGATGAACCGCAGCAGCATCTTTTTCATTAAAAATGCAAATATAAAAACAGTTCCACAAAAAGCTCCAATTATTTATTTAATCCTGTGATTATGACAGAAGGACCAGTGGACGACAGTGAAGCTGGCTTATTTCAGGCCCTGTCAGAGGCTTAGGAGCTCTCAAAACCAGTTTCAGACGTTTGTTTCTGTTTTGTTCTGGTTGTGTTGAGAAAAAGAAAGCCGTGGACAAGATTATTTAAAACAAATCTGGAATTTCATCAACATAATTTGTGCCTTAAAAAGCCTAAAATGGACAAATCTGAGAGGAAACCTGACAGATATTTGTAATGAAAACATGATGCTGGATGCATTGAGGACAGTGTAAAAGGTTCAGTCTGGACTAAGAGATGTTTAACTGTCAAGTTTTAATATTACTGTGTAAAACATTTATATAAATATGTAGAACAAGTATTTACATGGACTAATAAATAATCAGTGAGCTCATAACTGCATTAGATTACCTGTTTTTTGTATGTTGAAAAAAAACATTTGACTGGATGTTCACTTGTCTTGAATGTGGAATTTCTGAAATTCTAGATATTGTTGAAGAGATGAAGATTATTACTTAATTTTCATGTGATGTAAATCAAAAATCTGCAAGTAAAACGATGGAAACTTAAAGAGCTTCAACACACATCAGTATAATGTGTCACCTCATGAAAAAGGTTGTAATGCTGAAAATGATTTTCAGAAGCTCGGATAGTTTCTGTGCAGTAACGGATGTGTGCTGTGAAGTTCTTTTTTTTTTTAATTTAATTTTGTTGCTGAATCAAAAAGATAAGATACATAGAAAGAGTTGCATATATCATATTTCAACAAATGTAACAAAGTTCTATCCTGATGTAACGATGTGTCCAAATAAAGAATTTATCTACCTTCATTTTTATGGAAGTCATGTGGGCTGTAATTATAGGAGTAAAAAAGTAAATGAATCACACGATGAATGAATAAAACATTTTTTTAAATGAGCAAATAAATTGTAAAATGATAAGAATTGTTATTAAAACTCGTGTCATTATTCTTCGTCTTATTTTCAGTGACGAGCTGCTGACGAGCTTTTCTGTCACTGTGAAACGGAAACAGACGAAATATAAGAAATACCTCTAATAAAACTAAAATCTCAGTATTTATAAAAAGTTTGTGGTCCTCTGCACTTTAATGTTGCTGTTACTTTGATATCCACTAATGATTATTTCTGATTAATCTTATTTTGGACAACTGTGTCAAATAGACTTAGACTATAATATAAACAAATATGACAAATATGCTTTTTTCTATATTATCATACTGTAATGTGATTTTCTGTGACTTTAATTTATATTAAATTATAACTGAAATGTGTCTGCTGATATTTTGCTCTTTATTCTGTGACTGACAGTGTTTGATTATCAATACAAACACAAATATAAATGCAGAGTTCTTCATTTATTCCAAACAGCTTGTTCATAGAATGAACTCCTGCAGGTGATCACAGCAGCCAGAGGATGGCGCCATGCACAACAGCATCACTTTACCTCCGCCGCAGAGGGAGTCAGGATGGAGTCAGTTCAGTTATCAATAAGCCAGCTTTTATTTTTATTGAGTTCTGTGAAAGAGACAAAAGACATGAAATGAATATTTTCCAAATGACTAAAATCCTTGTTTGCAAGAACATTTGCAATTAGCAGGATTTATGGTTTTTAGTTTTTGAGTCATCGGGTCCATTTTTACAGTCCAGTGCTGGAGAAATACTCAGATCCTTTATTTCAGAAAAATACTAATAATACATTAAAAGAAAAAAAAAAAAAACTTAAGAGGAAACATACGCAGTAAAAATACACACAAGCAAAAGTCCTGCACTGAAAATGTTTATGTTTGTTTATGTAAATGACTCATTAACTGACTGATTGATTTGTAAAAATCCAGAAACGATGAGGCAAAGTGACACATTCAGTGTTTGATTAGTCCAACGAACAGTCCAAAGCTCAACATTACTACAAACAGATTTAAGATTATTAAAACTATTAAAAGAAAAAGCAGCAAACCCTCTGATCAGCTGAACAGTTTCCGATTCCAGTTAAGTAGAAGTACCTCAAATTCGTCCTAAAGTACAGCACTTGACCTTCAGATGACATCAGAGTATTTACTTACTGTGTTTATGTAATAATATACAAACAGCTTCAAACAGCTGGATATAAAAGGTCAAACACAAATACTTAGAAATACACCTCATAGTATTTGTACGCAGTACTTTACAGTATCACCCAAACCTGAAAGTGGACATAGATGCTGTTGGAGTGGCTTCAGGTGAGAGGACCGATCATCTGCTGCCTTTTCTCAGATTGTCCTCCACAGTTTGTTTTGTTTGTCGCTCACTGATTGAACGTCAGGCGGGAACCTGTATAACTCAAATCCTTTGGCTCTGTAACTGCTGGACTGAGCCTGATGGTGAACAGAAGAGCTGATTTGTTGACTACGATGAACCGAAGGACTCAGTGAAAACATGCTGGAGACATGAGACAGGATGTGAATATGAAGAAAAACACATGTTTGTGCTCAGCAGACCTCAGATCTGATTGCTCCAAGTCATATGGTGTGGTTTAATAAAGCCTGGTGTGAGAGGAGCAGAAGAGTTTCATCTAATCCTTCACTTTAAAGCCCAAAACAGCGACGCATCACTTCAGTGGTGACGGCTGGGAGCCTAAAGAATCCAGCCTTGAGATATGTGGGTCAAAGATCAGAGCTGAAGCCTCACGCTGCCACACAAAGACTGTTCATATCACCATCCTGACAAACCATTCAGCACCCCCTGCCCCTTCCTTCCTAATACCCCAAAATAAGATCAAAGTCACACCAAAGCAGCGACTCCAACAAAACCGCTCACAATGAGACTGTTTTCTCTCATTTCCTGTTTTTGTTTTCTGCCAAATCTAAAAAAGTCAAAGAGAAAATCAACAAACCGCGGAGCTGTTTTGGGTGTTAAACTGGGAGCGGGTGAATAAGTGGACAGGGACGCCGAGAGCTGCCTCATTAGTTTCCAATACGCCGAAGCTGAGATCTGATTCTGTGTGCCAGCGAGAGGAAATGAGCAAATACAGCAGCTCTATCAGGACCAATCGGATGCCTGTTTGTCAGACACACAGACTGACTTTAGTGGGGACGAAATTACAGCGACCTGCTGAGCTTTTATTACTCAGTTTGGTACGTTCTGAGAAGCATTTCGAATATTTTGGCACTTTAACTACAAATCAAATATGTGTAACATTTCACACCGTGTGCAGCGTGTTATACGTTCCACAGCTGTACAGGTGTGACCCCACCTCTGCACTTATGTGAGGTAATTAATGTAAGGTAGAGGTAAGGGAGGTTTTTTTTCCCATCCTGTCACCTTGGTGTGAATGCAGCATTTGAATCTCAGCGATAGAGCTTTTAAAGATTTAGAGGAGAACAAACACTAAATCACCAAAGGTTTGATTTCTCTTTGAATCTTTCATTTCACCGCCTTCGTGTTTGGAGGGTTCATCCTCTGAGGAGCACGAGGTCAGGTCCTGATAATCATCATCGTCATCATCATCATCGTCATCATCATCATCATCATCATCATCATCGAGTCATGCTCTGGGAATCAGGGCCCTTCATACCAAACAATATCCTTTGATAATGTATTGTCTTATTTGCAACAGCTAAATTATTATTAGAAAATGGTTGATTATTTGAAGATTGACTGATGTGTTTTACTTGTTTTCACTTCAATAACTGTTGGCTGCGTCCTCCTGCTTTCCATCCTTATGACAAACCAGTACAAACCAGTACAAATGTTAAGTACTTGAAGGTACTTTACGTGAGGATTTTGTCTTTGTGAAACTTTATACTTTTGCTCATTTATCTGACAGCTCAAAAATTAGTTGATTCATCGATAGAGAGACCGACAGGAAATTCACTGGAAACTATTTTGATGATGTGAGAATTTGTTTTTTTTTCCTTTTAATCATTATCACATTTTTTAAAATTTATTTTTAGTATTTTTTTCTGATCTAAAAACCAAACAATCAATTGATTATTGGAGATCATGATCAGCAGATTCACCCAGAATGAAAAGAATCATTAACAGTTAAAATGAGCTCCACCTCAACCAACTCCAGCAGGAAACTCCTGTGTTGACATGAATGAGGAGACACAGTGACCTAAAGAGACCAGAGACAGGAGGACAGCAGACACACAGAGTACTTTTACTTTGCAAATGCAGGACTTGTAACAGAGGATTTTCACTGTGTGCTAATAGTAATTTAACTTAAGTAAAACATCCCAGTAGTTCCTCCAATCCTGTGCTGAGCTGACAAACAAAGACATGTGCATAAAGGTGCATCACCAGCTTTGTTTTGGCCTTTATTTAGTATTTAGTGACACACTGGAACAAGATATCTCGACTGTGCGTCACAATGTTTGCAGGTTAGATGTGAGGTTGAATGAAAACACAAAGATCACCACGAGCGACAGCCTGCCACAAAGAGACTCATCTAGACCTTGTTCAGGTCAATCTACCCTCAACATTTTCTGTCTCGACTCGCCTCCTCTGTAATGACCATCGTGCGTGTGTGACGACGGAGGCGCACACGTGCGCACGCCCTGCATATCTAATGATAGCGTTTATGACCTCTGTGGCGCGAGAGGCAGAGCAGACAAAAGGCAGCCAGGCTTGAAGAGCTGCAGCAGTCACCATTAGCACATCCCGGCCAGGTGGCGAGAGGGAGCAGTTTCTGTCAGGTGCTCTGGTTTGAGTCGCCATCAAACCGTCCTTCAGATGGATGAATGTTTGCAGGTAACTTTTTGCTTTTTGCATCTCTTCATGTTTTAAGGATGTTTTGCTCTTTAAAGGGCCAGCGTGGAGGATTTAGTGGCATCTAGTGGTGAGGCTGCAGACTGCAGCACCCTTCGCCTCACCCGCCTCTGTGCTGGCAGCTAAAAATGTCCCTGACCAAAAGTTAGCGTTTGGTTTGTCCGTTCTGGGCCACTGTAGAAACAGGTCAGTCTGTAGATATAAAGAGCTCTTTCTAAGGCAGGGACATGTCCAGTGAGGAGTGGGACCTGACTTCAAACCAAATGTTTGATGAGTGTTTTAGATTTTTCTTTTGTTTGTAAAGTATGGAAGCTTTACATTCTGTTTGCATGGTGTCACTCTGTTGTGTTGAGATTTGGTCGGATTATTTGTCTTTTATTCCTTTTAAATGCACTTATTATAGGTGACTTTGGAGAAAATCGTCAGCTGAATGGCTGTAAAAATTTAACATAGGGGTAAAAGTCTGGATACACCGCAGCCGATTATACACTAATGAAAACATACTGATGAAGATTAGATTCCATTTCTGACAATAAAATCCCTTAAATCTGACAAACTGGACCTTTGAAGCATGAAACGCTCATATTATAACAAGCAGAATCTACATACAGTAGAACTAGATTGTGAAAATGAGCACTTGTAAGTACTGCACCAGGTCTTTCAGAGTGGAAAAGCGACCGGCTGGCTGTCACTTTATGGAGGTAATGTTCATATAATTATGGCATAATTATTGTTGTCTGGTGACTTTTCAGTCAGTCATTCTGAAAAGTAAAATACTTGGACACACACAGCGAATACAAACACATTTCATTCAGAGCAGCCGTCAGCAGAGGATGACTCAGTTCATCCAGTAAAAAACGTCCCCGTCCAGGTGTTTATGCATCGTTCTGCTGTCTGTCCCTGAAACGTCTGTCTCCACCCAGTTTGACGGACATGAGTGGATTTTTATTTATCTCACAGCGTTGAAAAATGACTAGCTGTCCACAAACAGTGTCTCTGTGACTGTGATGATGCTAAACTCGTGCTCTACACCTCCTCGACCTCACCTGTCGGGAAACAGTGAGCGTGCTCCGTTTGGCCTGACCGGCAGAGCTCATGTCGTACAGCAGCAGGAGCAGAAGAGGTTACGGTGAGCTGCCTGCGGGTGCAGCATTGTGTTAAACTCCTATCAGCAGGGAAGCTGAGCGCTGTTTCCTGAGCAGGAGTTTAAGTCAGATACAGCAGGGTGAAGGATTTAGCATGTCAGATCAGTGTGTGTCCGGACACTGAAGCAGACAAAAAGACAGTAAAGTTCAGTTTCAATGAAGATCTGCTTTCATCAGCCTCCATTCCTGCTGACATGCTTGTTAAGCTACAAGCTATTTATCTGCCATATTTGCTCACTGTGCAAACGAGCAGAAAAAAGACAGAATGAACCTTTCTCGCAACCGTCAGCAGAGGAGTGGAAGCGGAAAATAAACTAACCTTCATACATGTAAAGCTTGTCCTGAATGATGTTGGCGCAAACGTTACGGGGTCATTACAGTCGAAAGGATTCACCCTCTCAGGAGCATGAACATGTTGAGTAAAGCTCAGCTGAGGAGGGAAGAGTCAGCATTTAGTACCAGTCAACAGCTCCATGCTGGGCTTCAGTGAACTGTGAGTGCACGCACAGGTGCTGTACATGTATGAAAGTGCAAGAAATACTAAGAAGTACATGTACTGCATGTTTAATGTCATTAATTCTATTTAAGTAAGTAATTTTACCTTCTGCACATCCAAGAAACTAAAGTCCTAAAATAATTTGATGCCATTGAAACTGTTTGTGTTTTAGTTTCATTGGACTGAAACACTTCAGAGATTGTGCTTCATCGCACAATGAAACAATATATTTCTGAAGCAAAAGTCGAGCAGATCAAACAAACACAGCTACAAAGCCATCACTGTGCTCCATCCTGCCGTCACCTCACGTTCGCTCAAAAAAATCCAACAAATAGCCAGAAAGAGTGCTAAGACAGACAACATGAAGTCCATTTTTTATTTTTTCTAACCGCAGATTGAAAGTATACAACTGAACATCATGATTTGATTTTTATTATGAGACTCATAAATAAAAATACAAAAAAATTCCACTACAAAAAACAATCTACTGTTAGTAGGATGTAAGAAAAAGAAATATACTTTATATTTTCACTATCAAAGGCACAACATTGACTTTAGTGACAACATGGAGAAGAGAACCTGCAGCATTAAATCTTTTATTTTTCCTTTTTATTTTTTTTCACACTCCATCAGAGAACACTGAAATGTTACAAAGAGAGGTGTCTGATTCTACATGGAAAGAAACAAAAAAGAACAACCTCTATATCAACAGACGGTGGCTATAGATTGGTGGCACAGCTCAACAGGAAACGTACTGCCACGGGAAAAAAAATAGCACGTTGTCGCTGGAAAAGACAAAGGACCTTTGCAAAGCTCTAATGCAAATTTCAAAAAAAATTATACAACTGACAACAATAAGAGAACAAAATAAAGAAAATAAAAAATAATAATTGGGCACCTTCTAAGATTAGGCTAAGATTAGGTGCTGAGGTAGACAAAAACTATAACAATTCAAATCATAATAAAAACACTATTTTCTTAATACAGAGCAACTCGACTGGCACTTGTGCTGTCACAACAATGGAGGAGAGAAGGAGCACAGACAAGCCAGGGAAAGACAGAGAGAAAGCTTTGTTACATAAAAAGCTTTGTTATGCTTGGTCCGACAGGGCAATTGGTCCTCAGTGCTAATATAAAAAAATACAATGTCTTGGTGCTTTGTTACTCAAACAGTTTTTAGTCTAGACCTCGATGGCACATGCATTGCAACACTGCATGAAATGGCTACTTTGTTCTAGAAACACCACACCAAAACACAGAGTGCCAGCTCCAGGGATGCCATGATTCCTCTCTGACGAGCTCCACGTCCCCTTCAAATGCCTTTTGTAGAAAAGAAGAAGTACTTTAAGGAAAAAAACTGAAGCGGAGCAGAAGGGGGATACCCCAACGCCAACCTCCCCGCGCGAAGGGTTTCTTTATTTTATTCAAGAGCAATAAAAAGGTCTCATCAGCAAACCTGTTGCTGACAAAAAGAGGAAAAGCAGAATCTGAGCGGAGGACCACGCTCGGGGCTTCGTTCGCATGCAGAAAAACAATTTAATGGAGCAGATTTTTTTCCCCGAGAGCAACTTTGGCCACTGCAGTCTGTCTGGATTCCAGTAAATATTCCTTTTGCTTTGTTTTGTGTTGCTGAATAAATGCTTTTGGGTGCCAATCACAGGCCGCGGCCTAAGAAGAGAAGCGAACGCAGAATCCCCTTTGCTCTTTCAATAGCATTCAGGGTTTATTGCAGTCCTTGAAAAAGAAGCCTTGCTCTATTCAGGATTAAAAAAAAAAAAAAATCAGGTCATTTTCGAGCGTCATGACATCCCTAGGGTGCTGGAGACACCATTTTTATTTTCTTCTGAAAATACAGAAACTAAGCAGATATAGATGGATATTTTTGTTGAACAAATTCCATTTTTAGGCACAAAGATAGTACAGAAACATTGGAGGAACACTGAGGGAAGAACTATAACGATGCCAATGTATATATATATTTTTTCCAACAGAGAAAAAAAGTGGCATAGAATATCATTTTATTTTGTATCTGATCTGATTAGTGCATTTTTCCACTAATACACACACACACACGCGCACACACACACATAGTTACACACCCTTACGCACTCTTTCACCCGCACGAAAAAGTAGAAAACATTCAGAGGACGATGATAGGAACGATGTGACTGATCAGGTCTTGCATTGTGGTGGTTCAGACTGAGCCGTGTCAGGGTATATTATAGTGGGTGGATATTATACGAGGGTGGAAAAGCCCCTCAGCTCACAGTGTTTGAGAATAAAATGGCAAGACACCTCGGGACATGCCATCCCTTCTTCTTTTTTTCAAATACAAAAACAAGGAAAGAAAAAAAATACGCCAACAGTCAAGTTTGATTGAAAAATTGTGAATGACAAGTACTAATTGGTCGGTTTGGCAGCGTCCTCCTGCCGCCCCGTGTTTTATCATCTTTTTTCTTTTTCTTTTTCTTTTTTTTTTTTTAACGTCGTCACATACACACACTCGTAAAATTTGTGGCGGATAGATTTAGTCCTTCACCTACAATGCATTTGACATCCAGAAAGCGACACTTATTATTACAATATGTTCACACACATGATTTTTTTGTCCAACAATATCAAAGAGGAGCAAGGCAAAAATGATTCACACCCAGAGAGAAAAAAACAGGTAAAAAAAAGAAATACAAATATTTGTGCCCTGCTGTAACCCTCCACAAATGGAAAAAGGACCGACACTGAATACAAAAATATCACAATTTTTATATATCAAATTGCCTCTGTTGGCTCTTGTTCAGGAATACGCTCACTTCTCACGAGAGCTTGTCAGCCGAGAGAATCTCTATTTTTAACCTTCTGCTTTTTCTTTTTTGATTACCACTTGCGGTTCCAATTGTCCAACGCACTCTGCATCGCTGCAAACATGACCTGTCCTGGCGGTTCAGCCGCTTTGATGAACCTCCTTTTTTCACATTACAAAACTACACTTCTATTCACATATTTTCAAGTTTAAATTCTTGTTTTTAAACCCTCTTAAAAAGCAATAGTACTTCCTCTTATCTGCCACATCCCTCTTACTCATCACTTAAGGCTTCAAAATTGCTTTTTTTTTTCTCTGCTCGTCTGTGGTTGGAGGTGCAGGGGGAGACTATAAGAGAAGAATAAACATCCATTTGAATGACTTTTCAAATCCTATTAACCTCTACTTTTGTTATCTCTTACCCTTTTATATACATTTTGCTTAAAAACACAATCATAAATCAACTTTTGAAAACAAAAAAACAAAAAGCATGAGATGAAGTAGCAACGATGAAATAATGCAAAACACAAACACACAGAAAAAAATGTGCTTTTGCCAGAAAATGAAAACAACTTAGAGGTAGCTTTTATAACAAATGACCAAACCTTCCGGCTCATTAACACGCGGGGTTAATAATACCAAGTTTGGTAACAAGTAATGCACAAAGAAATACACAACATTAGAAAACAAATCTCTTCACCGTGGCACTTAATTTTTCTGCGTACACATTGCCTCATCATGTTGTGCAATGCATCTTCCCCACAAACGCTCGTGAACTAAACCAAAAAAAACAAACAAAAAAAGTGAAACAAAGGGGAAAATTAAAATACACAAGCAACATGAGGTCACAAAACGAGGTAATTCAAGTACGATGTGTTGAGATCAAACTCAAGGTCAATAATAACAACAATAACAACAACAACAGGAGACGAGAGAGACGAAGCACAGGGACAAAACCACAGAGAAAGGGTGGATTTATTCTGTCGTCTTACTGGTCGCCCCCTAAGCTGCTGGGCCGTGTCTCGTCCCATCAGTGATTTCCCCCTCTTCCACCGGCCGGTAGCTTCTGTGACATGCAGTGATGCTCATTAAAGCCGAAGGTTCAGCCACGATACCTGCGGCTGCGTTAAGCCGACAGGTCTAAAGCTGCGTTTCAGGGACGTCAGAAAGTCGGGAACTCCCACCTCCTCCTTTCAGTTTGAGTCGATTAGCGAGCCGAGGGTCCGTGCTGGCTCCCACTCTCTGCGCGTTAGTGTAGCAAGTATTCAACACAAACAGTAGAGTACACACAGCATCGTTTCGCTTAAAGCCCCAGTGGTAATTTCAATAAGTGCAAATATATTTGGGAACGTGCACCATTAAACACAATATCTGTAACAGAAGCACAGGAAAGGACCTGATGACGCCCCCCTCCTCTCATTGATATTGTACTCCAGTGGTGCATATTCCCAAACTTAACTCTACTGACACACAGTGAATACGAGGCTTTAGGGGCCCCTGGGGGACCGGGGCCATGGATCCCTCTTCGCTTCGCCCGGTGAGTATTCCATTGAGCACTGACCTCAAGGCGCTAAGATGTGATCTGTTTGAACTCTTTCGCAGGAAACTCTCGATCCTGAACGATTACGCTTTAATTTCAGATGTAAAAAAGCATTTACAGCTGCTGATGTGAGCTAATGTTTGAGCTGTGTCATGGGGAACAGTATTTGATGCTGGGTGGAGAAGATCCTCCGAACTGAACCCCTGGAAGGCTCCGGACAGCCTGTGAGGTGGGAATTATAGATTTCTGACTTCCAGTGAAAGGCAGCATTAACCTGCAGCGTATCCTTAACGCAGCCTGGTGCGAACCCGGCTAACAGTCTTTCACATTCATGTTTTGATGCCATATAACAGTCTTTAACCTGCCACACCCCCTCGGACGAACGCTACAGGTGTGCAGCTAAGGCATTCCCAGCACTCCTTCGACATTCACTACGAGCAGTCGAAGTCACAGGACTCCCACGGAAAGCAGCGGTTAACCATTTCCCCGTTTTGTCGTCCATCTGCGGTGAACGGACAGATCTGTTGTGGTCAAAGTGTTACTGTTCATGTGTCAGTTTGTGTGGTTTATCGTTAGTGTGAGATGCCGACAGTCATCTGGTTAATGTACATGGATAAATGCGGTCCAGTTATCTATTGCTGAGTATGTGTATAGGCTGGGTTTAATGTGGCGTACTGTCATAGAGAGTTATGATTTCATGAGAAAAGATATAACTTGCAGACATCAAACAGAGACTGTTGTCGTAATGTTGTTTAACCTGTGCAATCAAGCCGCGATAAACTGCGATGCAGAGCTAAAAAAACACAATGAAAGAGTGATGCAGGTTAGCCTCTGGCTCTCCGGGGAGGACCGCGGGGGGCCAGCGGTGACTCGACTTTCTCCAGCCCTCATCTGACAGAGACACAGGACCAGGAAGACTACTGAGAAAACTGGGGAGACTTCCAACAAAAAAGCAGCACTAGCATCGTCCCCCTCAACCGAACCGGTGCTTGGTTTGCAGTATTTTAGTGCTCCAACTCATCCAGTTCAACTGCTTCGTCGTACGCCTGCCGGCTCCGCTGCTGATTCTCAGGGGCTATCTCGCCGCTGTGGCCGGGATTGAAGGATCTTGTGCGTGGACAGGTTTTACTGGCACATTTCTGGGAAAACTGGGAAGCTGTGCGTGTACTGCACGGGCAGAAATGATGGGAGGATGCCAAGCAAACACATTTCCCATTAGAGATGGAAAGAATTTGGGTCAAACTCAGCCGGTTTGGGGAGGTGAAAGTCCTCCTCTGAGATAACTGCCATACCGTGAAGGTTTGTGAAGGCCTCTGAAAGCCAGCACTTCCTCAAGACTCGGAAAGCAAACCATGATATGATGAGCTGGGGGCCTAAACTGCTTCTCATATTCACATATTCTACACGTGATCCGAGCAGAGCGAATGTAAACGGACCAAAGTGAAAAAAAAAACGTTCTCCTCAAACTCAAAGCGGAGTGAAGGATTCGCCTCCTGTTGGCCTGAATGCGTCGCTTCAGATAGCCCTTGAGAATCTGCTTTCGCACCACTGTGGCAGCAGCATCCAGAGAGTCACTTCCGTGCAGCTCGCTGGCTTTATGGCGCTGCATGAAATGACCTGAAACAATAACACAGTTGCAGATGTAGTGAATGACCCGGTGAATCCGAACAATGGCGGAGAGCCTCTCTCTCCGTGTCCAAGTCTTCCTCTTCTTACCACTTTTGTCCCATCGTCACCACCCTTTAACCCCGTCGCTCGTCGCCGCCTTTGCATGAAAAGAAAAAAGAGAAAACAAACCCTCTTGTTTTCGAGTCTCTCGCCGTTGACATTCCTCGATCGTCAACCCTCCTCCACGGCCTCACGCCTCCCATCCGCCCAATTACATTCCCCTCACCTCTCCGCCCCGCCCCCACCCTCGCACGCACCCTCCCTCTCTTCGCTCGCTCTCCTGGCCTCAGACGTAGCAGAGGTACAGGTAGGTCTTCTCTATGCGCCAGTCTGGGGGGATGTCTTCGGGCTTGTGGCCTTTCATGTGCTTCTGCATGGCTGACAGGCTGGGGCAGTACTCCAGGCAGATGGTGCATTGGTAGGGCGAGGCGCCGTTGTGGGTGCGCAGGTGCTTGATCATGGCCGAGTAGTCCCTGGATCGCTGGTGGCACAGCTTGCACTCGAATGGCTTCTCACCTGAGGATTGGAGGGAGGGGTTGGAGACAGCAGCAGCGTTAGTCAGCGGCATTATTAGGTCCGTGCCGAAGCGCGATGTGCCTGTTAATCAGGAAATAAATGCATCTGATGTAGAAATCAACTGAAAGGGAAGGAAGCAGCTTTTTATTTTAACGCAGCGTGAAACTTCCTCTCTGTAGAGAGCATCAGTGTAGGTGCAGTGTGATATAACTGTCTGTATGACATGCCAGCATGGCTCATTTACGGCCTTTGCAGCACTGTCACAGCAGGCTTTATCTTTAGCGCTGTCCTGTTTGTGTCTTTATATATTTGTACACACCGTGGGACAGTGAGAAACCAGATTTCGGTACGTGAGGTCAAACTGACTTTGATTTTTGTAGTTTTGGCCATCATTTCTTGTCACTTACGATACTTTGTGAGGCCATTGCAGAAATGTGGGGGTCCGAGGGGAGACGACACACGAGCGGGCGGATATTCAGACAGGTTGCAAACAAAGATTTTCTCCATTTGGAGGTAAAACTGCAGGTGAGTGCACCCAAAAAGCCTCCCTTTCCTCTGCTAAATGACTAACTCGGAGGTTTGTTTTCTGTATTGCTCTTCCTCTTTGCAGCTGACTCTCTGACAGAGTGAATTATCCTTGAATGGCAGAATTTTGTCGATTGACAGTTCGACGCTGCAGCGTGTGAAACCTGCTGTCTGACAAGTGAAACTAGTGAAAGGGCTTCAGGAGAGAAGAAAACCCCATCAGCGCTGCGTCAGAGTGCAGATTTCACCCTGTTGGCCCACAAGAAATTCTGGTGTTGTTATGATAATTGGCCTGTGCGCACAGTAAGTGACAAGTCAAAACCCAGGAGTGAAATCCCAGCTGTCTTCTGAACAGCAGCGCGCAGCAGTAAAAGACCACACTGACTCTTTAAAGTCATTCCATCTGCCCCCAATAATTGGTAGGACTCAAAGGAGAAAGGATGAATGTACAGTAGTGGAGTTGGGCTCTGAGAGACGGTATCAACGCAGCGCCATCGAACCACCACGCTAACAAAATGATCTAATTATTCTTGTGGTTGAGGGGATAAAAATCCTTTTTGTTCAGTCTTTATCAATTCTCACTGCCGTCTTTATTAATAAGGCCCCTCTGCATCGGGAGTTTGGAGCCACGTAAGGCTTTTTTCCACATGTGCAGCAGAAGAAAATGAAAATGCTATTTAATCGAACGTGCAGCTATGGAAGGTGGCAGCGGAGGCTTCTCAGACCACGCAGGGATTGACGGGCTTCAGATCTGCTTTTGAAAACCGCCACTCTGAAGTTGTGACATCTGAATGTCGACGCCAACTTTGAGATGCGGCTGAAAGCTTCAGAGAAAGTTTCCAAAGCTGGTATTGTGCGTGTATTTCTTCCCCCGTCTGACTTTGCTGTAGCGATGTGTGCAACTTCCCAGATCTCACCAATTACTTTGGTGAGTAGACGGTTTTCATAAACGGCAGACATGATGTTCAAAGGTGTGAAAACATGAACTGAGCTGAGATAAACCAGAGCGAGAGAACGCTCAGGCAGACTTGAGATGATGAAGATTTAATAAAATCTAAATTAAGGGCTAAAATTCCAGGAATATGTGGCGTTTAAGTGCCTGGTATTTCTTCTGTAAAACACAGCTAATCAGCTAATCTATGGTGCATTACACAAAGTACAGCTCCCGCCATGGAGAACTCCTGAAGGTGTCATAAATCAAAGTGCAGCGCTGCTTTCTTGCTGTGGGGGCTGCTATATTCAAGAGGCACATTTCAATTCAGCAACAGCAGCCATCCTAAATGTGCTAATGATTTGAGTGATGGCAGGGAATAATCCACCAGCGCTCAAGCCGGCAGACGCAAATTAGACATGTAAATGCTGACCTTTACCAATGGCATTTGAAATGAGCTGTCGGAAGTGATCTGGCCCAGCGCTCGCTGTCACCTTTCAGCTGGAGCCTCGCACATGTGCGCTGGCAAAACGGGCCTCGTGCCTCCGCCGCTCCCCGGCCCGTTCTCCCGGAGCCCCGGTTAACCTTGACCTCCGCGGGGGCTCGGTTACGGTGCCATTTAGCCAATAAGCATAAATCCACTGCTGCGGCTCGTGGCGTGTTTGCTCTGCAGCCGTGTGGACACCTGCATTCTGTTCATATCGATAACCACACTGTAAACAGGATCGCCCCAAATAACCAGCTAATAATGAATTGCAAATGGGGCCCGAGTATTGATCCGCCATTGGCATTTGGGATGTGAGGATAGGAGGGGGCGGGGGGGTTAGGTTGCCAATGTCGATGATTCATCAAGCAGCTCCCTTTTGTGTGAGGTGGCCTTTGACTGTGAGCTTGTCACTTGCTCTTGTTATCTGCTGTTGCTCTCCGGCTTAACGCAAAGCCCCCTCCCCCACACAAAAGGGGAAAGGGTGGACGGAGGGGAGCCAATTATTGGACAGGCTGCCTTGATAGTGTGGCTTAACAGCTGGCTTATTGAATGGGAGATGGGGGGTGCTGCCGTGTGTGTGTGTGTGTGTGTGTGTGTTAGGGAAAAAGAGAGGGTGAGGAAGCATAAAGACTTGGCGGCGTGCCACGCTGGCGAGCACTCGAGGTATCCTCGCTCAGTCTGGTACGTGGCGTGCACTCGTTCTCCAGGGCAGCCAGCTTATCACTGTGTCAACATCTTTATGGGGCTCTAAATATACCGGGATCAATACAAAGTCTTCTGAGACATCCATCTACTGTATCACAGCAACAAAGATACTCATCTGTTCTGGTCTGTGCCTTGCAACTTGGATTTCCTGCAACAAAGTCCTTCAACAAAGGCTGCATCCTGTTTCAACACTGCAGTTTTATGAGGACCAATCAGGTATGAAGAAATGAGGAACGAGGTGGCGTCGATAATATAGATGCGTGTCAAAAACAACATGCAGTTACTTCATATGAAATGCTCTTTAAGCACTAAAGGAACAGTTCAGCAGTTCAATGTCTGTGTGCGAAGTACAGAGCTGGACTCATGATTAGCTTAGCATAAAGACTGGAAGCAGGGGGGAACAGCTAGCATGCGGCTACCAGCCCCTCTGAAACTCCTGGTGGCTTCTTTCAACAGAAATGTGTGTTGTTATGTGGCAGAACAACAACCCTGATTCCAAAACATGAGGCGCTGTGTAAAATATGAAACTGCTAATCCTTTGAAAACAGCACAAAGACAATGTGTTTAATGTTTGAGCTCATCATCTTCATCGATTTGTGTGAATATCTGCTTATTCTCAATCTGACGCAGTAAAAGCTGCTCCAGAAACACCTGTGTGAGTAAATTTGTAAATGATTACAGACTTATTTGGAATCAGAGTCGTACTTTTGCCACAGTGAGGTTGCCAGGTTTAGCCTGATCTGGCAACCCGTGCTGCAGCTTGAGAGGCTGCACAAGAAGTTCTGGGCAGAAAGGTAAACTTTTGCAAAACTAAAGAAACAGTTCCAGCACACAACAGCTCCTTTGATTATCAGCATCAATAAAGCAGCGTTTTTCTCTTCAAACAGTGTCTCTGGCAGGTGGATTTTAATCGCAGTACCTGTGTGCACACGGTAGTGGGTTTCCAGCTGGTGCTTGAGGCTGAACTTCTTCCCACAGCCGTTACATTCATAGGGCTTCTCCCCGGTGTGGATGCGTTTGTGGCCCTTCAGCGTGCTCTCATCTCGAAAGCAGCTCCCGCAGAACTCACACTCGTATGGGTGGTCCCCTGCTGAAATGTGGAGAACAAGAAGCAGAGTTCACTTCATCTGCAGGCGAGACCTGAAAAGTACGAGCGTTCTTGACTGGAGGGCAGAAACGTGAGGCTTTGCTTTCATTTACATGCACACGTTCATCTGAATGTTGTTAGAAACTGAACTAAAGTCGAGTTATTGTGGCAAACAGGAATCTTTAAGGCAGCATGCTGATGTGAACATACAGCCGAACAGGAGCCACATTGCTGAATGTGTGAGGCGTTCACGTTCTAACGGAAACCCACGCCATACGGCTTTAATTCCAGCAGACAAATGCAGCCCATTTTTTGTCCCTCTCTGCAAGTCACCTGCGTCGCTGTTTAGCTTTGTGTAGAGCCTTTAATAATCGCAGCCCGTCATGGCCGTCCGCCGGCCACGAGACGCATTATTGACCATGTGGTCTTAATGCTAGATAACCTGTGTGGAAACATACTGTTTAAGTGGTCTTAATGTCTGTTTTTGATGGAAAACGCTGAATTCCAGCTGATACATCTGCACTTTTGAGGCATTTAAAACATTGTTCCCACTTAAATGAGAACAATATAGACGTGCGTCTCCATCTGCGTCTCCATCCCTTCACTTCCGCCGTCGGTATGCTGTATGTTTCTATTCGTGGCTCCTTTGTCTAATCCCTTCACACTGGGTAAATGCATTCTCACTTTGTATTTACAGAGCACCACATTTCCACTCTGAGACATTAGACTCATTTCAGGGGCCGGGCTGGCAGAGGCTTACAGTACATGTGCCTGCAGAAATGAAAGTGACAACAGGCGTCACATTGTGCTCCTCAGGCAGCCGGAGCACGAGTCCCCACAGGGCAGCTGTAATGGATATTCAGATGTCAATGATCGGGGATATTATGATTTGCAGGAGGCTCGCACCAGCAGTCCAAAGACTAATTGTATTCTGGTGTTTGATGAGGAGCTGCTCCTTGCATCATTTGCCCCCACCCCGGGTTACACTCTCCAGCCAAGTAATGTTGTGGATATTTATTAATGTATTTCACTCCACCGCTGCAGGTTTAAGTCACCATCAATGACCTATGCCTTTCATTATCTGCCTGTCCGAGCAGCAACGTGCCAGGGAATAAATTGCATTTCTCGTTATGTGCTGCTGCTGCTGCTGCTGCTGCCTCGCCGCTAAGAGACAATTCCACTTCCAAGCTGCATATTTTATTTAAGATTTCATGTCTGCATGTACAGTATGCATATGTGTTTATTTGATTTATTTAGGGGGACAGAGAGAGGAATGAGAGGTGGGCACCCTTCAAATGCTGCTACACTTTGATGGAAAAAATGCTTTTCGATGCTTTGTGATGTTGGACGCCTTCCCATTAAAGGGAGGCTTTGATGGGGATGGAGGCGTGAGGGAGGAGGGATAAAACTGAGACAGGGATGGAGCAGGGGATGTGGGTGTATATGGCGGCGGCGGTGGGGGCTGGGTAAAAATCAATAAAAGTGACAGTCTTTATTTGTCTGCGTGAAGTTATCAGTGGCTCCCGCTGTAAGACATTGTGCTCTTTCTAGCGTTTCAACCACAGCAGAGATCACAATCCATCACGGAGCTCGGTGGGCTCGCACGACGCTACAAGAATAATAATTGAGCTCAGATTCACCTGCCTTTAATTAGGGCCTCCGATCAGACCAGCGAGTGGGATGCTAATACTCAGAGGAGGCCTGTGGTGGGTTATTTACGCTTAATGTCCTGTTGCTCCGCTAGCGTCTGCTGTAAGCGAGGATCATCAAAAATCTGGAATTAGCGGGAGAGAGCCCGTCTCGTGTTTTTGTTTCAATATGAATCCGTTTATTTAATTAAAAGAATAAAGCGGTCTTTATGCGTTTGGACATTTGCTACAAAATATGCACATTTTGCTTCACTTTCATTTTCACATCATTTCCCTTTGCTCAGGCTGGAGCTATACACTGCTTCTGTACAGTATTTATATATTTGACTTTACTGCTAACAATCAAAATATCAAAGATGTTCAACCTGCTCGAACTCACTGATCTCAGCGTCTTTATGATGAAATATTTATTTAGGATCAAAACCTTTTGACATAATCTTCAAGTCTGAGCCCCCAAAACTAGCCATGACACCCCATGCCAGTTTCACTCTGCTGTTATCCATAAAAACTGGCTGCTGCAGTTGTTTGCTGAGTATAACAACACCTCTGATTAAGCACAACTAATAAACACATGATGTACCACTTTCCTGTTTCTGGTTCAGGATCGATTCTGCACATCCACACAGTAAAACTGAGCGCACACGCAGGCACGTCTGGCATCAGCCGAGGCCTGAGAGCACAGATCGGTATGAAATGCAAAGCGGTGGCCGTCCGGCAGCATCCTGTTTGTTTGTGCTCAGGATGCGTCTCATGCGTGTTATCTCCTGTAGCCACTCGGGGACGCCAAAGTGCAAAATTGAACTGCAGAGCTTTAAATAAATCAGACACAATTCTATAATCACATTGTGAGGATGTAAAGGGCCAGACAGGACTTCATTTTGTCAGGATGTTCTCGTGGGAGCTGGCGAATAATGGGGACACGTCCTCTGTCCATCCCAAATCTGCCGCGATTACTTCCTCTTTCCCTCTGTTCTCATTTCAGCCCTTCCTTCCTTCCTTCCTTCCTTCCTTCCTTCCTTCCTTCCTTCCTTCCTTCCTTCCTGTCTTTTCTTTCTTCCCGGTGTGACCACATGGCAGGGAGGCCACAGATGAGGACCCAGCACAGTGAGGTGGAACCACAGCATGGTGAGTGGACCCTTGGGTGCCCCCGAGCATCACCACCTGCGTCTTCTGACCCCCCCCACTGCCACCTCTACATTTACGCCCCCCCTCTATCACCTCCTTTGACAACCCCAAGGCCTGCTGAGGGTGCCTGTGCCCGTGGGCACCCGGGGCGTGTTCATTATATACGGTAAGAGGCTGTAAATCACCGGGCTCCATCACTGCCAGGACCAGAACTGGCTCATTCTCTCTCTCTCTCTCTAAATTCAATTCAGCCCTCTCTCTCTCTCTCTCTCTCTCTCTCTCTCTCTCTCTCTGGCTGTAGCACTATCAAATACAGCTGCGAACACAAAACACTCCGCCATAGCAGACAGCAAATTGGCTCCGGGTTTAAAAAAAACACACACAGACACTTACACACAGACAGTGCACAACAACAGAATATTAATGAAGGCCTGGTCTGTAAAGAGGGAGAGAGAGAGAGTGTGTGTGTGTGTGTGTGTGTGTGTGTGTGTGTGTGTGTGTGTGTGTGTGTGTGTGGCGTTAGGGAAGGGGAACAGCACAGCTGCCATGCCTGCCACTGTTATAAGCCCACATTGTGTGTCTGTGCATGAGAGCTTGAAGCTATGCTGTAGAGCTCATACGTGCTTTAAAGACACACAACGCAGCTGAGTGTGTGCAATATCCTGGCACGTTATGAGAAGGTGATGAAACCGCAGGTACGCACAGGAAAAGGAGAAGAAAGACGCAGCGAGGGGGAGCAGGAGAGATGACATGATTAAGATGCTGAAATAAACACCATTAAATCAGCTTTTTTTCCTCGTCCTAAATGGTGATCCAGTGTCAGAGCCCGCGCCGGCGAGGCTGCTTTCACAAGATAAGCCGGCAGACAGGTAAAATGAAGCACACGTAATGAATGTCCATAAAAGTGCTTCTTGCAGCTTTCTGCTGTCAGCTGATACAACAGAGCGGCGAGTCAACCAATCGCCAGGCTCTATCTGGAAAGCTCTCTCCGGCTGATGACCTGCCACAGCCTGTCCATTAACATTAGCTTGAATGCTCAGAATTGAGATCTTGGTGCTATTTGGGAATACTGACTCCTGCTTCCCGGGAAAAAGACCTGCAGGAACTTCTTGTGTGAGTGGGCTCATATGCTAAAGGCTGCTGCCTCATTACGCTGCGAAACCTCATTAATGACGCCGTTAAACTGTTGTACCTAAACACTCTGACCTTGAAACGTCATTATTAAAGTAATGTAACTGGAGCAGTTTTTCAGCTCCGCCGGGTTTTTCCATTTATCCTTGATGCTACAGTGGCTGCCTGACGTCCAGCTGAGCGGCTCTTTTTTATTCATTAAAGGGAAAACTTTGCAGGTGGTTCAACAGGTGGCTGAACCATTGGACACGCAGGAGTCCGTCACCACGTCAGGATGCAACAGGTGGAGCACCGGATGCATGAGAGCACGTTAATGCTACAGCTAAACATGCGAGGATAACACCGGCCGTTTTAACATCATGGGAAAATGTTCAGAGCTCTCAAAAGCTGCGATTGACTCACATCTTGTGCCTCGGAAATGAAATAAAAAAAGATCTGGAGAAGCGTCCGTGATGACTCATTCTGGATGTAGAGAAACGCAGAGGACAGATGAGTCACCCTCCTCTTGTGTCCAAATATTTGCTTTGCAATTAAAAGACGATGCTGGAGTGACAGGGATAAACTGTTCTACGACAGCGTGATATTTATCAGTATCAATACACATCACGATCAGATCATCGAGGGGTTGTTTGATCTGCTTCCACTGGTTGAATTGTTCTGGTTGTTCATGTGTCATCCACGATTGAGACGTCAGAAGCTCATAACTGACAGAAATATTGATTTGCTTATCTGAGTCGCCCTTAATTACGCTCACAGCAACGAGCTTTATGTGCAGCAGCATGCGCGGACTTCTGCTGCCCTGCGTTTAGGCTCTCAGGTATCAGTCAGGCAGGTGGAGGCTCTTAGTGGACTTTTCCAGATCGACCAGAAATATTCTGCACGCCCACAAACCTTATTGAATTTTGCTTTGGAGTTAAAATTCCCCCAAAAAGCAAAAGTCTAACTGAACATGGATCAAAGGCGGTGAAGGATTCTTTGTTGGTGTGCTGTTATCATGGAAAAAACAACATTGTTTTATCTGAAGACCTCCTGATTTTATTGTCTTAAACCCACAGCATTCGTGCTTTGGATGCAGAAATAAAATCATTTTTTCTGCGTCTGAACAGCCTTTGAGGACCATGCAGACTTTAAGACATCGTGTCTGATGGATCTGGACGGACTTCCACGCTGACTGGACGTGCTGGACGAGGACAGTGTGTCTCCGTGGACACAAACAGGAGGTAAACGTGCACGGCTGATCCTCTGGGTGGATGTGCTGTCTAGTTCGTTTTTTTTAAACACTATTTTTGCCTCGTTACCCAGCGAAGAGTGAATGAGATTATTAACATCAAAGTGTAAATGTAGAGGAACACCATGCCTCTACTTCTTCTTTTTTTTTTTTGGAGGGTAAATTAGGACCTATTTCTGGCACCCATGTTGGCTGTGCGAGTTGCTGACTTTATAATCCCCTGACAAAAGGCTCCACATCATATTTAAACGACTGCTTTCACGGCTGGCTCATTGTGATTTAACACACGCCCACAGCGGGATGAGGTTCAAAGTGGCACGAGGCTGCAAAGTCTCATCTGGTGCTCCAGAGACGAGTCGAGGTGACATTTGCGTCGCCCGGGTGGGCAGGTGGATCAGAGACGATGCTTGTGTCCTCTCCAATGTCTGCTCGACGGAGCAGATGTGTGCACCGCTACTGTACAGGCGGCTCCGTCCACCCCCTACCCCAACCCCCCAGCCCCTACCGCCATCACACACTAATGGTGTCTTCGCCTGACTTGTAAATAGGGCCGACTGCTCTCATCTCACTGCCTTTCGTTTCAAATATTTATCCGTGAGCTGGTGAGCTAAATCGGCTCTGACAGTGAGACTGTTATTTAAGGTCGCAGACAGGCGGCTGAGAGAGAGAGAGGGGGAGAGAGAGAGGGGGGAAAGCATCCATCCCTCGCCGGTGAAATGGGATTCATTTCCATGTGTTCATATTCTGTCATGGTTAGGTTTTTTCTCTCTCCCTGAATAGCCGCATCCGTCAGGCTACCTCTGCTCCCTCGCAACAATGCATTAGCATCCTGGCCTCGCCTCAGTCGAGAGCCTGCGCTGAGAGAATTACTAGTGGACTGAAGAAAAAACAACAACAAAACAGTCGCTGCAAATAAGCGTCTGACGGCTGCAGAATTCATTTTGCGTTGACCTGAATTAATGCTGTTTATTCAGCTGAGCTAAAGTCGCAGTGTGAGTGTGCAGGGAGAACATCATTCACGCCCATTTACTAAAATAAACACGTCTTTTTGTTTCATATTACACTGTAGGCCATATTTGTCCCCGACAGGCCTCGTTTGGGCCGCAGTGGACGGCTTTGGCAGGTCTTTCCGGCTGTGGCTCGACACGACTGACTTCATGGTCAGGTACTCTATTACTCTCACACACCGAGGTGGGAGGTGGCGATGCGCCGTGTGCTAATCTGAGGAAAAAACTGTCACTGAAAACAAAAGACAAAAACGATTCTTCTGAGGTTCAGGATGCATATTTATGAGGAAAAAATGAGGAATTCAGATGAAAATTCAAGCTTTTGTATTCAAAAAACACATCAGAGATCATTGGATATTTACAGGAAAAGGTTTTTAGTGGAAATGTGAAATGAGTGGAAGCGGAGTGTGTTTTACAGGTAATGTTATGAGTGGAATATGAGCTTCTGGGCCCCCGTTAAGAGCTTGGAGGGCCTAGTTTATCCTCCGCAGTTGTTTTCCTGCAGCCAACAGCAGAGAAACTGGAGCCCTTCATTATTTTGTGTGAATTTATTCTGCTCTAACTGTACTGACATCACTGGAAATGAGGGCAAGGCCTCGATGGTTCTTGGAGATTCAAACAAAGAATGAATTAAATGAATTTAGGAATAAACGCCATGTAAACACAATATTAGCAGCAATAATTAAAGCCTGAAAACTAGATTTTAAGGCTGCGACCCTCTTTTACGCAGGTCCTCGTTATCAGGTAATAAAGCAGGTCACCCCTCAAGGCCTTCATCGCATCAGGTGTTTTAGTGGAGTTATTCCCAAACAAAGCTGAAAGTCGTCGTAATAAAACCGTCCTGCCGCACAGAAGCCAGGGCTTCGCTCTGGGGATCGGGGACCTCGGGGCAGATGGTAATCTAGACGAGCTTTTATGCAGAACACTCACAATATATCATTATCATATCAAGACTGTGGTTAATCACAGGTTGATACTCATTATGTGGGGGGCATATTAACATGTTTACAGCTCAAAAAACATGTTTTAGTCCTGATTTTCTCCTCAGACGTTACCCTGGAGTGGCTCATCTACACCATGACGATTAATGCACACTCACACATTAACAGCCAAACTCTTTTCAGTCTGCTCACTCTGTTAGCAGCTTGATAGTCGGCTAATTCTTATTTGAGCTTGACCAACACAGTTGAGTAATTTCCTGAGCAGAGACGCTGCTGCAACTTCCCTCTGGCACACCTGAGCCTGTGATGTCAAATGGACCGGACCAGCAGTGAGCAGGTGTCAGCAGGTGTCAGCAGGAGCTTGTCAGTGGGCCTCATCATCAGTTATTCTAGTTAATTCTGCAAAATGTAGTCAAGATCTGAACAGATCGTTTTATTTAATCACTTCTAATTTGATTGGATTATTGTGGTTTTGAGGGGGCGGGGCTCTGGATCGTGAAGAGGAACTACTGCACCCTCTAGTCAAAGGGGGCTCGGCGTGGTGGTTTTGATGTCTCCCACAGGCTCACATGTGCACATATTTTGTGTTAAATGGGAGCAGACACCAGGGCTGACCCACAATGCACCAGGGTGATTACACATCCCATCTGAAGGTTTCTCCAGAATGAGGTGGAGGGCGTGAGAGGATCAGAGCTGCTTGGTCTGCAACCATAACGCAGACCTGAAGGTCTGAAAGAGTGAAGACGGCGAGCGAGCGCTTCCACTGACCTGTGTGTGAGCGTAGGTGACGTTTGAGTGCAGTATGGCTGGGGAAAGTCCGGTTGCATTCACTGCAAATGTAGCTGCGAACGCCGGCGTGGACCTCCATGTGCTGCTGCAAAGCCGTCTGGGTCTGGAAACGCTTCCCACAAAGCAGGCAAAAGATGGCCATGTCCGACCCTGCGGAGCAGAAAACAACAGGGGAGCCGGTGGTGAGAGCGGGAAGCAGGATTTCATTCAACAACAGCACTGATTTATTACAATTTCATGTTCGTGTTTCCAGATCCCAGCTGCTAACACAGCAAGGACAATCATGCTGTTACAAACAGGAGGGATGAAGGTTTGTGAAGAAGAGGCTTAGGCTGAGGAGGAAGCCTCGTCACTGTGGTGTCACCTCGCCCCTCAGCACTTCACTCAAACACATCACACTAAGAGTTGCCTGCATAATGATTAAGACACAGGATATGCAGCAACTTAGGTGCGATGTCTCGACTCAGACATATTTTACTAACTGCGCCTTCATAGACGTACATGAAGCACACTGTATTTATAGGATTAAAGGTGCACACAACACTCATGTTTCAGGGCGGGTGAGTGGAACGATAAAGATCTCCTATGCAATACTTCAATCGAATCTCGACTCCAGCGAGCACTGTGCATTTTTCTCCAGCAGAGATAAAGAGCGCACAGTCGCAAGCGCACAAACACATAAAATCACAAACACAGGAACAGACACACACAGCTGCACGCTGCCTTCAACACACTCCCTTCACACTTTTTCAATTACCAGGCTGGGGAAAACTCTGGGGAAGGACTGAGTGTTTGGAGCTCAGTTTCTATTTCATCAGTCAATAACACATCTTTGGGGCAAAGCTGACACTAATTTAAAAATCTATGAAGAGCAGCCCGCCTCATGTTCATAACCACTGAAGGAGGAGGAGGGCCCACGACTGCCTCCATGCCAGATCAATCACTGTCTCGGCTGCTCTAAGGAACGGGGATGGAGGGAGGATGCACCGCTGGAGGATGATGATGGGAGGAAGGATGGAGGAGAGCAGCTGGGTAGCAGGTAAAGAAAGGAGGATGGCGACGTACACACCAAGAGGGAAAAAAGCCTAATTTTGGTGTATGTCAGGAGAGATTCATATTGACAAACCTTCTCTTTCTGGATTTAGGTCCCTCTCGACGTTTCACTTTCTGTCACAAGGAGATAAACGCGTCTGCAGGAGTGTCGAATTTTCATTAGATCCTTGTTGAACACCCATGACTGAAAGTGTGAGGTACTAATCTGAGGCCCTACAGGTGAGCGTGAGCCCTACAAGCCCGATTCCCAAACAGCCGGGACGCTGTGTAAACGTAAATAAACAGAATCAATCATTTGTATTTACCGACAACAGTTTCCTGAAGTGCTCCTGAGCTCATGTGTTCATCTCCTTCATCCACTCACGTGTTCTCAAAGTGGTGAACCTCGCTCCATCCTCTATGAACGACCGCTGACCTCGTCATTATCATCTGCTGCATGAACACTGCAGCCTCTACAAACCGCTTGCCTGTTTTAATCCAGTGGATTTCACGTTTCTCTACAGTTTTAATTTCATCTGGAAGTGATTTGACTGATATTTAGTCTTCTTGGCTGAACTCATCTGTGTGGTTTTCTCCTCCTCATGAAGATCTTTATGTGGAAACGCTCAAAATGTGAAGTGATTATTTGCAAAGGTTGGTCAAATTGTACTGATCTAACACTAACTAGACCTCGTATGTAACTTGTGCTAAGCTAGCTTTCTCCTGTGTTGTCTCGCTCTTCTGCTCCTCTCTGCTTTTATCAATGAAGAGGCTATTGACTGGGGTCGATTGCCTCTGGAATCCCTCTAGGACTGCAGGTACTTAAGAGGCTTTGATTGACAGGCATGCCTCCTATTCACTTCCATCCTCTCTCTACCTCACCGCCTCTCTCTTAGTTCACAGCTTTGGTTTAGGCTTCGCCACTTCAGGACAAACAGTTCTTGTTCGCATTAAAGATGGAAAATAACGCCGCCGTTGTTGTTGTTTGGAGAGGTAGAAAATGAAAATGGCCTCGGCGGTCTGAGGGCAGAATACGTGACAGAAGCAGCGAGAGGAGGGAAGGTGGGGGTTGAGACGGAGAACGAGAGGAAGAAAGAGCTTTTGGAATGCAGAAGGTTATCAGACCTCTGACCTCGGGTCTGGACTCGTGGTTGAAATATGAAACCCAGGCACCGACACACACTTCAACACACACAGACAAACAGAGGAGGAGAATAAAAAGCAGAAGCACCGCATGAAAAAGTCTTTTACTTTGAAGTCGGGGGGGTGAGTCACACTGAGCTGAATGTCGACCGATACGTCGGGAAGTATACGCCGACTTTATTAATGTGTTTTCTAAGCAGCTAACAGCGAGAGCAGCCGGACAGTGTGAGCAAACCAGCAGAAACTGACGGACGTGAAACTTTCTGAGTCATTTCTAAAACATGCAAAAACCATCCAGGATCCCCCCCCCGAAGGCCCCCCCACCCAGCCCGTGCACCGCTGAAAGACGGCCTCTGACAACATCTGTGGACGCCTCTGCGAGCGAGGACGACACCTTCGGGTAATGAACCGCGTTGCGCAGCGGGATCATAGAAACATCAGAAAATAACCCAAATGAAGCAGAACATGTTTAAAACAAACACGCCTGCGAGCTGCAGACTCGTGGGAGAATGTGTGTTTTCCAGCGGCAGCGAACAGCGAAGACGGTGAGAGGCAGTAAATGCAAATCATCCATTCATAAAACTACGGATGCCACGAGCTTGTGACCGCTTCCCCTTTCTGTCTGCGAGCCGCAGTTTGTCGGAGAGTTCAGCGCGAAGCCGATTAGACAAAATGAACTGGTCCAAACTACAGTCAGCGCAGGGAGTGATGTGTGTGTGAGTGTGCTGCAGGAGAGTGAGTTCAGGTGTTGTTGGCCACTGATAGATGAAGAGAGCGGCGGAGAGATAAAAAAGGAAAGAAAGGTGGGAGAAAAGGAGTTGACCCAGGAGGTCCATTACAGTGTAAAATTGAGTCAGGCCAAAGTGACACCTGAACGGAGGAGCTGGAGGAGCCGCAGTGGTGGGGGGCTCTTAGTCTCAGTCCTGTTCGGCTGTTTTGGAATAATTTGCCTCCTCTAACCAGCCTCTCTCTCCTTCTCCCGCCATCTATTTATAAAGGCCCGGCAGTTTGCGGCTGCGTGTGTGTGTGTGTGTGGCCGCGGCACTGCCGGCAGTAACTTAATGGGCCTGGAGTGGCAGGGCTGCTGTTATTTAAGTGGGGGACGGACGGAGGCCAGTAATGGAGAGGAATACTCCCCAATGGGAGGTGACAGTGGCTGGATGGGCGCAGAGAGAAATGTCCTGCGGGCGGAGGCTGGCCATCGGGGCAGCCACTTTTACTGATTGTGATGTGCAGCGGCGGCCACCAGCTCCAAAACGAGTCTGAGAAACAGCTTAATTAATGCTGTTAATGCTGTTCTCCGTCGGTCATTTTACGTCTTCTACTGAGCATCTTTGGAGATTCATTAATACGATGCTGAGGCTTAAAGAGAACCGCTAAAGTTGCATTCAGTGATTTTGGTGGACTAACCCACCGAGCAGTGAGGTCTTTGAAGGCCTGAAGGTGACCACAGATTCGACGCGCTCTTTACGCTCAGAAACCTCAGCTGAACTTTGCTAAAGTTGTCGTTCGTATCAGAAGCAACACTTCTCACTCCAAACGTCTGCAGACAAACGCAGAACTTGTTTTAGAAGCTTCACACGATGCTGCAACGTTTGGCGACTCAAAGACAGGTTTCAGGACGAGCGTCACGGCCCTTAAAATCCTGCTCCAGATGCCGAACGCTTGTGTTTCTTAGTGCAGACAGTTAAACGCGTCCTGACTGTGGCCTGCAATGCAGCGTGCTGAACAGAGGACCTGCCAGAGTTAATGAGGCAGAGAGCAGCGGGACCTCAGCACAAGGTGTTCAATCACAGGCCATTACCACAGCCCTCAACCTCTGCTGCTGCTCGCTCTTGTCAATAGCAATCTATAATAAACTATAGTTTCTCCATAGAGAGGGCAGAATAGTCACTAAATGTAGCCTCTGAATCCTAAAACACCTGCATCAAATGTAAGAGTCTCAGCAGACAAACGACCCCAAAGTCGCCTCAACGTGGTCTGTGATGGCTTCATGAGTTACTGCTGAGAAACCAAAGAGGTCCATCGTCCAGAAATATGATTCATCTCGAGTAGTTTACTGTAGTTTGACAAATGGAAAATAAACATTTGCAGTTTAAAGTCTGGAAAAAGAAAGCAGGGAGCGATTTGAGAGTTTATCTTGTGTTTAGGTGACCTCTCTGAGAGCAGGACGGTCTCGCATTTATTCTCCCAGCTTGAGAGTTTTCAGTATATTTTAGAAATTGAACTTTGTGCATCAGACATGCAGAGTTTCACTTTTTGCTGAGTGAAAGCAGAGAAGTGAAAGCACCTAGGAAAAAGCGATTCCCTCATTTGCATTTTGACGATGGCGGCGGGGAGCGCCGTGCAACACGTCGCTCCGAAATATCCATCTTGTCCCAATTAGGTCAGTTTAAGGAAGAAGATGAATTGCCACCACGGCTGATCTGTAAAGTTTGCATCATTAATCTGCACACGTGCACAAACGTTGGCTTTTTAAAACAGATCAATTTGGCCCCTTCTCGCCTCGGACTTCTCTCGCTTTACACCAGCAAGCTCAGCCTTCAGCCATCAGTCACAACAACACTCTGCTGGCCGCCACCGTCTGACTGCCAGTCAGCACAAACCGCAGTCACAACAGTCCTGCCCGAGTCGGCGGGAAACGTGTGAGGACGGAAAGCAGAGGTGACGTTCCCGCTGCTCTTTAGCTGCGTCTAGACTGCGACTGTTTGTTGTTACTCTCATCTGCAATCAGGCTTCATCACACATCAGGTCTCGGTCGCTCTGAAAAGGTCGCCGAGCACCTTTTTACCTGCGCCTCCGTGGGGCGTCACCGGCGTCTTGTCACGAACACACAAGTTAATGCCGTCTGTAATTTACTCCTGTACGGATCGGAAAAGGTCCCGTCTGCGTCTTTAACACTCAGGACTTCACTCTGCGGTCATCATTTGTGGCATATCGCTGGCCAGCAGGACCGCCAGCGTTTACAGGCTGAAAACAGTCACTGTCCTTCACAAGCTGCTGAGGGCAAATCAAAGAGGATCATCACGATTCAAGAGGTGAGGAACGTTTAACGCAGAGATCAGAGAGAACGATCGCACTGTTAGAGTCAAAGGTCTTGATCTTGTCGTGACTTGAAAAACAGACATGCAACATTAGCTTCACAACGTAAACGACTTCTCGACAACCACAGAGCACGAGGCAGATGACAGACGAGGCGAGACAAGGCCCGAGAAATCGCCTCATGCCCTGTGAGGTGACCAGGATGCAGGATGGTCTTCCACTACGAACACTGCACGAGATAAAACAACACATGCTGCTGTGTGTCAGCCCGGACGATTCATTGGATGTGGTGGAGTCAGACGGCGACTTCAGAGGGCTTCGATGGAAAAACACCAGAACAAACTAACAGATTCATTCTGAATGACGTCCTTCAAGGATTCTGCTAAAAATACCTGCTGCTGTCACAGGCTAACTCCTCTAACTGCTAGATAGTGAAATGACAAAGTTGTACTTGCTTTAAGACTAATTTCTGCTAATTTCTTGCTTTGCACAGCTCTGGTAATGACCTCATTATAACTCTTAGCCTCGCTGCGTTGTTACCCATCGAAACATACTGTTGGACATATGTTCCGACGGTCGCTTCAGCAGATGAACTGGAAAGGCAATTTGTTTTTAACAGTGCAAAGAAAAATGGGCAACTTTTTTAACAATGTTCAGTTTGAGAACAATTTCAGAGCTTTCATTTAATTCTGCCGTGCATGTTTGGACTGAGTGTGCAGGAAAGCTACCACATGGTGCTAACAGAAGCATGAGGACTGCCAGCAGAGACACAGAAATGAGGAAACAAGCATGCTGTTAAAGTGGTTTACATAACATGCATTGCATCCAAATTACATCACTCCACACAACCTGGGCAATCGTCTCCTGTGTGTCACATTCAAACTGTAGCTAATGGTTGAATTTAGGCGAGTAAACAATCTGGGTTTAAGTTTGGGAAGAAGTTGTAATCGAGACATTTCCTCCTCTTTGAAGCACGGAGCCTCTTTCTGCATTTTCAGAGACGGTGCTTGATTCATGACCTTTAAGGCGAGCGGGAGAGGACGCCGAGCTTCAGGACGGGCTCCATCACCTGTGGGCTACGTCCTCGTGTTATCCAGCTGTGCACAGCTCTCGCTAACATCCTCTTTCCTCAGCTCACATCTCCAGCCCGGTGCTTCAAAACACGGCAGCGTGGCCTCGACCACGCCGCTCTATGCATGTTTACGTGCAACGTATGGAACGAAAATAAGATAGAAAACTAGTTTATGCTCCTGCTAATTCATCTAAAGCGCCTCCACAGAACCATTTATTGATCAAGCTGGAGGCGGGAGAAATGACTGAGGCCTCGGGAACAGATAAAGACTGCAGACAGAGGCAACAATGCATTCAGTGTTTAGTCACGCATTGGTCTAATACTATTCAACGTGAGTATTTCTAATTAAAAACAACCAATCGCTGTTGGTGCTGGTGCAAATTGTTGCCCCTCAGTGAAACAAACAATGGAAATACCACAAAAAACACACAAAATCAAACATTTATTTGAGTTGTTGTAAGGTTTTCACACACGCACCTGCATGGGGATCAGGAACCATGAAAGGGGTTTGAAAAACGAACGTTTCAGTCAATAAAATAATTTAACATAAGCACCAACAATAACATTTCAGCAGTAAATAACATGGAAGTGGGACACGCTGTGATGTATTTGTATAAGTGCATCAAACGTGTCGCAGAAAAATCCCCAAACAAACCTGCATTAGCACCCTGATCATGATCAAACCACCAGCGACTTCAGAGCTCTGCTGAGCGAGGATCCGCTCGGTGAACCAGCGGCTCTTCACATTATTCATGCAGGAAAAAAAGGAGGAATCAAAGAAAAGGCAATCTCTGCTCGGAGAAAACGCGCCGCACGCCGTCGCCACCGTCTGCCCCGCTGTGTTGTGTTTTGTTTCGTCCCTGCCTCCCACTTCCATCGGGCAGTGATAATTCACGTCGGGCCCGCAGCAGCGCTGACATTGTGAGATGAACTGCTCCCTGCTAGATTAATGCCACCAGATGCCAGGCGAGATGCCATATTAATTACCCAGAGATAATGTCAGCACAACCATATGGCAGCTCAACTGGCCATTTAGTTGACAGGGAGAGGTCTTTATAGCAGTGCAAATTTCCTCATCTGCACAGCAGCACAGCCTCGCCATATTCCCCCCTACTGTAGCAACTGGAGCACTGCTATTTGCACGTTAGCACTTAAATTATTGGAGAGTTAACTGAGGATCTGCAGGCTGCTCTGAGAGACGGTCAAACGTCATCAGGAAGACGTGATGTTTTTCAGTGTTTTCGTCTGGTCGCAGCACAGAGCTCCACTACAAGTCCAGAAAATCAGAACACGCTGGCCGACATGCTCCTTCATTAGCATGAACACACACACACACACACACACACACACACACACACACACACACTGTAGTGCATCCTGACACACACACTGTCCTGCTGCCATTAATACTCACTGCAGCTCTAAATGTGGACTCATCTGCGGATGGAAACAGTCTCCAGCAAACGAACTGTTTACTCCTCTCTCTGTGAGAAATGTTTGCTAAAAACTACAGTGTTTCAGGAAATTACTGAGGCTTTTTCAGCGATGAAGCGTGTTTGTGACCCATTTCTGAAGAATTAGCTCTTCAGTAGTAGCAAACAGGCTCGCAGCCTCAGACGGCGCTGAGAGACAGACTCACACGTTGTTAGTTTTGGTCTTTTAATGGAGTAACGGCTGTAAAAATACACAAAACTAAAATGCAATCGTTCCTTTCGTGCACACACACACAGAGGGAAATCTGTATTCCCGTGGCATTGATCTTAAACACACACCCTCCCCTCCTTCAAGAACCTGAACAGGAATCTGAAAACCCTTCTCCTCCTCGACTGCGGCGGATATAAATTCTGAAATGTCATTAGAATTTATTCACCAGCATGTGTTTGTTTTTTTCCTCGCCGCCATGCTGACTGTAAAGATCATAAACGACGCAAGCCGGGAATTAATGTCACCGTGAGACGCAGCGGCGAAGCCCTTTACCGTGATTTACAGCCGCACCGCCGGCCCCTTCTTGTTGTGGACTTGCGGATCATTTACAAAGACGGACCACGCTTGCCATCCAATCCACCCGCCCTCCCACCACCACCACCACCGGAGCACCCGCCTACCCCACCCTCCAATCCCCACAAATCCGATTTAATCAGACAACTTGTGCAGTGTGGCTCGGAGTAAGAAAAAGGATAATTAGTAAACAGAGGAGCTACTCGCCAGGCTTCATTGGCATTCGCACCGGGTTACTGTGTCGCATTTAAAATGCAGTCTGATGAAGTCTACAGAATCAAACCATTTGTTACTCCTATTGAGGAGGCTTCGGGCTACTGGCAATTAAATTGGAATTAGCGCTGGGGAATGAGATACGGCAGATTCATACCAAGGAGAGGAGGGAGGGAGGGAGAGGGAAACAGAGAGAGGGCTCTGTCTGGACCTGGCTCTGCTCTGCACTGGGTCAGATCTGGAAGTGATTCGGTTTCCTTTGCTTTTGTTTATTTCCTGCTTCAGTTATCATTTTTATGAGCGCAGCCCTCCACACGGTCTCTTACAAATCTGCCCGTACTGAACTTATAAACTGATTCATACACTTCTAAAAAAGTTGATGCTTTGAAAAAAGGGCAAAGAAAAGTGGGCATTTATCAAGAACAACGCGAACATGTGAGTGGCCTTAACGTCCAACTGTGATGAGAATATACTGCAGACACACACTAACATATGACTGAAACTCTGAGTCTTTGAGGAGCAGAGCGAAGAAACAAAGAGATGCCATTTGCTCTGCCACAGCTGACTGGGCACAGTGGAGCTCAGCATGGAGAGAGTGCTGGTCCACTGGCAGAGGGAGGAGGAGAAAGGAAGGGGGGGGGGATAAATGAAGTGGAAATGAGAGGGAACAGCTCCTGTGCTACAGCTGGCCTCCCGAACTCCGAGCCAGCCTGGCCTCGACAACTGGCTCGCTCTTCCTCTGCTGGTCCAGGGGGGTGGGGGGGTGGGGGGGGGGCACTTCAACAGGAGGTGGCGGGGGCCTGGGATGCACAACTGGTCCAGGGCCAAGGGGGGGGGCCAGTGAGGTGGATCAGACTTCAAATTTGATTTTGCCAGAATCTCGGGCGCAGGCTAACGCAGGCTATGCTGACGGGAGAAAAAGCAGTTCAGCTGTTACATGTTGTAGTTTGTGAGCTGAGCGCTATGAGTTAGTCTGACGGGGTTAGCCCGAGCCATCCGAGGATCGCGGGATCAATATCACAATGACTACTGAGGAGCTCACGTTGGCTAAACGGCTCCTCTGTCTTCAGGTACACGTCTAATACGGACGCCAAACACTCACCCAACAAAGAAACGACTATCGGATTTGACTTTAGTGTTCAATTATTAAAAACTCTGCAGTAAAACAATTAGAAACGATCACAGAGGCACTCGAGGACGTGTTGTACAAGAGCATGGCTGAGGCTGCTGAAAACAATTAATAAGGCCTCTTAAAAAGAATTTTAAAATCTGCCCGTGCAGAAATAAAATGGCATATTTTCATGATTTTAGCATGTAATTAGTAAAAATACTGCAAGCAAAGAACGAGATTTAAGGAGCCCTCGTGGTCATTTGAGCATGTTTCTGAAAACAGATTTATGACCTCTGTGACGTTTCCAAGTCTGAGGACAATGACCTCTGATGATGTCACAGTGATGTCATCAGCTACCTGAGTCTGATAAGACGCTGTTGGGAAACGTAGGACTGAAGGATTCTGGGGCCTCATGCAAACTGTCCGGATATTTTCTTTTTTTTTTTTTGTCTCTTCTATATCACCAAACAATATAAGTGCACTGGAGAGCTCTTTCAGATGTAGCACACATTGTATTTCGCTTTAACACACAGCAGCAGCTGCTTTCAGTGTCTGCACGGAGCGACACGCAGTCCTGTGCTGACCGTGTCCTGTGTGCTCCAATGTCACCGAGACAAACACCTGTACGTCTGCTAACGGCGGCTAACAGAGCATTAATGTCAGCCTGAAATTAAAATGTTGCTTAATTTTCATTGCGACCTTTGTCGAATTACAGAAAGCTAAACAAAATGCGCTTTTAGAGAGAAAAACCATTGAGTGAGATGATCATTATTGTCGTAAAGTGCGCGTCTGCATGTGTTTTGTGGCTACATAAATGCACATATGCACTCATATGCCTCATTCTCAAGGTTAAATACAAAGATGTTGTTCAAGCGAAGTCCATTACTGCAGGAAACCAATGAAAATAAATGACAGCATTCGGTGGGAGGTTGGAGTATCCCACGGAGAAATCTGCACAGCTCAGTCATTTGTATACCCAGTTTTCTCCACATAAAATGCTCAATTGTGTGTTTACAGATGAAGCACCACATTTGAGTGCAGTCCTATTTTTCTCTTTAACAGGAAATGGAGACATTTTCGCTCTAAATATATCAGTGAATCTGTCGGCTGATGTAAATCCCTGTCACCAAGATTAATGATCTTGAACGTGGGGGAAAAAAATCCTCTCAGATCTTATTCTGAGACACCGATTCACAGCGTACAACAATAAGAGCTCTGCAAAACCTGCAAGGAGCTTCGTACTAATGTAAACGGAACAAAAGGACTTCAGCTTTGACAGAACTGAAAGGAGAAAATTACTTAAAGAAACCTCATTTAAAAGACCTGCAGACGAACACGGCTTTTCTTTTTGGGTCGAGGAAACGCGTGAGAGGAAGAAAAGGACGACGAAGCAGGCAGAGCTTCCCAAAAAGTGACAGAAATGTCACCTCAAATTGGCCGAAGGTGTGACATCTACCACTCATCACCGTCTGCCGCTGCGCGCCAACAAAACCGCCGTCCACGGTTTCATTTCCTCACCTCAGAAAAGCCTCGTCTGCATTTCCAACATGTTTAACGTCAAAGTAAGACGGACGTGCAGCTCAGCCTCTTAAGGCGTCGAGTCCGAAGAAAAAAAAAATCTCCACAGAAAATACAGAATATAAAAAAGAAAATCTATATAAATCAGCTACTGACAGAAAAAATCTGACTTCCTGTGACGTTTAAAGTGGAAACAGGAAATACAGAATGCTACAAAATATTCACCGTTTCTAATTAAGAGAATTTTATTCACTCTAACAGTTAAATAAAAGGGAAACAGTGTTAAAGGGTGAACGTGTTTCACGTCATTTAATTAAAAATAATTATAATTATTATTATTATTATTATTATTATTATTACGTGTGGAAGGTGAGCTGTCCTCTTTTTGATTTACAGGGAGTTTTTGTGTGTATATCAACTGAATATTAACTGTGGCAGAAAATAAAAATAACTGCTTTAATCTCATTTAATTTAAGAAGAAATCTTCTTTTTTTTCACCTTCAGTCACCTGCTGAGGGACTGACTTTCTGTGTTTCAGGTCATTTTTTTTCACAGTTTTTAGTTTTTTTTCTGCCTCTGGTCTTTTATCATAATAAAAACATTTTTGTTACGTGTTTTGTGCTGTTTTTATTTCAACTTGAAGTGTGTGAATGGGGCCAATCAGATTCGGTTTAGGGCCCAAAAACGGCTGATTGTGAGTTTTCAAACCCTCCTGATGCAGAGTTTTGAGTTTTTCCGTCGCTGCTTGTTCAGTTTTGTTTTTTAACTGTTAAATCTGCAGCTTGATCTCAATCAAAAAAAGGGGCATTTCACACTCGCAGGATACTTTCTACTCAGAAATAAAAAAGGCTGTGAGCCTCATGGACTGTGAGTGACTTACCCAACTCCACCCAAACCCTGTCAACCTCCCGTCACCCCCACCTTTAGCCCCTGTCCTGCAATGGAATCCCAAATCTCTCCTCGCCTTCCCAGGATTTATCCTCTCACTGGCCATCTGGACAGTGGGGGCAGACAATGTAAAAGGAAAAGGGGGCTGGGGGACGGGGTTGCAAACCCACATTAGTCACAGGCTCTTAGGTCCTTCGACCCATACACACATTTAGGTACACACACACACACACACACACACACAGAAAGGCTGAAGCCAAATGACCCCGGCTCCCCCTCACTCTTTTCCCCTCACTGTGGCTGCTGACATCGTCTTTCCTGCTGGACAAAAGGCTTTTAGCACCTCGCTCTACTGTCCTAACCACAACACACACACACACACACACACACACACACACACACACACACACACACACACACACACACACACACACACACACACACACACACACACACACACACACACTCAGTAGCCTCCATCCCTTCTAACACAGGCACGCCGGACAGGATGGGGTGTTTGTTTTGTTTTCTCAGACGGCTCGGGACGAAGGGAAGGGAGGGGTGGGAGACAAGAAGCAGGGATGAGGGGTGGGGGGGTGGGGGGGCATCTGATGTGTGTGACTTTAAAAAGTAGAGCAAATCATACGTGAATGCTCGCAGAGAAGCATAGCCAAATCGCTCCTGAATGATAAAGGTATTAGGTACAAAGACGATGGCGTGCTCCTCGGCCGGCTTAATGTAGTTAACGCGAGGCTTTTGTTGGGAGTCGCAGAGGATGAGTACAGGGGTGGAGGTCTGAGAGCAAAGTCACACTGCACTACAAGCATCCATTGTTGGGGAGGTTTGCATTTAACACACATACAGGAGCTTTTTGCAGGTGAAGGCCGCGCCGCTCCTCTGCCGCAAAACAGGCGACAACACGCCACAAGGAGGCGGCGCGGCCGTGACACCGCTGCGCCAAAGGGCCATTCTCAGCCACCGCCAGGAGCTGACAGTACAATGGGAAAAATAATAACCTGACACCTGAGCTCACCTCCGTGGCATCACGACGCTGCATAAACAGCCTCAGAAAAACACTCCAAACATGGCCGCACGATTGTGAAGCAAACAATTAACAGCAAATAAGCAAAGGATCTCTCCGCAGCGGCAGGTATTCACAGGCTGAAGGCAACGGCGAAGGTGATCAACAAACTGCACTTTGAGTCTGTATAACAAGTGAGATGGTGAAGAGGGGAAGAACAGGAGGTAAATTAGTAAGCAGCCAGCAGCAGTAAATAAAACAGTGATATAAGCATCAGCGAGCAGGGAGGTGGCGAGGAGGAGGAGGAGAGACGCCGCTCAGGCATTCAGGATGTTCTCCATTATGACTGAGATGAATGAGTCCATCACACTGAAGGTGCAGAAGAGGACGACGAGCTTACGTAAAATGATGACTTTAAGATTAAAATCTGAATTATTATTAAGATTACAGTCGGATTCCTTTTCTCAAAATAAAATAATTTAACCTGAATGTTTCTGCTCTGATCCTCGAGGTTAAAGGAGCAATGCATGCTGGAACAAGCTGGACAATTCACTGTGTTTTGCTTCCCATCACGCAGTGAAATGATCTGCATGAAGCAGCAGATCTCTGGTCATACTGACTTTAAAAACACAGTTTGCAGGTCGAGTGAAGTTGATCATCACAGAGTGTGTTTGAGAAAAAAAACTAATGATTCAGATCATTTTTAAACATCTGGCCGACGACGTGCACGTCCTGTGCTGCACGTGCACGGACTTAAACTGGTGATTTCAGCTGCTAAAAAGGTGTTCAGGTGGGTTCACTGCGTCCCACCAGAGACCAGCACTGAAACATGCATTCATGTGTTCATCCTATGTGTCCTTTTCCATCCAACCACAGATTTGCATTTGCTCAAAGTGCTTTTAAAGCCGCCTCGCGAACAAACGGCGAGCGGACGCGGGAAAGGGGAGTCCAGGCGGCGGTGACCTTGGAGCCAAACTGCCAGCAGCCAACACGACTTTGTGGGTTGGAAGAAAAGCCTTTATTTATAGATCAGCTGTGTGTCGATCAAACTCCATCGAGGGGAAAACGGCAGCCGTCGGAGAGGAGGAGGAGGGAAAGTGTGTGTGTGTGTGTGTGTGTGTGTGTGTGTGTGTGTGTGTGTGTGTTGCTTTTTGAAGAACTAATACAGTGGTGTGCTTCAATCGCACTAATTCCATTTAAAGGAAATTGATTTGGATGTTGGGGGATGTGATGAGGGGAGTGCACAGGGTTGTTCCTTCTCCATTACCGCTGTGATGAAGCCTTGGCCTCGTTTCATTCAGTCGTGCTCTTTTCTGGTCCTGCATACAGCACAGAGGCTGCTGGGACGTGATGTACAGCGAGAAGAAAGAGGCGGCTTGAGACTCACTGCGGGGGCTCGCTGGAGCAACAAGTAGCAGCAACAAAAAGAAATACAGGTTACAGCCGACGTGCAGCACACGAAGATGCTAATATGAACAGTAGAACGTGCAGGAGAACGACGGTTCTCCGCAGGTTCCCCAAATAATGTGATCAAATCTTTTATCTCAACTGTCTTTACAGCAAATGAAGTTATTTCTAATTTTTCTTTTGTTGCTCCACCAGCAGCAGTAAAAACAACACATACAACATAAATGACCTTTAGGTATTAAACACCAGATTAATAAAAAATAAAAAGCTAGCAGACCTGAAACTGCATCTATTCATGTTGATAACTAAGTCGCTGCGTCAGGTTTCAGCTGGAATTCACGACAGAGGATCAGAAATAGTCGACATTCATCATTAAATCGTCTTTTTTGCTGCTCGTTGTGTTTGAACTCTTACCTTGTGTTTCTATTATCTGCATTATTTTTACTGTATTGTGCATTTTTTTTATCCTTAAATTCTCATTATTCTACTTTCCATTTGCACATTTTTATTATTATTATCAGTATCACGGTTATGTCATGTAATAGTTTTGTTTTGTTGTTGTTTTTGGTTTAGTTTTTGTATTTTTTTTACGTTTTGAAGTATTTCATCCTTCTTTCTTTCTTTCTGCGTGTCGAGCAGTTTGTACTACAACAAAACGTTTTTCTGAAGTCTTGCTGCTGTAATGACGCAGTTTCTCCTGGTTTGCATCTTGTAGATTCATTCTCACTGTATTCTAAATATTAAATGGTTTATTTTATTGATTTAAGTATCATAACCTGCATTAATTCACATCAGTGAATTACATGAACATGATCTAAAACCTTTAAATTCCTTTATTGCTTCAAAGGCCCAAATTATTTTCATTATATTATAAATACTGATAATTCCACTGTCTCATCGTCGTCATCATTATATTTTATTCCTGTTTAAGTTAAATACGTGACAAAGGGACTATCAGTGGATATCGTGTAGGTTACTGGGCCTCAGCTCGAATGCCTCCAGTCAGTGTACTGGGAGGGAGCTCACTGGAAACACATGCTGATCCACAGAGAGAGGAAGAAGAAAAGAAAATGGCAGCACACTCCTCATTTGAGCTTTGATTTCTTCTCTTGCTACCAGGGAAACTCCACTTATCACAATATCACCGGGCAACTTGTAGATTTAGTCGTTTGCAGCGTGCACGCTCAGGCAGATGAGAGCAGGGGAGGTTGGTGTTTTCCACATTCGTTGGAGAAAATCAAAGGCGGCGGAGAAACTCGGCGAGGCTCAAAGCTTCTCAGGCAGACAGAGAGAGCAGAGAAAACAAGTGCGTTCAGCGCCAGGACTGCTGAAAACCACCTGTATCTGCCCACCTGTGGTTTCTCAAACAGCTCACACAGAGAGTCAGTACCCAGGAGGAATTAAACTAATCCTGAAATTATCTTTGAAAAATGAAGGAAAATATTCACTCAGAGACTTCAGGGCTGGGACCAACGTGCGAGCCGACAGATTCATCACCCTCGTATAGACCGTCCTCACCATCTACAAATTCATGCTGCTCTCCAAAACGCTGCCAGATTCCTCTGAGCGGGGCTGAATATTCTCACTCATGATGATCAAATTGGGATTCACTGAAGGCAGAAATGAAATCATTACTAAAAGACCATCATCTTAAGCCTCCATCTCTGGAGAGAAGTGAGAAGCCTGCTGCCCCAGATTGCCTAAAAATGCAGATAAGAAACAATCCTGCACCAGAAATTGGTCCTGCAGGACTATTACATTCGAGAGATTAGTGGAAGATAATCATATAATGGTGATGATAGCACCGATCGCAACAAAACGACCCCATAAAGTCACCTCTGAATAAAGCACAGGCGATGCAGATGAATGGGAGCGAAGCAGCAAAGTGCCTGTGCTGGTAGCATGTGCGACACAGCTGTGAGGGGGCGCAGCGCCGCCTCTGGCCAGCGGGGGGCGCTCCTCCGTCTCCGCAGAGGCTCGCTGCTTCCCAGTGGAGAGCCGGAGCAGCAGAGAGGGGAGAAGTCCTCACATGACCTTCCAGTTCACTGGAGTTTGCCTCCAGAAAAAAAGCCTCTTATATGGTATATGGTGAGACTTAACAGCCTCAGTGTCCGCGGCGGAGGCCGTTAATGGCTGAGAATGGAGATTAGAAAGTAGTTTAGAGGGTCAGGTGTTTGTTATGGAGCGCCGGGGTCACGGAGGGTAACTGCTGTTTCACCAGCACGGCCCAGTCTGAGGGGTAAAGTCTTGTTAAATTCAGATATATTACAGCCACCTTAACAAGAAGAGCGATCGAATATCAGCCCGGAGGACTTTTTTATCCCGCTGATGGAGGGATATGACTCGGCTCCATCGCGGCGACTTCCCTCTTCTTTTAAGATTCCTCTGGAAAATAATATCTAGAAACAGGACGGTGAACGCCACCCGAGTCCCAAAGGAACGAAAACTCTCAAGATTCAGCTCAGAAACGGTTTGAAATGAGTCCAGTTTTATTAAAAACAGGAGTTCAGCTTCATGGTACACTGATGTGAAAGCAGACGGTCATAAAATGTTAAATGAACCTTTACAATGAACTGCAGAGGATCAGACTAATAACACATCCAATAATATTCCAGCGACAGTTTGTGGGCCAGGTTACACTCATTTAGTTCTTTATTTAATTTTTTAAAAGTGGAATAATTCCCAGAATATTTCAGGATTCCTTGAATGACCTTCACTGACTCTGCACGGGCTCGTCCGGTTTAGGAAAACGCTCCAGAAACACCTGTTTGGACCCTTCCACAGGTAAACAGGCTGATTGGAAACAGGTGAGAGGATCATGGAGGTTCACCTCTTTGTGAACACATGAAGGATGAAGGAGATGAACACATGGCCTCTCCTGTGCAGCCTTCATCTTTTTATTCTTTCCAAATACTTTTTACACTTTTAAACACTTGTTAATGGCTGACATTAAGAGAAATATAAAACATGGCCAGCCTTTATCTTTTTAGCTCTTCAAGCAGAAAGATTCTGCGATGAGCCGTTTATTTGTTCCGTGAGCGTCATTAAGAATCATTAAGGGCCTTAATGAAAGACATTGTGAGATTTGTGCTTAATGGAAAACAATGTGTAACTCATTGTCAACATCTTCCCACTGCGTCTTCCTCATCGCCTTGTGTTTCCACTTTGTGTCGGCTTCATCATCTCTATCTTTAGCTGCTCCGCTCTTCCTCTACCTCTCTGTCTCCAGGCCATATTTCTCTCCGTGGACAGAGCCCAGGAAATTATAGCGTGGTGTGGGAGGGAGACACCACCGGCTCTCTGACCCAGACTCGCTGCTATAAATCCACACTTTTCTCTGGGAGGGGGGAATTCTCCCACCTCGACCCCGCCGCTTCCTCCGTGCATCTGGCCCGCGAACGAGCTGACTTGACACACTCGACGGCAACACACACCAGACACAAACACAACCTCTGCTCGCACACTTGGGTGGGCAGGAGAGAAAACACCCGGCGAGCAGAAACACAGCCAGCGTTTCTGACTTTCTGCACGAGACCGAGAGGAACCGAGAAGACACAATGAGCTGAGCGCAAGTGTCTGTCCCTGGATGCAGCACAGCCTCATCAGGTTTCTGGAAGTCATGTGCCGTCAACGTTACGCTCTTCCATCGCTGACTGGATAACGGAAGGATGAGCTCAGCATCAAGCACCAGCTAACAGTAACGCAGCTCAGGCCTCCTCCTGTTTGGACTGATTCTTCCATCTACTGACAGTTTTGTCAACGTGGACGGAGACCGAGAGGACACAACGTCTTACAACTTTGTCCAAGAACAGTGACAACAAGACACACGCCATTTACTGGACAATCAGTGACACTAGAGCTCACAGATAAACCACATTTTCACTGTGGTCATGATGTGAACATGCACAATATGCTGCAAAAAAAAAAAAAGATGGCTGAAACGTGAACGTGAAAACTCATTGGCTCCACGGGCCAGGCCTTCCCACCAGCTGGCCAATCAGATGATGCCACAGCTAGCCTTCAGCTAGCCTCACATTAATTTGGCAGCAGCTGCGCGGTTAGCTAGCATGCTATTCATGTGCAGTATGTCCAATGAAAGCACATTTGGAATCATTTCTTTTGCTTCTTTATTGAGTGGGCAAAGCTTCATGTTAGCAGTGAAGCTTTTCTGCACAGCTGATATGCACATGTCAACATCAGCTGCTTTATCACAAGTCATATATTTGTCATAATATTGAACAATTTCATCACACATTGCAGATTTTCCTCAGGTCGTGCAGGACTGGTGGACCTGGATTAGCTTCTTAGCTTCTCCTCTGCCTTAAACTTCAGGTGAGTGTCCTGTGTGTCAGATTAAAGGCTGGTTTACTCCCTTCATACTGGCGACTTCTTAAAGTCCAAACTAAAACCAGTTCCTTGCGTTTACTGGAGTGTAGATGTGGCTGTTGAGGAACAAAGCACAGCTGTGGTCTTCAGCGGTGGAATCCAAATGAAATCCAGTCAAAGCGCTGCATTTTGTGATCTTTAAAAAGACGGACTTTCTCTTTTTTCCCCTCCTTTTCTCCTCTGTTTAAGATTCCTGGCCTTTCACCTGACCTCAGGCCTGAGCCACGGCGGCTGGGGGAGCTGGTTACTTGTGGCGGTGGGGGTTAAAGTGTAATCCCGGTCCTGTGACCACAAAGGCTTGGCCCCTGAGGGCCAAGGACCAGCCACATTTTCTGAATTGCAATGTTATCCCTCGGCAAACCCTTCGGACGGACTACATATCAAAGGATTACAATGCAGGGCTCTTCTCTGCTCTGCTGTTTACGGTCAGAGCCCGAACTCTTCTCCTGGTTCTGGTTGCTGGTTGTGAAAGATTCAACTTTGCAGACTCCAGTTTGACAACTTGTCAACAGCTTCAGAGAGAGCTGTTTATAAGTTCATTTCATTATATCAATGTCTCAGTCCGAGCGGCTTTGCATCAATCTATTAAGAGGAGTAATTGCCACATAGCATCATTACAACCGACACATATTTTAAACCATTCAGATGCTGATATCTGGCAGCTAGTGTACTGCTAATTGCTTGCTTAAGTAATCCATTAAGGAGTGTTTCTACAACAGCTTGCATGCTCCATTATCATTAGTTTTATTCTGAGGAAACCTTAACAAACCCCTTTTAACGGCACCGCGGCTTGGCCCTGAGCGCCTCTTTGCATTTCAACCTAAAGAATTTGCTTTTTTTTAAAGGAGCAACTTCAGAAGATAGAGAGAACTGAAGCGAGAGAGAGAAAAGGTTTAATTGACGCCTCCCCCATTTTCCCAGGGTGAAGACCAGAGGGAGGGGGGCCGGGGGGGGGAGAGGAGGGGGCGATGTGACACTGCTCTCCTGGTGTTGCGACTGTACAAAAGGAAGCAGATTTGCAGAGGAGGTGACCCCTAACCTCTAAAGCTGCAGAAAGGGTCCTTGGTGGCCCCAGCACCACCCAATCAATCACCTCCCAGAGCCTGTTGGTCAGCCGGACTGTAAGGGGACACCACGGTTTGGACGAGCAGACCCACCCCCAAACATTCCTTTGTAGGAAACTCCTTTTTTTTTTGGTCAAGGGTGGGGGGTTCAGAAATAAAAGCTGAGCTGGTCAAGATCTCAGTAAAAAAAGGCCTTAACCTGATCCTCTGTGCTCAACTCAGCTTCAGCTCAGGAATCTGGTCTAAAATCTGGACTCATCCGCAGTGAAGAAGTCCTCCGTCCACAGAAAGCCGAACGCTGGCTGAACCTCTTCATCGCGCTCACACGCAGTTCAAGCTCCTGCTTCACGCTGATTTCCCCCAAAAGACGGCAGAAAAACTTCATTTTAAACGTGATTTTATCTTCTTGGGGATCAAAAAGTTCAAGCTGTTTACAGCAAAAAATCTGAAAATGCTTCCGCTCATAAAAAAGTCAAGAACGAAGAAAATGTCAAATGCTTGAAGACACCAAATAGCTGCTGAAGACATGCAGACAATGAGCAGCGTCGAGCGTTTGCTCCGACTGTTTACCTGCATGTTTGAAGGCTTTTAGTCCAAATTCCACTGATCTCATTATGCAGAAGAAAAGCTGCTAAGTTCTCGTATTTTGACACGTTTATAATAAACCACAGAGTGCAGCTACATACTTTTGCAAATGTGGACAACTTTTATTCTTAATGACGAGGAAGAGGCAGTTTAACTCGAAGAAATCTGAACCGAGCGTTTAGTTATTTATATGTTGACCTTTACTGTGAATCTGATGTAAGGCTGCAGCCTTCTCACCTACTTTAACTCACTGTGAAGGAAAAACTTCCAACTCCTGACAACTTTATCCTCTTCCTCCATGCAGTAGCGTGTGCAGAGCCTGATTTTGGTTATTTCTTTTCTCATTTTTGTGCCCCATTCTTCATTTTCTCCTTTTCCTTGCATCACATTTCCGTGCAGAATCCTGTTGCTCCGTAGCTGCAGAAGTTAGCCAAGGTCAGCGTACAGCGAACAGCTGGCCGCTGACTCACGAGTGTGTTGCTGACACCACAGAGACTTTTGGCGTATTTGCTTGTGAATAAATACATAATTAAATGCTAAATTAATTTTCAAGAGAACATTTACATATTAGAGTCAGGAGAGCGGGAGTGAAGGGCAGCAGTGATGGCTGAGTCACTGGAGGCATCATCACACCCGAGAAGTTTTTAGAGCTCCTGAATAAACCTCAGCTGCTGCACAAAAGCACAACTTTAACCTTTAATATGCTGATATGCAGCTTCTTTCATTATCTGAAATCAATATTCAGCTCTCATCTGCTTCAGCCCAGACTCTCGTAACGACGCACACTGTACGGATTTCACACGAAGCCTCGCGTCATCGCTCCAGTTTGATAAGAAAAACAAAGAGATTCAGGCTTTCTGGTCCTTCAGCAACCTTTGACCTCAAATCATGAGCAGAACGCCGTAAACAAAGGCTTGTCCGTTAGATAAGAGTCATAGATCTTGTTGAACCAGTTCAGGAAAGAATTCTGGCTGACCTGCGTGTTAACTTCTGATACTCAGAGGACGGCGTTGAGGCTCTGTCTGCTGGTCAGCTTCACTTTAATCAGAGGTAAATACACGAGCCCTTCACGTGTCTCTGTCACAGACATTTTACCGGCCTGAGGATGTTTAGCAGTAAAGCTGTAAATTAGTTGGAAATCATACACTGAGCAGTTGAACTCTGATTTTCAGTTATTGTGGGAAAAGCTTTGCCTCGTGTCAGCTGCTTTCAGACAGCCTGATACACATTAACTCATTTTCCACTCTGTTTATGGCAGCTGCATGCAGGAGTTGTAAATAGCAGCAGAGATTGTGCAGGTCATTATATCTGTGCCGCCTTTGTTAATACGGAACTAAAAAACACGATAAAAACCAACTGATGCACAGGCTGACTGTTACTACCAGCAAATAACGAGAGAGGAAGAGAGAGAAGGAAGTTCGGCGACTTCTGATGTAGGTGTGCTTTTACCTGACTTCCACGTACAAATTAACGCTCGCAGGATGCTTGTTTTATTTTTCCCTCGCAGAGCTTATCTAGTATACGCTGGTGCTTTTTTTGTGGTTGGTCGCGAAGGCCTGACCAGGTGCCATCTATCAAAACAATCTGCTCTCAGGGGGAAACCTGCTATTAACTGATAAGAGTCTGCCCTCGGTTGGGTGTAATGGGTCCCACTTGAGTTTCTTTTTGGAGTATTGTCCTAGCAGGCCACCTCCAAGACAGACCCAACTCAAGGACTGCGCTCTGTTTCGCTCTTCCCCGTCTGAGAGCACGCCGGCTGCTGGTCGGCCGGGTCATTCCTCCACGGCCAGAAAATGTCCTCACAGCGCCAAGTCCAGGTTGTCCTACGCAGATCAGCTCGTGTGTTTGAGCACATCACTGTTATTTAATGCAAATGGGTTCAGTGAAGCCACACAGCTGCAGCCTAAAATCACATATTTTCACTTTAAGCCGCGTAACATTCCTAATAAAACAGAGGCTGGTTTTACAGAATTAAAGGGTCAGATCAGCGTTTTTGCATGTTTTAGTCTGTTTATTGTAAGCAGGTGCAAAATACTTTTTGGATGCAAAGCATAAAGTGTGTGAATGTGTTTTTCTGTCCCTTCCCGTCAGCCATTGACTTATAGAGAAACCGTAAAAACAGACGATTTTCATTCTGCACTGAAATTACCAACGGCAGAAAAACCAGCGGTTCACATCTTTAGATCTGAAGAGTCCACGAGATGCAGGCGACATGTGGCTGAAAAATGTAAAGAAGTTTGATTCTCTGAGCTTAACATGACGTCTGACATTCATACAATCCTGAAATGAATGGGAACCAATGGGAAGGTAATCAAAGAACAGTTTGGCGCATGCCTGGTTGAAAAGGGTTAGCATGAATGTAAAGCTCATGAGAGTCGCAGTGAATTAGCTAAAATCACGCACACTTTAACATCCTGTAAATGTAGAGCAGTAAAGCTGGGCTGGCTGTAGCTAACGTATACGAAGAGGAGAAGAAAGTCTGGCGAGCGTCCACGCTTCTCTCCTGCTTTTCCTGAAATAAACCACTGGAACAAACACGAACTACAATTAAGGTCCACCAGCCTGGAAACTGCCATTTAATTCTGAATGTAATGTAGCATGATGCTTCTATTAGTTGATATGGCTGGCTGCTGTAAACGGCTTTAAAAGCGCCGGACTAGAATCCGGACTTTGTTTTAAAGCTCTCCGTTTGTGTGGGAAGCGATCTGAGCTGTTTTCTTCTGCTGCTGCTCAGAAGCTCATTTCCTCCTCAGAGCTGAAGTTAGCTCATCAACCGGGAGCTGAAATCACATTCAAATGGAGCGATAATTAATTAGGTCTAAATGTCATTTTCATAATTGGGATTGTCCGGGATCTGTGCTTGTTTTGTCCTAATGATTTTCTCCTGCTTGGAGGCGAGACGAGGACGCAGGACTCACGCCGCTGTCGCCCTCTGATGAAGGCGTATCTGCAGCTACGTTATGCTAGAAGTGACCAGCAGTGACTTAAGATGAGGGAACCCCTCTCTTCCTGTCCGGGCTGCTCTATCCATCGAAGCCATCTACGGGAAGGCTGCCAAAATGAACCGTCAGAGATTGACGGGGGTTAAGCTCCCATAATCAATATGACACTACTAAGTGCCCTTTGATTGAGCTGCACGCAGTGTAAAAGGACATTTCTGTGTGCCCGGCTGCTCTTGCCACCAAGAAATGCAGCATTTGTCCAAAGCTAAACGGTCTTCTGAATGTCATTGTCACGGGTACATTAACTTTTATATGAGTCTGAGAGACAGACTTGGAGTGAGGACGAACGGCCATTTTCATTAGCGTGGCTGCTCGGTGCCATTAAGGCTGCCGTCAGACGGACGGGGACAGAGAGGGTTTGCATTGGGATGCACGAGCGAAGGCAGGAGATTTCATCCCTTCTCTGAAGATTTACCACGAGGAGCCGGAGCGGGGAAGGCGGTGGCGGCGGCGGCTAAATTTGCCGGTGTGAAACCCCGTGTCACTAGGCAACTGGATCTGATGGCTCCTTTGTTTGGGGTGAAAGGTTGGAAGCACTCGTACTAATCTCCTTGCTTCACAATTAAGGAACACAGGAGAGCTGCTCGAACCTCTTCCCGCTCTCAAACAACAACAACAAAAAGAAAAGGATTGAAAGACTCCTCTATTGTCCCCTCTCCTCGGCTCCTGCTCCCCCTCCTCTCTCTCCACGCTAATCGAAAGGTATTTGCACTGTAAATTAAAAGGGCCCTCGCGCGTTGCTGTTTTAACACTGACGCACTCGCCTAAGATGTCCACAAACAGCTCCAATCTAATTACAGAGGGAGATTTACTTCAAATAACACTGTGGACAAAAGAGCCCTGGCTATTGTTGACGTGGGGCCACTGTTCCACATCTCTTTCTCTCCTTCGCTCTCTTGGGCGAATCCTTTTATATTCAAAGTCCTCGCCTTGCCAAGGTTAAAATGCGATGGGATATCTGAAAGTAGGAAACCTCCTGACAAAAGCAGCCTTTTTATTCCCCGGATGGCAAAGGCCTTCGTAGATTTCCACTTTTCTGTCTCTTTCCTTATCTATCCCCTTTTTTTTATAACTAAGCAGATCTTGAACAAAGCCTCAGCGGCTGACATGCAAATGTAACGGGCGAGAATGGCGGCGTCCAGGGGAGCCGAGATTGTCCGACAACGGGACGCGCTCTCCGGGGCTGCATTGTGACGTACGGCTGAGACACGTCCTCGGGGTCGAAGGAGGGAGGAAGGGGATGCTGGATATTGGCTGGCCAGATTTGCAGTGTGTCCTGCTGACTTCCATTTTATGGCCCGTGAATCGCAGAGCCCTCTGGGAGTCTATAATCCGCCCCCCCCTCGCCCACGCTCCCCCTGCCCGTACCACATCATTTTATTGGTCTCTTGGATGTGTGGCTGCTGTCCCTGGTTTACAATGATCCATCCATGTGGGGATTCTCCCGCAGCCACACTGTTGCACCACTACGGACATCCCAATTTGCTACCGGATCCCACCCACCTATTTCCCCCATATGAGAAGACTACCTCCCTCCATGACACGCTGTCGTCCCACGGTTTCCTGTGGCGACGCCTCAAAGCGACTGTGCCCACCATGACACTAAGCCTCGGCGCTGAGGCTCCGCAGTGCAGGGGCCCGGTTGGGTATTTCCCAGTGAATGAAGCTGGTTGCGGGATGCAGCAGTGCCAACTCTCATTCACACATTTTATCTCATTTGCACACAAACCACACATCTCCTGTTCACATAGGCCGCCGTGCATAGCACTTATGGCCACGGCGGATGATTACCGCCGGCTGTTGGTCACACTGCAGCTGTGCACAGTATCCATCAGCCAAACGGAGGATCTTCCTCTGCCTGGAAAAACTCATTTAGATCTTATCTGGGGAAAAATTTGTTTGCTGAGGGAGAAGGAGGAAGGTAGTGGCAGGAGAAGTGACTGTAGTCTAGCTAGTGCCGCTTGATTTAATTTAGCCACCGATAGTGTCTCTGACCACTTGTACTCTTCTTATTTTGGAAGGTGAGTGAGAGCGAGTGCCGAGGAGGAGGAGGAGATGGAGGGAGGCGAGGACAAGGAGGTGTTTGTTTACAGGCGGAGGAAAAGGGGAGCGAAGGGTTTTACACGATCATCTTGCAAACATTTGACAGTAAACGGATATTATACAGCATCAGCTGGGGGACAACGTGGCCATTAGCATTAGCATTAGCACAGAATCAACCTACACACAGTCGTAATGTAAGCTGTTGACCCTGCGTGTGGACAGAGACCACTTTCTACCAGGTGAACCTGTGCATCCTGCAGAGCTGCTCAGGATTCGATGAATCAATCAGTCGACCGACAAATTAATCAACAACAATTTTGATAACTGATTAATTTTTCAAGAAAAGTCCACAAAACAAGCTGCTTATTACAGCTTCCAGGATTTGCAGCTTTAATCAGTTTTATGTAACTGTACATTGAGTCTTTTAACCAAAACAGGCTGAACATCTCATCTCTATTCTAAATATGGAGGACTGTGAGTGAAACAGTCTGATCTGCATCCAACATGAAGCCATAAATATGTCCTCTGCTGCGTTTGTTTCATGCAAACTGAAGAAGACGTCTATCTCTGCAAGTGTCGGCCTGGCAGGGGGAGCGAGGCGCCACGCAGTGACCCATAATGCATTGTGTGAGTTGTGTGGCCGGCCTGGCACAGACAGACAGACAGACAGACAGACAGACAGACAGACAGACAGACAGACAGACAGACAGATAATCTGCCGTCCACCACTGACAGCTTGCTCAATCATGAGTGGGCTGCTGAAAAGATGAGCACTAGCCTGCTGCTAATCACCATTTCAACTCACCAGATGACACCGACAGGAAGCTGCTAACATTTTGTGTCCAGAAGTCATAACGCTAACGCACACGCGCCCTTTAGCGGCGAGCTGCATCGAGCTGAAATGCCTCATAAACGCGTTTGTGTCATCTTTACTGTGATCATTTAAGTTAACCGAGTTAAGTGAGCAGCAGGTTGAGTGGAGTCACAGTCACACATGCAGGGCTATATGTTGCTGTATGTGTGTGTGTGTGTGTGTGTGTGTGTGTGTGTGTGTGTGTGTGTGTGTGTGTGTGTGTGCAGCACTGCCTGCCCGGGCTGGAAGAATATTTGCTTTGCTTATCGCCGCCCTAATGCTCACTGACAACTTAATAACATCACAATTAACTAAATGCTAAACAGATGCCACTGCTGGACTAATGTGATTGAGACAATCGGCACTTTTGACGTGACCCCTGTGTAGCGCTGCCATTGGCCTAATTTGCTTGAGTGACACGAGTGTGTGTGTGCTGGTGTGCGTGTTTGTATTTGAGGTAACTGATTGCGAGACCACCGGCGCGAACAATTTACGAGGAAGCAGAAGACGAGGAAGAAAAGAGAGCGCCTTTTTCTGACCATCGTAACCTCTTCGTACTCCGTTTTCCACCTCTCCTCTTTCCTTTCTGCCTTTCCTCTCCTCCTCTCCTCCTCCTCCTCCTCCCTCTCTGCTGCTCCCTCTCCAGCCAAACTATTTCTGGCTTGAGAAAAGAAAGTGTTTACTCTGCGGCAGAGGCCTGCTGGAATCACGCTGTGTTCCCACTGGCTAAACCCACTATTGCCACTCCATGGTTTGCATATTTTCCCTGTATTACAAGACTTTAAAAAAGGATGGAGAGATAAAGAGAGAGGAGAAGAAAGAAAGAAACAGAAAAGAGTAAGAGAGCAGCCTCCCTCTCCTATTATATGTGGATTTTCTCTGGCACTGCTGTGTATGTGTGTACATGGAGAGGATTCATGTATAAACAGGAACACCAACAGTCGGACAACAAATTCTTCCGAGGCTTGTGGACTCCGAACTCATTTCCACACAGGTCACATGGGAGATGCAGCCCTTGTCGTTTCTGCTGCTACTCACAGCTCATATTGAATAACAGGCGACTGCTCACACTGAATGTGGCCTCAGTTTGGCGGATGAATGTGCAGATTGCAATGCAAATTACAAAGTGTGCACTTGTGGATGCACGGCTCAGATTGGCCGTTATGGAGGCTGCAGAGCCTGTAAAACGCACGAATCCCTCGCAGGGAAATCTGCATTTTTAAAGCTAAACTCAAAAACAAACAAAAAGAAGTACTTTAACTTCAATTTATTGCTTACTTTTGTGTTTGTGAGCCACTTTCTCTGTGCACATATTCTGACCTTTTCTGCACCAAGCTACAGTTTAATCAAGTGGAATGTGAGTGCGGTGGGTTTTACCAATAAAATACAAGAGCTATAAATTATGGCGGGGACCAAAACAATCTAATGGAAAAAAGAGATGAAGATAGCTGGCAGAAGTATAGAGATAAAGACAGAATGAGAAAAAACCAGCAGCTCAGGGCTCAGAAATGTCTCCCAGCCTGACGGGGAGAGGCTTTACTGGAAATGCAAAGTGAAAATGACACGTTGGAGGTGGCCATGTATAATGAGCACAACAAGTCCCACAATAGGATATTATGATGTGGGACAAAATCCACATTAAAACAGCTCTGGAAGCAGTTTAGAGCGGATATCTCAAAGAGGAAATGACACAGTGTACAGCAGAAACGGACAAGTACGGCTTTTCTGCCAGAAACGCTGACTTCTGACGGCCGTCTGAGTAACTTCACCTTCACGAAGCAGCTCTCCAAAGATTCCTCTGACAGAATACAGTCATGACTGTCTGCATCGAACAATAACAAGCTCTTTAAATTTTATAGCTCCTTTCAACCACACAGTCCACATTCTGTGTTGAAGAGCTGTATTGTCCTTGGTCTGAAAAAAAAAAACCCCCCTCATCAATAGATGAAATCCTCTTTTTCTGACACATAAATCGAAAGTTACAAAATCCAGCAGCTAGATTTGAGGATAAGGAGAGCGCGGCTGCTTGTGCAGCATGTCATGCATGTCATTTTGCATTTTGAGAGAAAAAATCTCTTTGAAAGGAAAAATGCTGCTGGAATAAAAAACACTGCTTTGGCATTTGAGGACATTTGGGCTGCAGACTGGGATTACATCACGTGAAGTCGCATTAAAATCTAATTAAGGTGTTTTTAATATTCCTGCCAAAGGTCTTGCATGCTTTCAGTTGTATTAGCGCTGACCCAGAACTCTTCTACAACCCTTCTGGATGCTGTTAGAGCACTAAAAAATGTGTTAGAGGAGGAAATTTGAAAAACTCAATAGAAGGTAATCAATCTTGTTGATTGGCAAAGGACTTTTTTTTGCCTATTTTTCTACCAAATTTGACATAAGATCTGAATCAGAGCTATTATTAATATATCTGCTACATCAGTCAGAATAACTGCAGATATTACTATCTTCCATTCAAATCAAGCCACTTACTGCTATTTATTTCAAAATAAACATTCAGCTTGGAGCAGTTTCAGCATGCACATTACATTACAAACTGCTTCCTGTCAGTCACCTGATGAAATGGAAGTCTCCACCAGGAAATCCTCCCTGGAAGCATGAAGCCTATCCTGCTGTGTTTGTCTGCAGGGCTGCTCTGCAAAGCTCGGGATGAATTCTCAGTGCATACATTGCATAACAATTGGAGGACACGAGACAAAGACAAATGGGTAAATGGGCTACAACGCTAAATGACAGCAGTGTTTTTCTTTAAGGATGAGAGCTCCATGAAAGCCAGACAGACTGTGTTCTTTGCTTACAAAAGCCCCGAGGCGACTTCCAGTTTAGAGAGAGAGACACTCTGATGCGACGCCATCCAATTTGGGAAAATATGTGACAAAAATTAGCTGTCAGTAGATGAAACAGAGCTCACAGTGACTTCAGCTCCTGGACGCATACGTTCCTGGGTTTATTTGAGTGCATGGGTTGCACAGCACTGCCAAAGAAGGGGATAGTTTGCAGTGTGTGTTTGTGCATGGGTATTTGCACGAGTTCAGTGGGTAAAAACAGCCACATGATGTTTTGCTGCACGTCCCCCCCCCCCCCCCCCCCCCCCCAGGGCTTGTCCGTTAGGAATGACGACAACTTCAGGAATGCCTCAACGGCCTCCAAACCTTCCCATAGTTCACCAGCTATACGTCCCCCGTGCACGAGGTGTGCGCTATACCAAGGCCAGCTCTGGTAAAGGCGAGGGACGACAGACACAGTGAGAAAGACACAGCGGTTGAGTCAGACTGCAGCTGATCAGGCCAACAGAGGAGGTGCCACAATAGTTCCCATTCAAAGCAGCAAGAAACAGCCACAGTTTCTGAGGCCAAATATTGTCATCAGAGAACATTAGCCAAGGGCTGAAGCGCTGCCAAGAGGCAGGCAGAGATCAAATCTGGCTTTGAAGGCCAACAGTAACCCCATGCTCCCACCACATGCCCTTCTCTGATGTTTTGTGTCTTGGGTACTGTACACACAGACATTTCTGTATAAATAAATCCATGTTTGTTAAGCTTTCTGGCTCAGGCACATTTAACACTCTATTGTCCGTGAGAGCTGCTTTTCTATCTGATGCAGTTTCTCTGCCCAGATCTCGTTCTGTTTCCAGACGCGCGAGGCGAGTGTTGACATGAGCCTGAGGGTGGCGCCAGAGGAATCGACGAGTTCATCCTCCGGGGAGCGTGAATGTGTTTGATATGACTTGAGATGAACTGGTCACTGAAGTAATTCAACTGTGAATATTCAGTGAATTTAATGGTAAATTGGCCAGTGGTTGATGTACTACTGAGAAACCTGGAGAAAAGTTAATATTTTAACACCTTCTTCTATTTTCAGCCACTTTTTTTGCACTTAAATCCAGAAACTTTATTCTTCATACAAAGTGACAGGCTTCACTTCATGTGCTGCTCTGATGACGTGCAGCATTGAGGACCTGCACCTGCGGTTGTCCCAGCAGCTCCCATTGGACAATAAAAAGGACAACAACAGTTCCTATTTAGTCTCCACAATGTCAAAGCGAGAGACACAGAAAAGGACGTTTGTTCGCCGTCTCATCAGTTGCTGTTCCGCTGGAAGCAGAACAACCGGCCGAATGGTGTCCAGAGCTCACCGCTGAGCTTCGTGCATCAATAACACTTTAAATGTCACCGTACGCAACGGCACATGAACACATCCAGAGACAGAAATCAACAGGAAACAATATGTCAAGTGGATGTTGAATTAGTTTTAGTGTAAAGCTACGTTTGATGACATCAGCTGCGCCTCTAAAACGGCAAAAAAATATGTAAAAGTTGAACAATGCAACGACTGCTGAAAATAAAGGAGGAAACGTGAAGTGGACGCAAACAGTACAACAGTGAACAGACGATAAGTCATCATGACGCTGAGATTTTGGTTGAAGAATGGAGCCGCAGAACAAAGAAAACCTCTGCATTATTCAGATTCATAAAGCTCGGCGGAAAACTTTATTATTCTAGTGACTGTGACAGACACGGAGATGGAAATGGACACGAACACGTCAACTTTAAGATGGTAAAATGTTGGTATACTAATATATGAACTTCTAGCATCCATACTGATGACCAGAGTGAGGTCTTGAGTCACGGCAGCGGAAGAAACTGGTGTTGAAAATGAGCGGCGTGCCGCGGACGTCATGATGCAGATGCAGAGCTGAGAGCGCAAAAAGAAAGTGAGGCTGAAGCTGAGCAGCACACGGCGAGAGGAACTGCCTTGTCATATTTTACCAGAGCCCATTTTTCAGGCTCTGATCCCTCAGAGGGGCTCAACACACGGATGATTACTACACTATTACTGCTGCTGCGCCAGTTGTCTGGCAGGAAGACACGTCTGGCCCTGGCTGCCGCTGCCCCCCCAGCCCCTTCCATTCGTTCCAGACTGGAATGCCTATATTTAGAGTGCTCCTTTCCGCTGTTATGGCTGCTGGATCATTAGCCTCGTTTAACCCTTCTCTACCTCCGGCGAGCTGATTGGCCGAGGGCATGCCCCTCAGGAGCAGCCCTCCCCGAGTCCTGACTGCGCCGCCCCACCTTCCCCTCTCAAATGTTGAGGAGGAGCGTGAGAGGCCGCAAAGAAAGAGTGTAGCCACCCAATGGGAGCCGCTAACGGGGGCCTGAGGGTCACGGCTTCAGATGAAGGACAAAACACAAGATGATGATAATGATGATGTGTGGCTATTTTAGGGATCGCTCGCCGGGAGCCTGCTTTTCTCTCATCTCATTCTGTCTGACAGGCTAGGGCGGCGCTAAAGTATGGCGATGTGGATGTGGGTGACCCCCCTGACCTTTCCTCTGATGCTACAACAGGCAGGTTGCCGTGACATGATGCTTCATTAAGCACATTCATGCTCCCCGGAGGATGCACCGTGTCCATCCTGGACTTTCCCTGAAGCTCTGAATTGCCATTAATCTTTCTAAATTTGTGCTCATGGTGCCATAAAATGTAACGCTAGCTCTCAGACACTTGCTGAAGACACATATTTTGTATTATATCCAACACTGCATGAAGCAATTTAACTTAATCCAAGTCTATATGCTAACACAATGCTACACAATATTAGCTCTGTGCTACGTGCTAATGCTGAAGTATGCTGTAATTTAGCATATGAATGTGTTTTGCACACAAAAGCACAAAGTAAACGCTGACAGACATCAATCAAACTTTGGATCACTGATTCAAATTTTAAGAGTTAGAAACAGGAAGTGGTTCTTATTCTACTGTATTTATCTGAATGACTTATTTCATCCTTTCCTGTCAGCTTATTCCAGCTGCTAAAAGCTCCTTCACATCAGCAGTGTGTTGCATTATTGACTAATATCATCTATCATCCTCCTGTAAGCAGTAGCATGGCAGCGTGTAGTGTGTGACTGTGAGGCGGCTCATGACAGCCTCTAATTATTCTTAATCTGGAGCCACTGTGCGAAATGAAAATCTGGATAGAAGCTGATCCACCGAGAATGAAACAAAGATAAAGCAGGAAGCTCACAAACGCACATGCAAACATGCAGCATGCGCGTAGCCTTCGCCCTGCAGCGCGCCGGCTTCATAACACAGAGGTAGAAATTTGAGACAATCCTTTCCTCCAAATTAAAGAGTTCATCACCAGCAGCGAAACTGTTCTGGGCCATCACACAGCTGCTGAAGGGGGATTTACTTTTTCCTATTTACATCTTGGCACCTAGATCGTCCTCGTCTTCCCATCTTCATCGCTGAGCACTGATAAACAACGTCGGCCTGCCAAGTTTTCCCGGTTTGTTGATTACTGTTGGGCCTGTCTTGATTTAGGGCGAGTGGGACTAATCCAAGATGATGTGATCCATCTATCTGTCAATCCATGGCTCCAGTTAGCCAGAGGAGGCTTGAATGAGCCTCCACGCTGCACCACAACAGACACCAAACCAAAGCACGCAAGCCCATTGGAGAAAACACCCCAGCAGACTGGGACCGTGAACCAGGAGGGACCTGATGAGTCCATGTGATCTCAGTGCTTCATCTGATTACAGCGAGCACTTCAAAGTTTTTACAAGACATCTGCTTCTTTGACTCTTTCACCGCTATTTTTGAAGAATTTGTCCTGCCAAAATATGCACCTTATTACTGCAGCCACGGCTCGCACAGATCAGTACACGGAGAAGAAAATCAACTTCCTGTACAAATTCAACCAAAGCAAACAGCCGGCAGAGGAGCTCGGATCTTTTTGTTTATGTCTCCGGTGTGGCGGTGATATGTCTGGCTGTGTGTGTTCATACCGGTGTGGATCTGCCGGTGAGCCTCCAGGGATTCCTCCGTCTGGAACTGGGCACCACACTGGTCACAAACGATGGCCTTCTCACCGGCTGCACAGCAACAGGAGACAAAAGCAAAAACACACGTTCACACATGTTTCACATTTGGAAAAGCTGTAAGAAACGGAGAGAAAGAAGAAGACGTGGAGACAAAATACTTACAATTCATATAAAAAAACAACAATTAACAATTCTCTAGCTTCATTTTACCCTCACAGTCCGGTCACTGACACGTTAAGGTCAGCTGGTTTGCAACCACAAAACCCTCAGCAGGTTTCAAAGACAAACCGGGAGGACGTGTTTGGATTTGGGGACCTTTGGGAAGCTACAACAACATCAAGGAGGGAATCCTGAACGCAGATATCAATATTAAAATTAGTTTATTGCAGCTATAAATCTAAATGGTACTAATCAACTGTACATGTTCTGCTCAGAACATCTCACACTCACCATTCTTTAAATTACTAATTTAATTTATGAGTTTAAGCTAAAACTGAACATCAGCTGAACTATCAAACACTGGCCCTGATGAACACGTTCTAGACTTTCCCAGCAAGTCTCCACATGCACAACACTTAACCTGTCAATGAATCAACACTTTTAATTTATTTAAACTTTAACAGAAGGTTCTTGCAAATGGACCAATCGTGTGTGATAACAGGATAAATGTAATTTGCTATGAAATAAACCCTCACAGCTTATTTAGCTTTAGCTTTCTCACGATCCCCCTTCAGGCCTGATTCAGCTCTACACTTCATGAATATGCATTTCGTGGCAGGAGGTGTCATCTCCTTCCTCATGACTGCTGACGTAGCTTATCATCGCAGAGTCCATTTTCAGGTCCATATTTGTGACACACTCTGTAAGAATGAGGCTCAAACACACTGCAGCCTAGCTTTGAATCCTGCAAGTCTCCAACTTCCAGATTTCAAAGTGAACATCCTTTATGTCAACATGTACAGTAGACCTGAATGAATACATCTAGGGTGTGCACAGTTGCATCAGCTTAATACACACATACAGCATTCCTGCTCTTGACTCGAGGCCACAAAGTTCTGTTGAGCACTCTTCCACTTTTGTTGCACCACACTCTGCTTCTGTTTATGCAAGTAGATCAAGTATGTAGCCCTTGAGCTATGGTCTGAATTGCCATGTTCGCCTTTACTTTATGAATGTGTACAACCTTGTACGACGATGAAAGGAGAGACAGGAGACTGGCATGCACAAATACGCAGTGCTGTTGGAGGGCACATCAGATCAGGCCCAGGCAAACGACTTTTTATGGCTTGGCAGCGAGCACTGTACATGCCATACACATCACACATCAAACAGACGCACACACACACACACACACACACACACACACACACACACACACACACACACACACACACATTTAACATCTGGATATTGTGTGTGTGCAAAATAGGCATGCTTGTGTGCGGGTGTGTGCGTCTGTTTCCAGTGAAAGCACAGAGCGATCTCTCCCGACCAGACCTTGGTTTGTTCTTGGCACGGCCTCCTGGGTTACGACACCTCCAGAGAGAGAAAGAGAACACAATGAAAACAGGAAGCCAATTCTTAGATGACAGAAAAAAAGTCAGGGAGAGATGGCTTGTGTGGTTTTGCAACCGCAGTGACATTAGGGAACGGCCTGTACTGTAATAAGCCCTACCAAAAGCAGAAATGACACGGACCGTACATGACAGAGTGTGCCTGCCAGTAGAGTGCTTATGCAACAAGTTATGCAAAAGACGGTACGCTGCACAAGTGAGCGTGACTAGATCATAAGCCACTGCAATGCAACCTTTAAAGCCAGCACATCCTGAATTCGTCTGTGATATCACAAGCTTTATTTTCATTTCTGAACTTCAGACTAAAGATGCTGAGCTGCTGAGCAATGTCCTTTTTAATTGGCTGCATATTCAAGAGGCATAATTTGTCGTGTGAGCGTATGGCGCGCCGGTGTCAAATGCACAGATGAGCATATGGCCGAATTAGCTGGCAAAAGCAGCCACTTAACCTTTGGAGACAAGACATGTAGTGGAGATGTAGACAGAGTCCCCCAACACACCCACTGATGTCCCTCATTTGCATTAATCACATCGTACCTCTGCTGCTTCTTTAACTCCCTGATTCATCATTGTTGGATCATCTGTAATTATTATTTTCTACATGCTACGGCTGCTCTGCTAACCTGCATCACGCTCCTTCCATCACACTGACTCCAGCTGATTGGCCTCGCAGGGACCAACTGGTGCAACCCGACTGCATCGAGGACTAACATCGGTAGTCCAGACTGTGATTTCAGCCCATCTAACACATGCACATGTGCACGCTTCACCTTACTGCAGCTCCAAAACCTGTTGTAGTGTCTTACATTTCTTTTTTTTTTTCTTTCAAAGTAGCTGCTGGACTAAATTAATTTCCAAAATCTATTTTCAGTGTATTGAAAGTTGAAAATAAGTAGTCATCGCAGTGACTAACATCTCAACAGTTTCCATTTATAATTCCCTTCCTTCACTTCACTGAAGTGCCCATGAGCAGGGCACTAAACCTCCAGCTGCCCCAGATGGGCAACAGATCAAACTGGGATTGTACTGGGCAGCTTCCAGGTGTGAATGCGTGTAACTGTGTGAGCGTGTTGCTGTGGGTTCCTGGAAAAGATCATTCACGCTCTGCAAATCTAATCAGGTATAAGAACTGAACTGACACCAACGGCTGCCTGCAAGGAAAGAAAAACATGTTCACGAGTATGTTTCGCAGTATTGTAAAATACAGGTGATTTGTAGTAAATCAGCTTAACACTTGCATGGTTACTACAAGTAATGACTCCGCCTCACAGACAGTGAGCAACACTGCAACCAGTCTTCTGGGAGGCCAAGAGACGTGTGCTAAATGGGCCAGGGATGGGGTTTTAGTGCAGGGCATGCCCCTGCTTGTGGCACACGGACATAAATTGTCAGGAAACGCCTGCGTGGTGCCTTGCTTCAAGGAGAATGGAGTTGTGTGAGGTCACCGTGGGGCAAAGGGGGGAGGAAAAGTGGGAGTACAGGAACCCAGGGTACGCACAGCCAGGCAGCCACCCAGCCAGATGCCCGTCACTCCAGTTAGCCGGCTAAGTGCTAACAGGGGGCCCTCCGCTTGGTAACAGCCGCCATCAGCCATTTTCACTGCCAAATTAAAGTGATAAATCTTGAGGCCCCTTTGATCGAGAGAGAAGGCGAACTTGTTAGTTAGGAGAGACGGGGTGACCGCGACGGAGGAGACACACACTTCATCAGCTGTTACTCGTCACGTGTGCTCCGTGAACAAAGAGCGCGTTCTGATCGGTGGAAATAAGCATCTAAACGCTGACACGACAGGAAACGCCCAGAAACGCCGGCGCGACGGAAAACTGCTGCTAACATGAAGCGAATAAAAATGAACCATGACAACACTGTAAAGATCAAAGAGGAAAAAAGTCTGCCCTGTTTGTGGGGACTCCTGTGTCACATTGCCACAGATTGAGGCCTGAGCTGACATAATAAAAGTTGCACAACTCATGCTGACTGAGTGTGTGTATGTGTGCATGCTGGGAGATGGTGATCAGGTGCCACATGCCAATGAAGCTGCTTCCCTTTTCACTTCCTCCTCTGAAATATTGCACAACTGTTGTTGCAGCTCAGTTATTTCATAAAGGGCCGTAAAGGAGAACCAGCCACAGAGGCCTCCCAGCCAATCAAGTCAACTTCCTGCAGAGGCTAGTGGCACATGGTGATATAACGGTCCCGTCTATACTGTAAACTTCATCTGTCTTTACAGGCCCTCCATCCCTCTTGAAAAGAAAACGAGAAAAACGAGTTTAAACTGCAGCTGCAAGCGTGAGCAGGTTCAGACGAGGCTCGCTGAGCGGGCAAATCGTGATTAATGCAATTTTACACAAATTTCACGTGAATGTACAACTTTAAACTGGTAGCACTGGTGCCAGCAACCTTCCCAGTCGGTCACACCAGCTCATGATTTGATCGTTTGGAGCGACTTCAAGACAGATCAGACATATTAATCATTTTATGCACTACATGAAATAATAGCATATTATTTAATGATGCAACGTCGCACCATAAATAAAGGAAGAGAGGAAAAAATATGTATAAATAGAGGAAGAAGTTTCTCTCATCTGTTCGCTTTGATGTGTGCAGAATTTCAAAGATCCCAAAGCTAATATTAGAGCTAACCTCAGCTAATGTGGCTAGCCAGCGTAGCCTGTCTGACTAATCAATTACAGAACTTTTATGGCCAAAACAACAAAGATTATTTTTGTCATTTTTAGATTAATTTAGATTTAGATTAGCAGAACACGACTGCAGATTACATCATATAAAACTGCTGTTACAGAACATTAACCAGGCATTGAGTAACTGGTTCCCATCATTCAGTGCTAACTCAACACCTGACCTGGCGAACATGCCTCAAACCTTTTAATAGAATTAAAATAGGATTTACGTGGTTTCTTTTCAAAACATGGCTGCATCAGAAAACTTTCATCGAAGTCTAAAAGCAGAAGAAACACAGTGAAAAAACAAATGAGTCAGCCCTGATGAGACATCTGTCCCCTCATGCTAAACCAGTGTCACAATCTGATCGTCCACGTTTTGTCCAACCTGTAAATCTCTTTGTTACTCTGCTGTAAAAGTGCTCTATAAATAAAACGTGTGATTACTGCTGGGTCTAGTTGACTGTCGGAGCTCTAACCACTTCCTTGGCACTATTCAAGAGTGTTTCACTTAAAGTTAACTGCTGAGGGCTTCCCCAACAGTGGCAACGTTTCTACGTGATAAGGATAGTGGATTAGCCCACTGAGCAGGCCTCACAGGGAAGTGATGGTGCATTCCCCTGCCTGTAATTTCCCCTGACATGCTAAGTGCTGATTCTCCCATTTCCCTAAATAATGTGCCGTGCAATGGTGCATTGTCCTATTTGCTATAACGCTCGTTTCGCGCGTGCACGCAATCTGAGCTGCAGACCGTCGTTACGTTATGATGCACACACGAAGATGGGGAAAAGTAAGCTCAGTGCCTGTTTGGGAGTTTGTGGGTGTGACGAGTGTGTTTGGGATGCAACAACACGCACGCTATCACCACGCTCACATCATCCCGCTCAGCTATGTGATCTCATAATGCCGCCATTCAGAAGCTCGTCTCATTCAAAAGAACGTGTCAGAGGCAGAGAAAGGCCCTGTTTGTTTGGGCTGATACTCCTGCTTTTCTTCACCTCCCTCGGAAGACTAAATATTTTTGTGACTGTATGCCCACACTCAGACTTGACACTTGTTATTCCAACCTACTTTCTTTCACAGGTAGAGGATATATGCTAAGTTTGCAACAGATGTCCCCCCTTGGGGATCGCAGTCTAAACAGAATCTTTCATCAAAGACAATCGCAGAATTAAACATAAGAGTTAGAGAGCCTGTCTTCGCTCGTAGCGACACACAAAAAGTAGGCCACCATGTAGATATGAGAGCTAAACATTTCATACTGCACAGGAGATAAAGAAAAACTATTTCTTCTTTAACAACCAGCGGTCATTTACTGTAATAATCTGATGATGCCATCGTGCATGAAATGACCTTGTTTTGCCAGTTAAACATGTCACTCACATCAAGTGTAAAAGCAATGTTCAAAAAAACAGAAAAACAAACTGAAAACCTGGAATCAGCAAAAGCATGCAGAGACCTTGTGTATGCTGCAATATAGCCATCAAAATCAGCTGTCAAATGGTCTCACATGCCTGCTTGCATGAGATGGCATGACACTATTTAGCATTCATTACACAAAAAAATCCCTGTCTAAGAGCTTCCGCATTGAGAAAAGGCTCAACAATAGAGCTTGACTGTTCCCAGAGAATAAGCCTGCTGTAATACATAAAATGCCAAATTCAACTCAAGACAATCCGTCACACGTAAAAACAACACGGTAAACAAACAGCCCTGGCGGATACGAAGAAGGCGCCAGCTGTCCTGCGGAAATTACCTGCTCTGACTTATGATGAAAAGCATCAGCCGCCGTCCTGCCGCTGAATATATCAGTAACATTTAGTTTGAGATGCAAAAGTTGTGCCTTGTGTAAAAGTTGGGGATCAACCAAGTTAGCTGTATGCTAACTTAGCTCTCTTGCAGACTGAAGCTGTCACATTGTGCACATCTGGCCGCAGTGGCTCGTCTTTGCAAATAAAAAGATTGCAGGAGATCACTGAGATCGGGCTGACGTATTTGGATTTAGCATAAAAACAACGCAGTGTCTTAATGAGAATCAGTGATGAGTTAAATCTGGGATGATACCCTCCTCTGCTCTGTTAGCATGAAGCTTAAAAACCTCTTCAAATTTCCTCTAAATATGCACAGGCGGCACTAACCTGAAGAGTTACTTCATTTTACAAGAGCAGCTCGGTCAAACATTAAAAGACTACAGAGAGGGTGCAGAAATCCTAATTGGCTAGTGATCTTTGCACAAGAATGAACTTATGAAGGTCAACGTGACACAAAAAAAGCATATTTTTCTCTACTTCAGCTCCTGTGCAGGCTTGGTTCGTGCAGTTTGCAGTACAGTATGTGCACATACTTCTGCAGGAAGTGGATGGATGATCTGTTCTCCGGAGTCAGGGAGGCTAAATGGGAAATTAAAAAGGGGTAATTACAGTGTATCTGTAGATGGCTGACCAATATCACACTCAGTGGGTTTTAACAGTGTAAACAGGGCAGCAGAGAGAGGCAGACAGACAGATTAGGTGGAGAGAACGTGCTTGAGAGTGTGACAGAGGGAGGGAGGCAGACAAGCACAGTCACCAACAAAAACATAGCCTGGCTGTTCACTGAGCCTACATAAATGGCTTACGTAAGACAGTACTCTCAGTACCAAAAAACAGCAAAAATCCATAAACACACATCCCCCCTCCCACTCCCCCGCACACGCATTCACACACGTGTGGGTTTCACTACACTTCCAAGGACTTCCATTCATTCCCATAAGCGTAAAAAATAACTTGTCTCTGCTAGATTCACGGCCTTAATCTTCACCGTAAAATAAAAGTGAAGCAATGGGCAGAACGACATTAAGCGTCGAAAGAAGCTGCTTATTCCCAGCATCGAAAAGTCAATCTGGTTCACATACAAATAGCAAAACAAGTACACATTCACAGGAACACACACAGACGCAGTATGCTGTCAGAACAATGAGTACAGACGCCACACGCTCTCTCTCTCTCGCTCGCTCCCCCCTCCCCGCCTGCCTCGCTCTACCTTCAGCGTTATAACGAGCCGTGCTGTACAGTTTTATTTACACCAACCTCTTATCAGTGGTACAGCAGCACAGACACTGCCAATTGGAGAGGACAGGCCACGGTACTGCCTGTACCCTGTAGTGGAGTAGGTGTGTACCACCATGCTCCCAGCACGTTTTTATCAAGGCTCAGAAAAGACAGGCTGCCTCTCAGAATAATAAAAATACTCACACACATACACACAGGTTGAGTTTGCAATAAGTCCCAACAACTACAGGCATATTATTACACAGCTCTTTTGGCATATGATGCAGAAGGCTCCCATTCAGGGACGTGGAGGGGTAAACCCACCTTAATTTATTTCACCCGCCTCCTCACATGCAGGAATAGAGTTCAGCAAATGCATTTTTAGCTGACATAAATCTCAATCTGAGCCAGGAAGCATGTGACAGATGGCGACATGCAGGGGGTGGCGGTTCAAGGCAGAGTTCTCATAATATACTTTTATATGATATCGCTAATCTATTGTAAAGTGACATCATAAAAATAATTATACAGTGATTTCACAGAACAACTGGAGGCGCGCTGCAGTCGGAAAAGAGGTGAGGACTCAAACAGAGAGTTAACGTTAAGGCAGGAAGACAATTCACTTTAAATAAAAGAAAGAAAGAAAGAAAGAAAGAAAGAAAGAAAGAAAGAAAGAAAGAAAGAAAGAAAGAAAGAAAGAAAGAAAGAAAGAAAGAGCAGCATTCATGTGAAAAGTTGAATATGGTGGGCTGCTTTCAGTCTGTTGTGTGTTTTTCTGACTCATTGGGTAAATATCAAACATATGGAAATCAAAAATGTCAGATTTGGTGATTTGCTGAAAAACTCGAGTAATATAAAACGAGGCAGACCAGGAATTCGAACATGTGGAGGCTTTAGTGTAACACCATTAAGGCTAATCTAATACACACGAATACAAAACGTACACACGTCATAATAAAGGGATCAATAAAGAAACCATCTAAGTCATACAGGAGACGATCAGGAGCATAAAGCGGCTAACATGAAGCATTCAGTAACCATCACACACATCAGAGCAATGAATTATACAGGATAGAAATCAAAACTGGCCTCATGTACTGCAACACCCCTGATGGATGGAGTGCTAACAGCCTGGAAATGTACTAAAGTAATAAATTCAGATAAAAATCCATCAAATAAGGAAGCAAACTCCAACCTTCTGTCAGTGCAACAGCCTGAATTCAGTCCATTTGGGGGGATTTTTTCGAGATGGCCACAGTGTGAGTAAAACTTTCTGACCAGTGCTCACCAACCTTTGAAAGGCCGAGATAACAGTAATAGATTAATAGTGGACAACAAAGCCTCATAAGCTGTAGCATGTAGCATTAGCATTAACAAAGCAGAGCTGCATTGCATGCTAGCAGCATTCTCAGTCAGTGTAATTAAGCTAGGTGTCTTTCTCTGTCTCGTCCTGTCTCAGCATCAGTCTTCACGATGCCATCAGAGGGCAAAACCGTTGCCGTCATGTCAGTGAAGTGAGTGTGATGGCTGTGACTGAAGACTGTCTGTGACTGCTTTGGAGTTGGGCTCATAGCTACAGACAGCCAGACGTTCTGTGAGCTGTCTGTCAGCGAGGCAGCTCCTGAACTTTGATTTGATTATTTTCATCTGTGAAAGCGTCGTCTCACGGGGTGAAAGGATCCAAAGAAGGCACTCGCTCTCGGTGCACGTGCAGGGAGGGGGTTACAAACTTCTTCCTGCTCCCCAAAAGTCACTGTCCCTTGATTTGCCTTTCAGCTCTGCAGCATTGTGCAAAGTCTGTGTGCAGGAAGGGGTTTGAGACGACTGCAGCGTTATCTTCATCTAACGTCTAACTCACCAAAGACTTCACGCTTCATCCAGGACAGCATAGCAGCGCTCAGGGTGAAAGCGTCTTCGATGGCCTGAGACATTTCCTCCTTGTTGGGAAAGTGTTCTTTAGATGTGCGCTCCAAACACCGAGCTCAAACGCATCGACAGCGCTCATCATGGGGGGCAGGCGTCAGCCTTTTCCCTGGAGCTCGTTCTTCAGCGCGTCCAGTTTTGCTTTTGCCGTTGACTGAAGGTCTTTTTCTCAGGCAGCTAGTCATCGAATCACTGGAGCACTTTTCTGTCATTTAACATCAGAATGGAGCAGCAGGTCTCCATAATTGCCTCAATCACACATTTTTCCCTTCTGTTGTGGAGCTAGCTAGCTAGCTAACCTGCAGGCTATCACCCGCGAGTGCCGTTAGGTATATTGATAAATGGACTGCATTCATGTAGGTCTTTTCTAGTCTGCCGACCATGAAAACACTTTGACGTTCACGCATTCATGGAGGCAGACTGGAGGACCCGCTCTGCTTCCTCAGCCCCCCAAATACTGACGTTTAAAACAGTTAATGTACCTGTACTCTTTTTATCTCATTGGTCAGTTTAATGTCGCACCTGATATGCTGAAATCTGAGAGAGGAAGGTCCAAAACTGAGCAATAATCAGCCAAAATGCAGCTGTGTATTTATTTTTCCGTTGTTTTTGGGAGTCTTAAAGGTCTACGCGACAAGTTGGCGACCACTGATCTGAGCTTTACAGGTGCTGATACCATTGATACGACCATGAAATGGGTGGGACAGGACGTGACGGGAGCCACCTGCTAATAAAAGCACCTCAAAGGATTACATGCAGAAAGCGTGCCGCACATGGAGCAGATAGCGAAGTATGTCGCTGATACTGCAGCAGGTATAAAACATGCACTGCTCTCACAAATATCAGTCTGACACACAGGCAGAAATGACTTTATGGAGTGAGCAAACACAGCTCCATAGATAAGGAGATAATCTTGCTTTTCAGTGGGGGGGGGGGGGGGGGGGGCAGACAAGCCATCAAAAGCACAGGAACATGTTTGCTCCCGATGATATTGTTATCGACGGAGAGGAAAATGAAATCAAAGGGAAGTGAGAGAGCACGAGGAAGAGGGAGGGAGAGAAAAAGGAGGAAACAGATGAAGACAGAGAATATTCAGGTCGCATTTGACAGCTTTACGGTCTGTTGCGCCGAATGGGATGTCTAGGGACGTGGCAAAGCAGACAAATATTGACTCGCAGAGCGTTCGCATGCACACACAGACACACACACACCCACACACACACACACAGACAAGGAAAATACACAAGACACTTCCACATGAAGCCTCTGGATTCAGCCCCCCTTCAAAATGGATGAGCTCACATTGCAACATCAGTCACCCTTGTTTTTTTGCCCAGCTCAACCTCTTAATCCATTTTGCCAGCAAACCAATTTGTTTGTCCAGTAGGTCACAGACAGTTCCCTGCCCTCACGGTTCCCTGTTCCCTTGTACTGTTTATTTCTCCCTCTCCTTTGCCTTACTTTCTCTGAGCGACGAAGCCATTTCCAGAGCTCCTGCCCCCTGGGAGATCGAGGGCATCTCAGTCCACACATCCGTCCCTCCTCCTCCTTCCTCCTCTCCCGCGCTCCCTTCCTCCCATCTACCTCGTTCTCTCCCGTCCTCCTTACTTTCAAAGTGTCTTGACGTCAGAGAAACCTGGTTTAAAGTGCGCTCTGACACAAATGGACACGAACCTGAATGCATCATTTAAAGCTATTTCTTTGGCTTTTTAAACGGCTGTAACGTCTTTTTTTAGACGAGTGCGATGAGATTAGTGTCACAGTGCTAACATCAGGTGGTCATGAAGATATAATGATGACATAGTCTTCATCGTCATCATGTCATCTCATCAGTTCTGCGATATTAGTCTGGACTGGAATATGCTGACAAATACTGGCTGGACATTCATGGTCCCCAGAGGATGAACCATAAAGACTCTGGTGACCCCTGAACTTTCCTCTCGTGCCACCATGAGGTCAACATTGTTGGTTTTGAGTGAAAAGTCTTGAATCTCTTTATGCATTCATGCTCGCCACAGGATGAGCCGTCATATCTCTGGTGACGACTTTTCATGCAGCACCTTTTGTGTTCAGTGCTAGCTTGTTTAACATCAGCATGCTAACACTGTCACTGTGCTTTCATTTATAAGAGCCGCTAGCATGGCTGTGGATGTTTATCCTTATATGAAGCACTTTGTAACTTCATTACAAATTTATTACAAATCAAACAAAACAAAAAGCAAATATTTAGCTCCCTGCAGAGACTCCAGGTCATGAGGACATCGCTCGAGAGCTTTATGACTTAGCAAAAGTTTATTGTTATCTGATGGCTTTTGTTTTGCGATGCCCCACAGTGCGAGACATAAACGCAGCGGCGGATCGCTGTGTCTGTGAAATGAAGATGGTAAATAAAATGTTATCATAACTGCTGGGAATAATGGCAAAATAAAGAAAAGAAGATCCAGGTTGTAAAAAAGTGTAATTTTCCCAGGTGTAAGAACACACACACGCATTTATGCCCTTCCTTGCTGTCCAGTAACAGCAATTTCCTTGCTGCTGCCAGACACTGACCAAGTGTTTCAAAACACCCCCACACTCTCCAAAACCTGGCCTCCCCTCCTCCCAGGCTGCCCCTTGAGGTGAAAGGTGCCATGTGTTTTCAGCTTCGCTTTAAACCCCCCTCTGTTTTCAAAAAGAGGGGAGAAAATGAGGCTTTGACATGAATCCGTGTGCTCCTGCAGGCCACAGACACAATGATATCTTCAGGGCCTCGGGTGGGTGGGTGTGTGTGTTTGTGCGTGCGTGTGCGTACGTGGATGTGTGTGAAGAAGTGCGAGGAAGGAAACAAGCTGGATGCATGGAGGAACCACCCGGGGCTCTCCTGGTGCGAAGAGGCAGGAAGTAAGTTAGGCTGCTCTAAAATGCCAAAGTGGACCATTTCTCACAAGCCTCGGGGCCTGGTATTAATAGATGCTGGTTGGACAGGGGCGGCTGGGGGGGGTCCTGGTGAAATATATGCTGACATGAGTGGCCCACTGCAGCTTCAGTCTACCAAAGCCCGCTGATTGAGGCATTGACCAGTTTAAGCTAAACTCTGGATTAGTTTGATTTTCAGTCGTTTGGGACGTCATTGTGTCATTTGTAGCATTGAACGCCTCAAAAGGGATTTAAGCTAGCTGGGCAGTGACGTGCAGGGTGTGCTAACGTAGCAAAAACATGATTTTCCCAGATTTCCCCATTACCCACAATGCAACTAAATCTTCAGTCCGGTTGGAGAATCAGTTGATGCATGCTAATAGCGGCTAATGCAGCCTTGACCTGCTAGCCTCCAGAGGCGTGGTGAGCTCACGTCTTTGTAGCTCCTATTTACCTCCAGATCTTTCACCATTGAGAAGCAATCATCATGAAGCAATGATCAATACTGTCAGCACCTGGTATCAGAACTGAATCGAGGCCAGAGAGCCCTAAAATAATCAACCTGACACTGAGCTCAAGGTCAATAGAGCAACGAGTGAGTACAATGAGGAAGCAAGTTAATGTTTAATGTGCTTGAAGCCGCCCACAGCAGAGCAACCAGAAGAAAAACATGCCAACAACATACCAACAACACACAAAGTGCATTCTGCAGCTGACGGACAGATAACGCTGTCAGTGAGAGGTCGGGGTGTTTTCAGCAGTATTATCTCACAAGCATGCCGTTAAAAGCTGCTGCAACATCTTTCAAACCCTGACATTTTTCCTCTGCTTTGCTCTTTTAATTACTCTGAGGGAGCTCATCTCTGAGCCTTGTTTATTTCTCCAACAGCCAGCGAATGTTCCTGTTGAATTTCTGCCGCCGAAAACTTCAAACCAGCTCCCTTTACTCAACAGTAGTTTTCTGAAGCATTCTGACATGAAACACAAGCCGGCAACACCCGTCAAACCCCCACAAAGCACTTCTGAATCTATACTGCAGTGTGCACGGCGTCCAGGGAGCGTTATGAATAAACACGCTTTCAGGAAATGCTTGGAAATGATTGATATTTGCAGATCTTGCCAATTTGTGTTTCTGAAAAGTAAGACCAAAGTCGTGCTAGTAGCCCCGTAAGGCAGCGATGAGTGACAAAGGGAGCAGTTCCACTCTTTAAGATGCCAGAAATGAGACGAACAAGTTTGACCACGGAGCCACTTCAATCGAGGGTTTATCATCTTGAGAGCATGAATGTGCTCAGCGCAGCACATAGCTTAGCTGCAGAGACCACAGTCACCAATGAAACACAGGTTTTTTTATGCAAACAGCCATTTCGACCTTTACGAATACCCAAACCAAATCCTTCAGTAATTTGTCCAGGAGTTGTTGAGGAATGTCGCCCAGTGTCGGACCGACTGACATCCTCAGCTTAAGCCGTGCTGTTAGCATGACAGAAGGTCATTTTCATGCAATATTAGCTTTATTCTGTGCATGCTGGGAAGAGAGACTGACAGACCTGAGACTCTGACCAGCAGTTGAACCCTTACCCCCGTGACCACCACAGACTGTTGCCCTGCCAGCTGCTGGGAATCCAGCAATTGACATCCTCTTTACAGTGCTGTAAATGCATTTATAGTTCAAGAGAGGAAGGGATGAGATGGCTGCTGGATCGGGGCAGGAAAACTCATTTTGGCTGTTGTCTGCTGCCTGGGGGGCTGCTGGTGGTGGGCTGAGGTTTAAGGTGATTGCACCAAATCCAGACACGAGCAACACTTGTTGCCCTGGCTTTTTATTCCCTTCTTCTGCAGCAGCAGTCAAAAATGACTGCCAAGGAGAGCTGGAGAAAGAAGCCAAAGCAAAAGCTGAGACTTTCAGCAGCGTAACAGGAGACACTGAGCTGCTGCTCATTAAAAAGCCGCGTGGTGGACACACAATGCAGCCACCCAGTTTCATGTCAGCATAAGCATTCTTGTCAGATGCTGAGGAAACTCGTGTCTGCTGCATTACAACACTTTTCACTGTTCCTCTGTTCAGTCACCTTTTTGTGTACAGTGAACTGAAATGGCCACATGAGCAGAGAAATCATGGCAGGAGTTGGTGTATGCCCCCCTATACACTCTCCCTCCCTTTCCTCAGGTCAATAACCTGTAAAGATTTAGTGTTAAGGGCCCATTATTTCCTGCTTTCAAGTCACACATTGTCAACGGCAATGCTGAGTTTATTAAGGCTGGAGTCATGGGGCCTGAGTGGAAAGCTGGGAATACAGTGATCCCCTGAGTAGTAAAACTGTGACAAAGAAAAAAGTGGAGAAGAGTGAAAACAGGATGAAGAATTGTGCACTGAAAGCTGGCGGGAATTAAGTATCACATATCTGCACCTTGAACAAAGCCACCACACTGTGTGCAAAATCATCCAGAGAAGACGAAACGTTGGTGTTTCTGAAGCGTCTCCGCTGCGTCTGCATGTTCCCACGTCATGGGATGAAGATTAGTTATAGACAGTGACCAAAAACACAGCGAGAACATTGCTAAACAATTGTTGATGTAAGTGGGTTCGACTCAGGAAGGAGGCCAAGCTGAGCCAACAGAAACAACTGGAGACGTGGCCGAGAGTGCAGATGATAGGATATCCAAACGGCCAAACAACAGGAAATGCTTGAAACATGCAGCGTTTTTTTTTTTTACTGCACTCAGGTGCATTGATTTACATACTTGTTTATTTTGTTTGATTCTGAAATCCTCTCTTCAACCCTGTTAAATCTTCCACATAAAACATAATAAGTACTGACTTCAAACAGGCAAATCGGATCAATTAGGGAAATCTCACAACAAGAGCTATTTAGGGGAATAAACTTACCTCAAAATACCAAAGAACTTGGATTCATCAAGCCTGCGTTATCTGCCAAATGACACCATACAGAGGTTACTCGCTCTTTTCCATTAAGTCATCTGTTTTTCCACAAATGGGGTGTCAGAGCGAGGATATTATTTGGTGAGCAAAGTAAAGAAAAGATGAAGAAAATCCCCATGTTCAGTTTCTGTCCAGACCCACAGCACAGATGACATTGAGATCCAATTAGTTATCATTTATGAGCGCCTGAGCTCAGCTTTCTGGCTGCCTTCATCAGCTGCTTTCATTTTGAGCTACAATAAAGTTAAAAAGACATTGCTTACGGCATGCGCTGCATTATACATGGACACATCGAGGCCTAAATAAAGACCAGACAAGCAGGAAGCGTTTTTCACGCATCCTGTTCACTGTGATGTCTGATAGTTCGAAAGCAAATCAGGTTGTCAACAGGTCTGTGAACAGTCTTTAATGATCTGAAGGTTACTGTTGTTAAAAGCATTTTAAGCTTCCTCCTCATCATTTTAACCCTGGAAAAATAAAACGCTGTTACTCATTTGCTCTCTGAAGCGCAGTGAAGCCGCTAAACAGTTTGCGTTGGAGGCTCGCCGGCCGCCTTCCTCCTGCTCGCCGGCGCTTTGAGCGCGGCCTCACGCGGCTCTGGATATAGATACAGCAGAACTGATACTGTAGAGGCAGTGACAGCTCCTGGCAGGCAGCCAAAAGTCAGGAAGCATGTGTATATGTGTGTTTGGAGGTGGTGGTGGGGGGGTGGGGGGGTACAATCAGCTGAGGCAGAAATAGGCCAAATGGTGACTGTACGGTTCAAAGGGTTCGCCTGTCCTCTCGAGCTGCTCTCGCTGGGCCTTTTCCTCTCTCGCCTGCTGTTACCTCGCTGAGTTATCAGGGAAACTCTTCTTCGATGGACGTACATTTAATTCAGCTTCTCTTATTTATGGTGGGTTTGATTCATTTTGTGCAAATTGAATAGAAATAAGCTGAACTGTGAAATGCATCCAGGTAAACTGGATTATTTTCGTCCTGCTTGCATAATAATTCATTATAACAGGACGATGTTAATCATCGTGTTATTCCTAACAAACGTCTCCTGTGAACGCATTTAATTATATCAAATTTTATTATTTCTGCTGATCATCTTTAGACTTTCAGGATTTATTCTCTTCAATGTCTCTAAATTTTAATGTCAGATTTGGGCATTTATGCAATCTGTTTTAAACTCGCAGGATGGTTAATTTGATCTGCTTCAATTATGAAAAAGCCAAAAAAAACCAACAAACACTTTCAGGTAATTTTTCATGACTTTGGCCTGAACAATGGATTAAACATGCAGCACCTCATCCAGCAGTTAATCCAGACTCACTCAGTTTTGTATCATGAAGTGAAGCTCTAACTTCGGTGGAGATGAAACTTTGATGATTTTGTGTCTAACTGTGCCACGAGCAGCAGATGCGACCGGGGTGAGACGCTCTCCATGTTTTCAGCTGGATGTGCTTTTTGATGTCGGAGGAGCTGATTTATTCACTTCAACCAAAGTGACAGAAACAGTTTACGGAGAACTTTAAACATCTCAAAGGTTTATGTAAGTGTGGAAGCGGGTGACAGTTTGACAGAAGCGTCGTATTGGTGGAGCGTGCTGTTGTCACACTGCGAACACTCATTATGTCTTTGTGCTCTTCATGTCTTTCAGTTTCACCCGCAGAGACGTGTTTGCATATTTAGCGGACGTCTCACGACATGCAGTTTCTTCTTAAACCAGTTAATCAAGTAAACTGGTTTTGGGTCAGTGCGCGCAGACGTTATAAGTCGAAACTAACAGGCTAATGTCTGTGCTTTAACATTCCTGCTTTCCTCACCTCACGGTGTTGCTGGCATGCTCGCACAGTCATTAAGACTGAAGCCTTCAGTAACAGTTTAAAGTTCCTTTGTGTGATCATACGACGCACAGGTGATGCAGCGAGGAGGAAACCTGTTCGGCAACATGGAAGCATCTTAAAACGTCTGATTTTGGATTTTCTGTAGCAGGAGCAGCTAACTCCGAATACGACTTTAAAGTTGCTGACTTGGCGCCCCCTGTGGTCACTGCTGGTAACAGCGAGTAATGTGTTTGACTTGCGTGTCGACGGCTGGAGGAGGCGACGTTCACTGCTCTGTCTGAGAGGCAACCAGAGAGGAGCAACCGGTGGATGTGTTTACGGCCCGGCCAAACAAACCGGCTGAGCGAATTTATAACGTCACGTTGTTTTGATCAAGACGTCAGCCAAGAATGTCGTCTGAAACCACGGCTGACCGTCGTCTTCTGCTTTTGATGGGATGAAACAGAAAAGGGATTATCGCAGAGAGGTGACAGGAAACGAGGGAGAGAGGAGCAGCCAAGTCCCGGCCGGCTCATGGACGTGGTCTTAACCCGGAAGCCCCCCGAGAATTAGACCTTAAAGTGTGGATGACGCTCACTATTCTTCAAGCATTCAAACACGGCCGGCGTCGAGTTATCACATGCGGAGGATTAGCCTGCATGGCACAGATGTGGCGCAGCCTCAAAGTTTGTCAGAAACTGTCTGCAAGACAGTCGGCTAATAGTTGCAAATCAATACGCCCTGAACCCCCGAGCCCCCCTCAGACATGAAAAAAAATCATCTGGGGGCCATCCAAAAAGCCTGTTTACTCCTGGATTGAAGTGCTTTTCCCTCTGACCAGCCATATTAGTATTCCGTGGTCACTTGCTTGTTTTCAACAGTTATAACACAATATCCATGCTTTGCTTTTATGTCGCACCTCCCAGTGGAATTAGCAGCATAAAAGCAATCCTTGTGTGTCCTGGCTACTTCCAGATGGCTTTGGGAGAGCTTTTATCTTCTCTCTCTGCCTCGCTCGCTCTGTCTCCTTTCACTTTCTCTTGCTTTCTTTCTTCCCCCCACATGAAAGTGCCGTCGGCAGATCTTTGCTTAGCCGGGTTCATTCTCTCTTCATCCGAAAATATAAAAGTTTCAAAGAGCATTTCATGAGGGAGCTCTTCCATAAATGGGATTCATAGCTTTCTAATCTGCGCTGCGAAATTGATCTAAAAAGTTTCCCAGAGCTATTGGCCAACTTACATAATGCAATAAAAGGTCGTGCCTGAGAGAATATTTACTTTTATTACCATTTGTGTCACAAACATTCCCCCCACTCCGCTCTCCCAGCTGGGGCTGTCACAGAATCTAGATCCCTCTCAAAAAACCATAATGACACTTCATTCAGATTCACAAACACATTTTTAGCATGCAAACGCAAATTTGGAACAAACTGTCAAAAGAAAGTCTTGATTTTGATTAAATAAACTAAAAGTGAGCAACATGAAGTAAATCAAGATTTAAAAAAAAGGCATGTACTCAGATTATGTATTCCTCTGTCACACAGTGCAGTTAAGACATGTAAAATTCATCTGTGTGTCCATCTCTCTGACATACCAGAGGCGAAACGCAGCTGCGACGGACGCCCGGGGCGCGAACAGGCCGGTAATCTAACAGAGGAATAAGTGGACGGGACATGTGAGCAGAGGTGTGTGTGGCTGTCTGCCCTCATGTAGAAGCTGCCTAATTACACACACTGTCATGACACAATGAAAGAGCTGTCAAAATGAATGGCTGACTTCCATTTCTGCCCATGTCAGTGCATACCGGGGGCTCATTACAGACACTGTGACGAGTGGTATACTGAAAATCTAATCGGCGGCGTGAATGTATGACACTGTTAAATCATTAGCAGAACAGAGTTTTACTGTTGGCCGTAATGCTGCAGAAATCTGAGGTATGTTTCAAACAGGAACAGTGGTTTGACTCTTTTCTGCAGGACCTGGCTCACGGGATAACTCTCACTTCACTCTCAGGTGCGACTCCCCGTTCAGCTCGATGGCGAGGACGCACGCCGTAACGGATGGAGGATGGTCACAGGAAGCGCTGATCTGATGCGACAGGAAGCATTTCACGCTTTGATATCAGCACACATGACAAAGGGTCTGCGGCACCAAGACGCTCTTAGACAGGATATGTGAATTAATCAACATGGGGGAGCAGCATGTACAACACAACACAACACAACACAACACAACACAACACAACACAACACAACAGAAAACTGATGGAAACATCTCTGCAGTTAGAAATACTTTGTTGTTAGGAATCAGCTAAAATTATAAAAGAAAATAGCTGAAGACTAAATGTGTGCAATGCTAATTAATAATTTCATTAATGGACTGTTCAATAATTTCCCACCTTCACTTCAATCACACAAACCTGATTCTCAATTCTCTTAATGTTTCATTGATTTCTGTAAATATCTGCTGGTTGTGACTCTGACGCAGTGACACGTTTCACAGTCTGAAAGATGTGGAACGCTCCTGAAACACCCGTTTGGATCATTCCACAGGTAAACAGGCTCATTGTGAACAGGTGAGAGGATCATGATTGGGTATGAAAGGGAATCAGAGTTGTTCTAAACGCTACACGACCTGCAGTGGAACATTTGAATTTATTGCTTTAGCTTTAGCTGGCCTGATGCTCCGACTAAGTGCAGACAATAAAGAATAATAATAATAATGCAACAGCATCCTGGGAATTATGCGCCTTCACTCCATGTGCTAGTATTAATGATAAAGGTGTAACTGGTTCCGCCCCAACAGGTGCAGCAGAACAAACAGGTGACACGTGCAGTCTGTCTGTCATGGCTGACACAGGTCTTCTGAGGCCACGGTGAAAACACCTGAGGGCTCGGAGCGCCGCCTGGAATTTATACTTTCATTTTCTCTCACATGTTTGTTCCTCCTCCTCCTGCTTCCATCCTCACACCTGATGTGATTTGGACTTGGAAACAACTGACAAACACTCGTCACGGTCACCACGTTAGAAATGCGCCGATTGTGTCATCACGATCCGTCAAGACACAGACGCTGCGTGAAAAGCAGCTCGGTGTTGTTCTGTGTGAGTCCTGGATGCATGTCGCGGCACCCTGTATGTGTGTGTGTGTGTGTGTGTGTGTGTGTGTGTGTGGGTTTTACAGTCAGGATGAATGCACGCACGCCCGTTCACACACTCACAGAGCACAAAGCAACACAAATCCATACTAGCCACAGGCTCCTCTCCAATCTATTTTCTGCTCAGCTGGTTTTAAATGAAGTTATTATGACTCATTAAAATGCCCACAAGCTTGTGGAAGTCGGCCAATTACGATTTAAATTTAGCCTCCTGCTCTCACAACCTTATCTCCCCCTGTACTACCCACCTCTCATGGCTGCTTTTTTTCCCTTTGTTTTGGGAGGGGGGTGTTTGCGGTACATTCGGAAACCCTTAAACGACCCCCCGCCCCCCTCACACACACACGGCACACACACCTGTACATGCATGCAGGCTGACTTTCAAACAATGATAATTACACATCAGAGAGAGACATTAAAAACCGATGAAATCCGAACGGGCTCGTATCAACACGTGCTGTCCAGACGCTCGCTGCAGCACCTCCTCCAAATGTGGCACATACCACTAATTACTATACAGAACGGCACAACTGGACCTCGCCAGTACCGCACAAACACACACTGTCACACGCACGCTTTTAAGTCTGAAGTTTTCCTTTCCTTTTTTAAAAACTCGACCACACCAGACAGCATTTGCAAATACATTTCCCTGTTGTGCTCAGTCGGTTTTGCTGGGCGCACTGCATTAAAGTCCAGGTGTGGAGAAGTTCTGTGACTTCCCGCCTTAAAACTGTTGTTTCTGTGTCGGCATCTGACTGCACTGCACCACACCGGGTTTCTATTTCACCAGTAACTCAGCGAGCGCCTTAAAACCGAGACTTATTGTGTCCAGATAAGCGCCGAGGGGGACTCACAATCAGCTCTGCCCTTCTGTCATCTGGACGCCCTGAGACAGTCTGAAGGACCCTCTGCCTAAAAAAAGACACTCCCAGAATACCTGGAGACTAGACCGGGCAATTCCACCTGATCCTGCTTTAGCCCCCTTGAGCAATGTTCACTATTCAGCCAGTAAGAGCCCCCAAAACACACACACACACACACACACACGACCTAATTTAACATCACACTCCAGAGCAAACAAACGTCTGCAGCCTGTGCATCTTCTTTCTCATTTCAAGATAATGGTGAGCAGCATGTGTGTGTGTGTGTGTGTGTGTGTGTGTGTGTGTGTGTGTGTGTGTGTGTGTGTGCGTGCGTGCGTGTGTGTGTGCGCATAGCTTACCTCAAGTGAGAGCGTGTGTGTTTCATACGTGTGCACACGTGTGTACAAGTGTGTGTGTGTTCTACAGTATCATTCGAATTTCCAGGAGAGCAAATTAATTGGCAGCCTTTTGCAATAATTGACTTTTACCACACACACAAAACACATGCATCCAGCACACACAGCAAGCACTCACATCTCTCCCTCAGACAAACACACACACACACACACACACACACACGCACACACACGCACGCACACACATGCTGCTCGCTGACAACAAAGCTGCTGGGAGGAGGGAGGGATGATGAAGCGAATCCAAAATTCAATCGACTGTGTTCTTGTTTTGAGCAGAAGGCACAAAGTGTACTGTACTGAGAGAGGCCATAAAACTCTCACTCTCCACCAAAAAAGAAAAAAAAACAGCCTTTGGTAGACACACAGACGTTTCAGCAATCACCCTCCATCAAAACACTTTGTCTCGCATACAAAAATAAGACTTGGCATCAGAGCGGAATACCAAATCAGGCCCATTAAGGGAGCAGAGGGGCACTCGCTACTTAGCAACCAAAAGGATTTAAAGCTGCAATATCCCTGTAATAAAAGGAATAAGATCAAGTCCTCCAGTTTTTTCCTCTTGTCTGAAAATAGAGAGGGCTGAAAAGTCAACTTTGAGCCTCCCTGTCTAACTTTCTGATTGACAGGCTCGGAGAGTAACACATACTTTTAGCAGTAATTCGATTACATAGTCATTTGCTGGAGCTGCTTGTCGGACAAAAGCTGATTGCTTGTTGAATTGTTTCATCCGTGGTATTTATGCTGGGGAGGACTCATCTTTTTCACGTCTTGTAAAGAAGAGTTGAGCTCGTGCAGATGATTAGAAATGGTGTTGAGACAGTTTATGATTCAAGGATTGTTGGTGTTTATTTGGATTTTGACATAAAGTAGACGTACTGATGACGGCTGATGAAAGGCAGACTATTTACATCTTAGATACTGACTTTCTATTGATCGCATTTCAAATAATTTCTCCTTTACCTGCATGTCTCCTTGTTTTTGCTATGTAATCACACGTCTAACATGTCTGACTAATAAGCGAGATCGACCTTCTCGCTACGCAGATGACAACTAATAAAAATTCACTGCAGCTAATTCGATTTACATACTTATTTAAGTATGAGGCGCTCATGTTCTGGCTGCAGTCACATTATAGCATCGATAAATGAGACCCTCATTGGGTTTGAGAGCGCTGACAAACAGGATCATTGTCAAGAAGACTGACGGCCTCGAATCAAAGCAGGAAGAGGCAAACAAGAGGCGGGGCCACAAACAGAGAAATCATTTGTAAATATTTATCCTCGTTAAGCGAGGAAAGTGTGACAGGGAGCGACAGCGTTCGTGGGAAATGTGTCGTATTTTTGATGATGCAACCGAAACGAGGGGGAAGCTAACGAATGGGTTTGTTCACATGAGCAGCATCTAAAGCTAAACCCTCAGAGGCTGAAACACAATCATGGAATAAAAAGATACTCAGAAAAATAAAAACGCTGTCCTGAAGGTGGCGCTACAGCAAAGGGTTCACTCTCAGGCCAGCCTGCAAATTTCATATCTATCAGCCGATTATTTCTCTTTTGGACAGACAGCCGCAGCCCTGCTATCGTTTCAGGACTCGCTGCTGTTGCACCAGCTTGCGTCACTCAATGAAATCTCTCGTCGAGGGTTTCAGGAACAAGTGAAATGTGTTCCTGGAGTCCAGCGTCCACAAGACAAACGAGCAGAGAGACGAGACAACATGGCCACCGCGGCTGCAGCCCTACGCCACGCTAAGAAACGCCTCGAGCTTTAACACCTGGAAATTCTGTTTAATGGAAAAGAAGGAGAAGGAGTGCTGCCGTACGTATTATTAGACAGTGAGACATCCTCTGCTAGCAAGAGACACATGTCTCAGCAGTGCAGGTACAGTTCATATCCACGCAGCCTCTTCCAGGAAGGCAGCTACAGGTGTCACGCTGAGCAAAATGACATTTAAGGCATCATCCAGTGTGAGTGCACTTCCAGACAGAGAGCTGTCAGCCCGGCCGGCCGCTGGATCGTCGCTCACACTCTGCTCGGGCTCGGCTATTTTTACGTCTCATTTCTTTAAAAACACCTCTTTTCCAAGAAGCCCGTGGCACAGGTACACCGAGTTCTGACTAAGGAGTGCAGCTGCTCGGAGTAACACGCTTCCAATGAAGTCACATTCGCTGAGGACACAGGTCTAACAAGTTCCTCCCCCGTCTCCTGGGGGGGGGTAAAGATCGGTGCGACATGACGGCTGATGCTACAGTGTTTAGGTTGACCTGAATGTTGTGTCGCCTCTCGCTCGGCTGTCCCCGACCTGCCCTCCTTCTCCTGTAACGCAACCCAGCTGAGATCTGTCCAGCTGCATAATCCCGCTGGTGTTTGGAACAGTAAATCAACAGGCCGGGGGAAGTAGTACAAGAAGTGCAGGGGAGGGGGGGCCTTTAAGTCGCAGAGAAGGAGTAATGTTATGCTACTAAAGCATGAGCTACTGCTGTTTATCCGCTCTGTCTGTCATCCTGTGTTAATGTAGCCGAGGAAGCAGCAGGGATGTGTGTGTGCGCGTGTGTGTGTGCGTGTGTATGTGTGTGTGTGTGTGTGTGTGTGTGTGCGCGTGCATGCATGCAGGACAGAACATCAGCTGCCGTAAAAAATGTACATGCATAACACTTTGGAGCACACTTTATTTTTTTTCTGAACTACTTCTTTTCCTACTACTTGCTTTTAATAGCACTTTCCCCCTGCCACTCCTCCCTCCCTCGAGTCTCCTGTCTCTCTTCTCACTCATGCACACACACACACGCACACACACACACACACACACACACACACACACAGACACACACACATTTAGGAATTTGTGGCCTGGAAGGCAGTCAAGTTTCATTAATTTCTGGGTTTGGGTACAGTACAGTGTGTTCCTGGACTCACATCTGCGAGCGATCATAAATGCTGGAATGCTGGCAGAACATCCAGACCTGCCGGCACAAATATGTCGTCATCACTGTGAGGGAAGAACCGGCACGACGCCAGAACAGCCGACCAGCCGACAGCCAAACAGCCAAACAAACGCCACGGAGATAGAAACGCAGACAAAGAGCAATGGGAAAGCAGCCCTCCCGCCTCGCACCGCTCATATCCAAATTCTTTGCATTCTTCCTCATCTGAGCGCTCCGGACATTTACGTGGGCACTTCACTCCCACGCTGATTGGGATCAGATTGGAACAAAGCTTTTAATTTTCGGGAGCCAAGATGAACATCTGGTCAGGGATGGCGGGGAGACGAGAGTTTTGGCTGTGGAGCATTTACAGCACAGTTATTTAATGTGTTCTGTTCAGGTCAAATGAGCTATAGAACAAAACATAAACAATCACTAACGTCAGGTCATTCTCTGCACCACCACTGGGGCGGCGCTGTCGTTACCAATTCTACAAACAGTGCCTTTATGTAAGCTATCTTCCAGGGCTTTTCTTTTTTAGCATGCAGCCCACTAACAGGGAACATAATGCTACGCTACCAACCGAGGTGTCGTAAAAGATAAATTCCCTTCAGGCTGGTTAGAAACGTTATTCTGAACTGCAAACCTCACTCTGGAAATACACTGTACTGGCTGACTAATGCACAAACCAAACACAGGCATACCAAACTGATGAAGCCCGTGTGACACACCATCACACAGCGCCAGCATACGACCCAGAATGCCAGGAGATTATCAAGTAAAGGCATGTTTCCATCAATAATGTCGAGGCTGAGATAATGTGTTTGTGGGTAAACGGTGATTGAGCACGACGGGCTGAAGACCAGCTGGGCCTCAAACTGTTTGCTCACCACGAAGTTCAATATTTTGTGTGCTTGTTGTTTGGCCGAATTATTGAAATTCTCTCTCGAGAGTTATTATATTCTTGCACGGAGCAGCCACCTCTGCTGCACAGCGACACCTCCATGAAGTGCTCTCACCTAAAAACTGGGCTTGACGTGTGCCAGCACACCAAAACAACGCTTTTCAATACCTGCGAGTGTAAACATGTTTGAATCCTTTCTTCAGCCGCTCAGCGCATCAGAGTTAAATCAAGAGTTCAAGTGTTTTTTTCTGATTTATTTTAAGCATCCGTGCTGGAGAACATAACCAAGCGACAATGCCAAATTTCTGTACTTTTTGCACAAAGGCGAGCAGATCCACGCGCTCTGTGCTTAAACCGCTTCTGGTTCCCTCAGCCAGGCGACACATTACAGAGAGCATCTCTCCATCCATATATCATCACATCGTGGCCTTGAGCAAGACGTTTAGCCTGAGACTGCCGCTTAAATAAAGATGGATCTTTTCTAATGTGCTTCAGGTCTCCCTCACACATGCACACAGTGGGCTAATCCAGGAACTCTTCACTATATACGTACTGTAAACAGAGGATTAAGACTCTTAAGCCATAAAGGCAGCGAGATGAAAAGTTGGTGCGAACAGAGATGGCGACGCGGGTGTTCGGGGAGAGTCTTATTGGTAATCTTATTATGCTGCATCGGCTTGCTCGGAAAAAAAACTGAATCATATCAGTCTGGTCTTGTTTGATGAGCTTCGACACCCACACACACGCACACACACTCAGATTTAAAAGGCAGATTATTGTTGATACTGTGGATAAAATACAGTCTGATTGATACGTATGAATTCACACACTGGGGTCTGTTTGAAGCCTTAATGTTCAGATTAGTGCTGAGGACGGTTTGAACCTTTCCTCTGTGAATTACTGCATTAGTGAGTACAGATACTTTACTTTCAGACACATAAACACTGAGTGTGAAGGTCGAATCTTTGCTTTGCTTTGACAAAATAAGCTCCGCTGTTCTAAACACGCATAAAAAGACCAACAAATGGACACAGAAGACTTCTCAAATGTTAATATTGTCTCTGGTTTTTGTCTACTTTTGTATATAAAGTACACACACAGAGGATTTTTTTTAATTTGTCTTCCTCTTTATTGTCCCTTTGTTCTTCTCTGTGTCTCCTTTATTCACTATTCTTGCTACTCTTGCTGTCTGTTACAACATAATTTCCCCAGCGTGGGATCAATGAAGTTATATCTCATCTAAATCTTAATCATATACAGCCTAAAAAACAAGTTTATGAATCTGAGCAGACGTTCAACGTGAACTTTAGATACTAGATTAGTTTTTGTACTCTATGGGCACATTTCGGTCAGTACATAAAAAGTACTGCGGTTCAGTCTCCAGCCCAAGTTTTGATTTCAGTCAGAATTACTATTATTATTCTGGGGTTTCATTGTGGTTTCACTGCTGTTTCAGGCCTGGAATCAAACCCAATTTTAGGTGAAAGAAAGTATTTTTCTGCGTGAAACTGGTGAAAGTTTGCAAATATTGGCACTACTGTCCATCAGCAGTGTTAAAGTGCTGCTCTGGTTTAAAGAAAACAAAATCTAGGACCTCCACATGCACCCGAAAGGGGCTGAGTCACAGCTCTCCACCCTGCTTGAACCCCCATCTGCAGGCTTTGGCTCAGCAAACGCTGTCAAACACTAAACGTCAGGCGGAGATTAAAAAAAACAACAACGTGGAGAGAGGACTGAGACAGAACGAGACGAGAGGAAAAAAATAGCTGGCACAAGGTAGACTGTACATACTGTACCCTCAGCGGTGGCAGGCGGCCCAGACTGGCGAGCCGCCAAGTCCAGTACAACAAGCACAGAGAGACAGACAGACAGGCAGACAGACAGACAGGCAGACAGGCAGAGAGTGAGAGACAGAGGGGGGAGCAGAGAGGACGAGGGAGGAGGCAGCAGCAGCAGCAGCAGCGGCGTCTGAACGCTCCACATCCACGACGCGCTGCGCATACCAAAAAGCCTCTCCGCGCTCTCGCCTCATCTCCACAATATTCTGTCTTTTCTGAGGCGAGCTGAAGGATGATGGCGGCGGCAGAGGAGGAGGAGGAGGAGGAGGGGCTGAGGTTGAGGGTTTTGGGACTCGGTGAAGTGTCATCATTACAGAGAGACGCGATAAAAATCGAGACGCGGCGTCAGACCGAGAAAAACCTTGAAAGTCAAGCGGTGGAGGTGGAGGTGGAGGAGAAAAAAAAGAGACGACAAAAAGTATGAAAGGAGCCTCGCCTCGCTGCTGTCTCTTCCCTAACCGTCGCTCGTCTCCACAGAAGCGCTTGTCTTGCCTTTTACGCCAGACCAAAGCGGCTATGAATCAACACTGATGTGTGTAACAGTGCAGGTTGATGTCGTGCGTCAACGCGCGCCGCTCGGAAAGAGGAAAACAGAGGAGGAAAGGAAAAAAAGTTTGTGCACTTGCTGCCACTGATGCTAAAAATACACTGCCCACATCTTCCGCTCGGGTGCCTCTCTCAAGGTGGAGAGTGAGGTTCTTCCTCGACTTTTCAACGCTCCTCTCTCTCCATCTGATCTCCCATCAGCACAGTTTCACCTCATGTCAACGGGCACACAGAGCGAGTTATTATTAACCTGTTGATACCACAGAAGACCTCCAGATGATCTGCTGCTCAGACAGCACCAAGGGCCTCCTGGAGGAAACATTTAAGTTCTGACTTCATCCGAATCATTTTCACGCTTTCATTAATCATGCGCTCACCCTCCTCTTCCTCCCTCCTGACCTCTGTGGGGAACTAAGGTCACCCTCCCTCAGATCAGACCTGATTTCAGCTCTCTGCTATCGTCCACACGACACCAGAGAGGCAGAATGTGTTTGCAGATCCTGTCAAACGTGAACCATTCATTTACTTTCTTTGTCCCTTTTTGATGCAGAAGGCGGCGCTTCATCTTCCTCTGAAAGCCTTTCAGCCATGATATTATTTATCACTTTAGAATAACGAGTGTCGCGAGTGCAAACGAATGATTTTTATCACGTTTTGGCATCTGCACACAGTGATACAACTGAGCAGCTTAAATATAGAATATTAGGCTTCTCCTTTGCAAAAAATACATAAAATAAAATACATTTACGTTCATAATTTTAGGTTATATGTATTTATGTGCAACATCTCGCTCTGCAGCAGGAGATGAAAGAAAGAGGCCTCTTCTGCCACAAGCCTCATTTTCCTAAAAAGAAGTAACTGGTGAACTTCAGTGCTTCTTCTCGTGTACTTCTACTCCTATCACTGCTGCTACCTTCACTCGTATTTTGTACAGTCTCCAGTGTTTACTGCGTTCACTGTCATTCCTGCTGCGCTCACAGAGAAAACACCTGCATGCTTTAGAGACTAGTGAATAATAGTACTGTTACTACAAGAAGTACTGCAGCTAATTCCAATAAAAAACACCAAGTATGAGTTTGGGTCTGTCAGCGGTTTAACTTGGAGCCATGTGAGCAGCCAGAGCGTGGCTCTTTAAGGCACATCTCCACTGAGGCATGCAGAGAGCTGCACACACACACACACACACACACACACACACACACACACACTCTGCAGGAGAAGGGCCGCATGTATCTGAGCGTTACCTCGACACACTCAGCTTCCACTGTGACACAGCTCCCGAGTTAAAGAAAACTTCGTGCTTACTTTCACCACTGAATTGCATAACGTGATGTTAGAGAAGCAGGAGCTGGAGCAGAGGCTTCAGGGGCCGGACGTTATGTCTGACATTCCCTCCCAAACATTCAGCGGTATGTTTTTGCCACACAGCTCGCGTCTTTCTGCTGCTGACAGGTGAGCGAGGAGCGGTGCGTGCATGTGCAGCGGGGACCGCGAGGACGGGGTGTCGCTTTAAAACAAACACTGAATATTTCCTCGGAGTAACTTTTGTTTTTGACACGCTGAGTTGTGCGCCGAGCCAATTCACTGGCACAGCGTGAGTTTGTCATTCATCTGTGTCACAACATAGCCGGAGTGTCAGCATCCTGTTTAGGTTTTGGTGAAATACGAACAAACAAACGATCGTGGAAATGATCGTTGTCTGCCTCCTGACGGCAGCTGACAGCCACAATAACGCCAAGCAGACAATTCAGACCACTTCCTGTATCCCACCAAGCAGAGGGCTCCATTTCTGGGCCAGCATCGACACATGGATTTGGGATTTTGCGTGTGCAGAAGGGGTTCCCTCAGAGGTCCCATGGCTTTTACAGTGTCTCCATAAACCATCTGCACTTAGAGCCGTAGCAGCGAGGAGCTTTTTGCTGCCTATAAAAGACGGTCCAAGCCATTAAAGCAATGCTGCGCTAAGTAGGCTCAGAGCACAGGGACGGCTGGGGTGTGTGTTTGGGGGTGGGTGGGTGTAATAGTGCCAGACCGGGCCAATCAATGTGTCCTGTGTTCTAACTTCTGCTGCCTTTCAGACCTCTAATGTCACAGAGGTGTAGGATGACAGGATGATGATGTGCAGGCTCCTCTTTGGTTAAGTTTCCCAGAGCTGCTCAGCTTTACTGGACTCAAGAGTTATTTAATCCACAAATCACTGAAACTGGGTTATGCTCCACATTCTCATATTCAAAACTACTATATTTATAGTGAGATAAAGCACGTGTAAGGCACCGTCCCTTCATTCAGGCTGCAGGAGCTTCAAAGCTGGCATCTACAGGAACTATATCATGTAAAAAGCTGTTTCCTGGACCTGTGCATTGTGCAGCGTGTTCATAATGAATCACTCTGTCTGTGAATGGTTGTAAAGCAAATTTGTAAGATGCACGAGTTAAAGCTTGAGTCAGCCTTTGCTTCCGGGTATAAGATCATAAATCTGCATGAAAAAGAAGCTCTAAAGGAGCGTGCCAGCGTTCTGCACGTTCCCAGTGTTTATCTGGACTCACACATATTTAACATTAATCATTTAAATAAACTCTGAACGTCAGCTGGACTCAGTCAGGACCGCAGCTACTGCTGAGAACAGGGAGGTCACGTCCTCCGGAGCGAGACGCAACGTAGGAAGATAAAAATTTACGGAAAATTTAACTTGTGAAATAAAAAGCTAATCAAAATAAGAGCCCCCTTTGCTGGCTGGTCAAACATGTCTTTGGGTGTGGTTGAACTGGAGAATTTGGACTCCTGACCTCAGGACTCCTGGCACTGCTCCTGCTGGACTTAGATATTTATCAGCGAGAACATCAAACCTAGTTTCATTTTTGGCAAACCTCCAATTGCATTGGAAGGCTGCGTGGCTGTAAATGAACGGCAAGTAATACAGTTAGAAACCGCAGTAAAATGAAAGTGAACCAATAAAAAACACATTTAAAGAAAACAAACATCTGCGGCGCGCTTTGGAACGCGCTGTAGGAAATGTCATGGTCTGCAGTAAAGAGGTTAAACCATGCAAATCCATCAGGAGCTGCTGCCTGACCTCAGACTTTCAGTGGGATTTAAATCCAGATTTTAACATAATTCACTAAATTTTCTTTCATAACTTTACAAATGATGCTGAATAACTGCACAGAACTGAAGCAGTGGATGCTCTTTTGTTCCCCATCAGTCGTTTCTCACGGCGATGAGAGCAGGAGGCGCCGCAGCGATCACAGCACGGGCTCGTGGTTTTTGGGTTGGTTTGATTTCTTTACCTGAATGAGACAGCAAATGCATCCGTAGACGGAGGCTGTCCAGGAAGCTCTTCCCACACAGCTCACAGCCGTAGGTCTTCATTCCACTGTGCATCTTCCTGTCGACAAAGAGCAAAACAAACACGTTACTGTCTGGACTCGGCTAAGCGACGCCGTTTTCACGCTTAATGTGCACGCACGCCACTCAGACAGACGCTTCGCAGCTCCTAACTAATAACTTCCAGCATAAAAAACTTCTGCGATTTGGGAGACGGTGTCAAAAGCCGTCAATCATAACATCGGCGCATAACAATAAGCATCAGAGCAACAAGCCGTCCAAGCAGCGCACATATTCCTCTGCAGGGAGCACCAGACCATGACACGGTGCTGTAAATCACGAGGCTCTGTTCGAGCAGAGGCATTATCAAGTCCCTGCATCTCAAGTGCTGCAGATGGATAAGGAGCTATAAAGGGAAATAGAATGATTTATTCAGGCAAACACTTAAAACAGCTACTTAGTGTTATGAACCATTTATGGGCCAGTTTTTGACTACTGCTCTCTAAACTATGAGGTGATGTGTAGCTGGAAGCAAAATTTGATGTGCAATGAATTGCCTTTGCCCAAATAGACAGTCATTAGGCTGTAACATAGTTTAAGTGCACAAGGTCAGACAAGACTAAGGTTCAATATTTGATTATGTGGAAAAGGCCTTGAAGGTGAGGTAACTAAATAACATCTGACAACAGAAAGTCTGGCCCCGTGTCTCTCTGTGTTACGAAATCCTCAAAGACCCCACGGCTCAGTACAAAGCATATTATTCTTGAGAGATATCTGAAAGTGCTCTAAAGCAATTAAGGTGACACGAATTGCCAAACAACTGCCACAGTGCCTTAAACCTCCCGAGAACTTCAAATACCTCGCCTTGAGTGAGACACACAAAGGCACACACTCCCACAATTGTAATGACTGTTTGTCAAGCTGGTGCTGTTTCAGATTTGGCACATTTAATCTTCCAAAACTGTTGCTCTTGCACACTGTGAGGCTCCAGAACGAGCATCATCGCTTTGATAGTAAAGCTACAACCAGCTTAAATCAAACTGGAGGCATGTGGTGAAAACACCTCTGATAACTGTTCAAGCTAATGACGAGGATTTGGTTTGACTCGCATGTTTCTAGATTTGAACATTTTACGCCAAGCGGAAAAAACGCACCACAAATTTGCACAGACAGGGTTGTATACTCAGGTGAGCGCATGCTTCTGGCAGACAAAACAAGGAATTCTTGGGGAAACAATGCCCTTGATAAGAGATCTGCTCAACTTGGGCGAGATGACAGCCATCCGTCTTCACGTCTCTCAACAAAGCCGCAGAGGAGGAGGTGGTGCCACTCTCCCAAAACATGACTGATTGATGTCAGATGTCGAATGCAAATTGATTTACAGCTCTCTTTTATGCCTGGAGAGGGGTTGGAAGAGACGGAGCGGGGAAGAGACTGAGACAGACACAGAGAGATTACAGCGAGTATCGTGGCAATGGCTGCACAGATTATTCAGCAATGAGGTCTGGTATGACTTCAGTGACAGATAATTGCTGCACAACATCATTGAAACCTGACAGAAAGGCTCGTAAAGAGCTGAGATTTTAAAAAAAAATGCAGGTAGGCTGAGGAATGCCTGATGGTTTGTGCAGAGAACCTGGAAACTGAAGGCAGCACGGCGGCCCTTTGGCAAGCAGCGAGTAATTAAAAGGCCCTATAAATGCCAAATGCCCCCGAAAAGGAAAGAGAGACACTCGAGAAGCCAAAAAGGGAGAGAAAGTGACACCACGATGAACGACACGAGCGAGAAAGGAAGCTCTTAATCTGTCAGATATCGGTCTGTGACGGCATTTAACGTACTTTAATGAAAAATTTCCGTCTTTTTCCCAGAATGCTCCTCCAGCAGAGAAACCGGAATCGGCTGCGTTCGATCAAAAGCAGGCTGCTGCGTGTGGTTATACATATAGGTGGACAAATCAATAGCAATTTCCTTACAGCTGCATTGCATTGTGGTCTATTGAGGCAGCTGCCGGTGGACAAACTGCCACCTCCACGCTGGAATTCTTCCCTGTGATTGGTGAAAAATAGCAGCAGAATAACGCACTCGCATTTAACTCAGACGGACGTTTACCCCCGATGCTTCGGGCAGATAAAAAATATCTTAAAGTAATTTAGTCCTCAATGAGTTATCCACAATGAATGACACAAATTCAGCGACAAACAAGCGAACAGACAAAAGAAGGGAACAGGTTTTCCTTCCAGGATCACAGGTGATGCACTCACACACTTTCACTCTGATAAGAGGAAAACACACGCGGGCGGTAAACCTGAACACAACACACACCGAGCACAAAGCCTTTCAAAGGCCTTTTGTGTCCCTCCTCAATCTGACCATTGTGCCCCCCAGACAGAGCACTGATAAGGTATGGATGGACTTATTAAAGCCACTCCAAGCGGAAGCACCGCCGTGTATTTTCACCCTAAATGTAGTGTTGATGAGCGGAGTGTGCTGTGTATGTCGCTGGCTGAGAGTGTTAAATTTAAAGGCTATGGCTCGCACTGCTCGCTGAAACAGCACATCACTTGATGTTCAACAGAATGCGACCAGCACCTGCTCAGGCTGTTAAAGGGAAGGTTTAGACGGCTGTCCTCCTGCAGCACTAATGACGTCCCTCCTTTTGGCATCTCATAGATTTAGTCAACATGCACCATGCATTTCTTATGACGAGAGAAACGTATCAAAAAGGGCCAGAGATTATGATAATATTAGCTACAGTAGCTAATGTACAAATTATATTGCAGCAGGGGCAAAACCGTGGCAGCCAAAATGGCTCGGCCCAACAATGGCTTCCATCCAGCACGCTCGGTTTCCAGACTCGTGCCAGACCTGAGATGAATAATACACCACAACTAGGCCAAGTACAATATCCCAATTTGCGGCTAAAAGCTAGCCTGAGCGCGGCTAACGGAGCTGACTCTCAGCCCAAACGGGTCACATTAGAGCCGGATCACAGGTGATCCTCTGAGCCCAGAACACAGCCGAGTGCGTTCACCACACGTTTCACTCGACTCGACTTCATCTGCCACGATGAAGAAACAGAGAGATGATGGGAGGCGAACAATGTGGCTATGTTGAACTAGCAAACCAGCATTCATGATACACACTCATCTGCACCAGATACAGCAGAATAATATTCAGCAGCAGCGTCTGAGGTGTGTTTTATACCCTCTGAAAAGCTTTGTGTGTCTGCACAGAGTTAATATTACACCATAATTCAGCTTCAACAATGTTTAATGATATGTGAAAAGATTCTAAAATATTTTGTCTCAGCTCAGTGATTTAGCTCAGATAGACCTCTCCACACACACACACACACACACACACACACACACACACACACACACACACACACACACACACACACACACACACACACACTCAAATCCCATCGTAACTGTGTGCTTTCATGTTGTGCTTCTGAAATAGACGATGAGGTGTGTGTGTGTGTGTGTGTGTGTGTGTGTGTGTGTGTGTGTGTGTGTGTGTGCGTGCGGTGGGTGGGAGCTCAGGGAGGGAGGGAGGACGGGTGATTTGAAACAGACTGACTGTAGCCATTAAGGAAGTTCACATAAAACTCTCTCAGGCCATTTACTCAGTTAATAATCGACTTTGTCCAACAGTCACTTTTGACAACGGCAATAAATTTTAAATTTATGTCAACAAAACATATGCTGATCACCTCGTGCAGTGTGCTTCCTCGTAAAAACCTGCCCAACCAAGGGCTGTCTGAACGCAAGTGTGTGTTTGAAATGTGAGCCGATTACAGGCCGGGTTATTGAGCCGTAACAGCTTGCCTCGTGTAATTCAGAACTTTTTTTCCCATTTTGCCTCTGGACTCGGCTCGCCGTAGATCATAACTGGCATCGCATTCGGTGGAATAAAGACCAGAGCTCTCCACCTGCACCTCTGCCTGCAATAGAAACCGTTACAGAGGTCAAAATAAGGTGATCCTGTGATGCAACCCCGATTTTAAAGAAGATGGGACGCTGCGGGAAACATAAATCAAACACCTGATCTGATCCTCTCTGACTCAAGCTGACCTGAGGCCAGCACAAAGACAATATAACTAATGTTTGTCCTCATCAGCTTCATTGGTTTTTGTAAATATCTGCTGATTGTGAATCATTTTAAAGTCTGGGAAAGATGTGGAACGCTCCACAAACACCTGTTTGGATCCTTCCACAGGTAAACAGGCTGATTGGTAACAGGTGAGAGTATCATGATTGGGTATGAAAGGCTCAGTCGTTCATAGAGGATGGAGGAGGTTCACCTCTTTGTGAACACATGAAGGATGAAGCATGTCACTGCATGAGCTCAGGAACACTTTGTCAGTAGTTTGTTTGGAAACGACTGATTCTCTTTTTATTTGCAGCGAGCAGCAGCGTTTTGGGAGTCGGGTTGTTCTACACGCTGCGACAAATAAGTCAGAGACCTCCGCGGTCCTTTGATGGCTTCGAATCATCCAGACCTCACATGATCGGGCTTTGACAGAGGCAGTGAAGCTACTGTCAAAGCTCATTAAATCAAACGAGTCGGCTTGAAAACTCCTGCTGACGCCCTCATCAGCTCGCATCGTCACCAAACTATTTGACTAAAGAGAGAAGCCGAGTCGAGCCGGTTTGATGACTAGCACTTATTCCTCATCGCTTCCTAAAATCTATTTGTCCCTCAGCAGCCTTGAGCGTCGTCCTCTCTCCTCATCTATCCTTTCATCTTTTATTTTTCCATTCTTCCTCTCCATCCTCGGCCCGTGACGGGCGCCATAAAACAACCTGAAATGATGTTCGTAAATAAACGCTTTGGGGGGAGAGGAACGGGGGGTTAAGACGGAGAGAAGAAAACACTAACAGATAAAAGGAGGCGATTGATAAGAGGTGGTAAACTGAGGAAAGGCTGCGTGGTGCGACGGCGGCTGTTTGTTCATTAGTTCTGTTGTTCGGAGGAGAAAGAGCTGATAATTGGGGAACTGATCAGAGCTCAGTCTGGGGGACGGCGAGCGTCTCCTGTGGGTTTCTGGGACATTTACAGATGACAGAAAGAGCCGTCAAGGAAATTTACCTGCAAACCCGGTTCACATCTCACATTAACTATTAGCTTAGCATAAGAGGAAATTCAACTTGAAGGGTAATGTCTCTGTAAAATGCGTTCATGGATGCTGGATGTGTAAACAAGCAACTTTCTGCTCACAGTGTTAATCAAGTGATAACAATCAATATTAGTTTTCAGCTTTTCTATTAATGCAACTTTACGGTCGAACAAGCGTGATGAACGTATTTGCACTAATGGTCAAAATTACACCTGTGTGCTGATGTGGAGAAGAGACGGAGAATCTCACAGAGGAAGCGATTATTTCTAAATGTCAGACAGGCACCATTTAATGCAGCTCTGCAAAAAAATCTGAGGGTTTGAATGATTTCACATGTACAAACTGAAGGAACGTCTGAGATGTATTCTGTTCAGAAGGGAAAAACACGAGCGCTGATGTACACGTTCATCTTTTTATGTTTGATGTGTGACTGAAAACAGACGCTCGGCAGGTCATGTGACTTCCTTTATGTTTGGGTTGATCTGTGTTCAACATTTAAAATCAGAGCATTAATTCAACATGTCGTTAGTCAACATGTTTGTCAACAACCTTTTTTTCATCTTACACTGTTTGTTTTTGTCACTGCAGCACTTCCACTTCCTGTGTGTGTGCACATCAAGATGGCTTTGTGAGTGTGTGTGTGTGTGTGTGTGTGTGGGGGGGGGGGGGGGGGGGGGGCAGTTATATGCTGGGGGTGTGAAACTGTTGTGGTGTGAAGTGTTGATGTTTCAGCTTGATCTCAGGTTTATTTAAAGCAGCTTCAGCCTAAAACTAGCGAGCTAACGAGCTAACAGGCCAACAGTCATAAAGAACAGCAGCGAGCAGCGAGCAGCGAACAGCTGAACAGCTGACTGACGGATCTGACGACTCAAAGCATCCTGTGTTTATTTGTCCTTCACATCGGCATCGAAACAGACGACAAAATGAAGACGAGCAGGTAACCCTAACCCTAACCAGTTCGCTCTGAACTTCTAATACTTTCTTTCACATTTTCCGTCGGTTGGTTTTAGACCAGCGCTTGTTGAATCTATAACATCACATCTTCATCTCTCTCTGGTCGTCTTTGAAGTGTGACCTCAGCGTCGGCACTTTTAAATATTAAACATTCAAGTTACAGATGGAACCGCGACGTGAAGCGAGCGTAGGAACAAAGGCTGAGCGTGTGACGTGACTTTAATGGCAAACACAGGTCAATGAGCGCGAAGCTACGATGCAGGTCAATAAAAGAGTTGATTTTAAAAATGATCCATGATGTAAGTGGCATAATGCGCTCTGGAAGGACGAGCCGACCAATGGTGCATCCATTTGGGGATAAAAGCAGAGGGTCGAGAAGGACCCTGCTGCACTCTCAGCCCCCTGTCATGGTGAACAAAGGCAAAATGATGCACGAGGCGATTCAGTGACACTTTGGTGGCTGATCCTAATGTGGCCATAAGTGGCGCAGTGTGCCGCCGCCACCTCTTATTTTGGTTTTCTGACAGCCAGAGACGGAGAGGAGGACCAGGGGACTTTTTTCACCGTGAATTTCCAGTCCATTAGCGTGCTGACCATGTCACCCAGACAAACATGGAGGGAGAAGTGAGAGGGGAGCAGCGGCGGTCCAATGAAACAAAAGGATGAGCAGGAAGGAAAAACAAGAGATCCAGATGTAAGCAAACAGCCCGAGTTAGAGGTGACGAAATGAAATCGTCCACAGCTCGGGGGCTCTCATACCTGGTCTGGAGAGGCACCGTGTGTGGCTCTTCACATTTACATGGGTCCATTTTGTGTCAGTGTGGAGGAGCAGGTGAAAAAAGCTCCTTTCTGTCATTTTATCCCTGCTTTTAAGCCTCCCCAATTCCACTGCCCTCCCGCCCCACCCCACCCCTCTGTCTTTGCTCAATCAAAATGTATCAGGCAGGCTGGCGTAGCACCGGTCGGCGTGGGCTGTTTATCCCGAGTCCTCCTGCACATATCAATGACTTGGCCCCCGTTGTCCCCCGCCGGGGAGACGTTCATATAAATTCAAGCCACACACACAAACGCCGAGGCACTCGTGTTGAGCATAGATGAGTAGCAGGGCAAGAGGGAAAGAGGAGAGACAGAGGGATGGGGAGGGGGAGCGCCACTGCCTTTCATCCTCACTGTGTTATTTATAATATCACAGACACCACCACCCCAAATCTGCCCCCAGGGCGCCGCGGCACGACAAGAAAAAAGCTATATCACTTTGTCGGAGTAAACAATGAAAAAATGAACAACGTGAACACGTTTCCTCGGCTGAGCCACACGGCCCCTGTCTCAGCCAATCAGGAGCGTGTAAATCACCTGTAACTGTGGTGCCGACCTGCGGCGGCGGCGAGATGTAAGATTTCTCTCAACTTCTGTCAAAATGTGATCGGAGCAGTTCTGTTAACGACTGCGATGTTGTCATCTGGCTCTAAGTATTTAGATTAATGATATCTGCAAGTTTCATTAAAATCCAATCAGTCACGTCTGAGTCGGCGCACAAGAGGGGTCCGAACCTACAGTAGTAATTAATGCACCGCGCTAACTCCGAAGAGCGTCACGCGTAGCTTAAAGGTGCTGCGTGACTCTGAGGAACACCTTTCTGATGAAGCTTCCAGGCATTAAAGAGAAGAAGAGGATGATGAGTCGAGTCAACCTGGAAGTGCAGCTGAAACATCATCTGCTGATAAGATTCCCTTTAAAGCTGAGAATTTAAGATGCTCTGAACAAATTTCAGACATGGAAGACAAAAGAATCAGCGGCCTCACTTGTTCGTATGACTTCCTGTCACTGAGACGCTCACGTCGCGCCTTTATTCAGACGTCACAGCACTAAAAAAGCCTCAATGCTCGCATATCAAGTGTCCGGTGATGTGAAGCGGCGGCGCTGGAGAACAGCGGCGAACGTCACGATACGAAGGAAGAAACGTGCTGTCAGGCTGCATCAGCGAAGCATTTTAAGGACTTATTTTGCCGGTGAAGCCTTAATTAATGACCACCGTGAGCGTGAGGGACGCTCACCCCGCGTCTCACAGCGAAGCCTCTAATGAATTTTGTCATCAAGTTCATCATTTATTAGACAGGAAATTTTGCTGCCTGTTTAATAAAAGCCTGACGGTGGCGACGACAAGACATTCTCATTTAGCTGCATGTGAAGCATTCTGCTGTTTTTAACTCTGCGGGCTCATTTTAAGGCTCATTTTACTGAAATCTTAACATTAAAGCAGTGACGAGGAAGGCAGCCGCTCACAAACGGTGTCACAAACAACAAAAACAAAGCGTCAGCCTCCATTTGCACCAGTCTTCACCACCCAAGCGTGATACCAAGGCACAAACGGCTGGAAGAGCCTGAGCTCTCAGGTAATAGCAGGAAATAATCCAAGGAACTTTTAATTGTGCTTCATGGGCAGTAAGACACTATTTCAAGCTAATCCCAGTTAGGTACCCGGATTCCCCCAAAGCTTAGAAGCCAGGATTCACTCTCTAATACCCTCAGGAAGCCATTTCAGCCTCTCTCCTGCAGTTAGTGTGAAGTGCTTCCCCCATTTGACAAAGACCTTTTATTCAATAAAAGGTGACAAGGAAGCGAGAATATGAGCCAGAGGTTGGAAATTTTACCCCCTTTGGCAAAACAGAGACCAAATATTCTGAAGGTGTTGCATTTGAACTCGTCGGCTGGAGAGCAGCTGCTGCAGCTGAGTGAAGCGAACCGACGGAGCAAACTGCCCCCTTACAGAGGACCGAGACACGGACGTTTGGACGGAAAGGTCCGTCGCTGCATGGCGCACACAGGTGTGAGCTGCAGCTCCCTGCAGCCTCTCCCCCAGGTCATTACGACAAATGACAGCATGCTCTTAGTCAACCAGCCCGGTTAAATAAGGATTAGAGGATACAGAGGAAATAACTCCACACTTTTGAGGGCAGCAAATGGGGTTTGCAAAGTCTGCAATCAAAAGTCAGAGCTCGGCTTCGCCTGCAAATAATTTGACATCCCCGGTTCCCCTCTTCTGTGATAACTCTTTCTTCCTCATTTTAACTAAACCTAAAGACACTTCCAGTGAAGTGCTGGAACGGCGGGAACAAAGAGGAGGGAGAGCGTGTAAGATCACACATATAAAGTATTTCTGTTAAAGCCCATCTCTGAGACAAACACCAGCCGCTGCCTCTTCCCCTGCCTCTCTTTTGGTTTGTGCATCAAACGCCGCTGCAGTCTGAAAATAGCACGTCAACATTTCTGTTTCGTCTTGTTTTTTCTTTTCTTTTTTTTATTCTCGACAATGTTGCCGGTTTGCTGGATTCCTGTTTTTCCTCTGCTCCTGCTTTCTTGATCTGTGAGAGGTTACATCGCATTGAGTGAGACGGCTGGCTCTGGCGTGTGTGCGCGCCTCTGCGTGTGTGTGCAGCAGCAGCAGCAGAGCTTTGGTGGTCTATAAAAAGCAGCCAGACGAAGTCTTCCCTCTCTCCTCATGCATTATGCATTGGCATCACCTTCCATCAAGTGACAGAAAAACCTCAAAGATGTCTAAGTTTAGCTTCCATTCTGAAAGCCAAACAGAGCAGGAGATGTGTTATTTTGACTGCCACCGTCGAGCTAAGCACCTGTTACATCAATAAAAGCTGCATTTCGCAACAAGAGCGACGACAACAACAACCTGTGTGATGGCGCGGCGCTCGCAAAGAGGCGCTTAAATGCAGATAGTAGCGGGAGTGTGAGAGTGGAGAAAGAGTTCAGATTAGATTAGAGGACACCCGATCAAACTTTGACCTTGGTGAGAAGTTTTGTCTTTGCTAGCAGCAAACGGAGGATCCAAAGTGCTTCATGTGAAAACGGCTTGGAGAGTCGGAAAAGCATTTCCATGAAAATGATCTGAACGTCTAAAACGTCCTTTTTGTTGTTTGCTGCTTGCTCTGGTTTGACTTCTGTCTGCAGGTCAGTGTGACAGGGCAGCATGAAGCTTCATGCAGCCGAGGCCTTCAGCTCACGAGTGTGTGTCCTAACTCCGCTGATCACACTCTTTCATTCCCCCTGCATTATTTTACTTAGCTCATAAATGTGTCATCATGAAGGCTGATGACGGATGGGCAGATTTCAGCTTTAAATTGATGCAAAAACAACATTTCAAAGCTCTTTAAAATTATAATGTTGCTTTCTGAAAGCTGTGCAGTCACAGAACTGAGAAATAAAGTCTCGAGCACAGACGTGATTAAATATTTAGGCAATATATAAGAAGAAGTGCATGTTCATGGCAGCTGATTGCTTCACAATTATGACTACTACTGTTGACCAGATGTTGCTTATCTCAGGGAAAACTGGCTCAGAGTCAGTATTTCGTTGACGGCAGTGTCCCAACTTCATACGCTGCTCAATGTAAACACTCTTGTTTGCCTGGAAACGTTAGAGGGACCTTGTGATTTTATTATTTGTAGCCTGTGCGAGCCAGAGCAGACCAGTTGACAAGGTGATTATTTTGGTATTTGGACAGAGCTCTCCAGCTATTATTACGCAACGCTTCTGGGATTGATTTACTGTACGCCTCGTAACGCCGCACAGATCGCATTCTGGGAAAAAGATAGTGGCAGGCCAGCGCGTGTGCGTGTGTGTGTGTGTGTGTGTGTGTGTGTGTGTGTGTGTGTGTGTGTGTGTGTGTGTGTGTGTGTGTGTGTGTGTGAATGCAGAACAACACAGATGCGATTATTAGCAGGGATGACGGCATCTACGCTGAGGGAGATAAAAGTGTTAAAAAGAAAAAAGGTAAGATTGCAGGGAATTATTTTGACACTCGAGACGGCCGCAGGCAGCTTGTTTTGATGTCTCTGACCTCGGGAACTGTGTGTGTGTGTGTGTGTGTGTGTGTGTGTGTGCAGCTCGGGGAGGTTCAGGTGGCAGCGGTGGCGCTCGGCCATCTGCACTGTCATTCACCGCACGTCCGCCTTCCAAGAGTTGCACAGCACCCACGGGCATCCCAAACAGCCCCAGCCGGAGCTCTGCGGGGCTGCAGTAAACAAGTCGCTCTCATCTCAAAGGAGTGTGTGTGTGTTGGGGGGGGGGGGGGGGGGGGGGCGAAACTGTGTGATACTATATTCCTGTACACATCATAGCACCATAGCATGAATGTTCTTGTTTTCTCTTTGCTGCCCAGAGAGCACTTCCACCTGGATTTGCACGTTATGTGCATCAGACAAAGAGAATATTAATACTCTCTGTACATGAAGTACATATACACACACACACACACACACACACTATGCAGAGGTGCACACATGAAAAACATATGCAACATTTGCTCTTGCTTAAATTCATATATTTTTATGCATTAAAATGTACAAACCAAAGAGTTTAAAATAGAGAGCTGTTCCATCTACGGCGTCATATTTAGGTATATTTTGAATATTCTGCAATAATTCATACTGGTGCCAACATGAGGGGTCAATTAACCCATTACAGGTCATTAGCTGATCAAAAGGACGCGAACTGACGAAGATTACGACGATCACTTAATTCTTGTTAAAGACATGCATTAAAATCATGCCTGATCGTGAACCACTTCAGTAAGAGTGCGGGTGCTAAAAGATTTGCTTCTTGTGCTGCTGCCTGTGCAAACAATACTGATTCTGCTGCCCTTATGGGAAAAGAACGGTATTAAATATGACTTACTACAGACTAAGCTAAGTCAAAGGAAGCAAAAAGATAATGAAGCATGACAATTGCTCCTATTTCTAGCAGCCCCCTGATTTTCCCTGGAGACTCCAGACCTGACTTTGGGAATCATTGGTGGATGTTACGTAACCGCTCTCGCTCTCTTCTTATTTATACCTGATGTCTCTTCTTTGCTGCTGTCACACGGCAGCATCTTTCAGCCTCATCATATCTGACCTGAAACGTGTTCAAACTATGGATGAACGTACTGCCTGTGACTGCCACGGCTTATATTAGCGCCTCCATCTCTGCACAGCACCCTATTAAAGGGAGAAAACTTCAGCGAGCGAGTATGACAGCTGAACAGCAGCCAGTGAATGGAGTGGGCGGGCTGCGCCAAGAATTTCTGTCGGCTTGAATCAGTGCCTTTGCCCGCACAGAGGAGGGTCATGTGAGAGTCTGGGTTTGTGTGTCTGAGTGTGAAATATAGCTAATAACACAGCTGGTTTTTTTCATTCCACCAGTGCTGTGCTGTGCTGTGCTGAGCCGGGCCAGGCCAGGCCAGTCCGTGCTGCCTGGTGGCAGCTCACTTAATGACGCTGGTGTAATGCACAAAGAAGAAAAGAAAATTGAGTATTGTGCATCAGGTAAACTGTGAGAGTCCAAAAGGCAAATGTAAGAGCTTTTCAAGCTGCCAGGCTCCAAATTTAAGGCCAATTTAAAAACAAAGCTGTGACAAGCAGCCTTTCTCTAATGTTATCAAAGTCTAAAGGAGCAGAAGAAGAAGAGGAGCGGCAGCAACAGGACACCTATTGTTCTCCTTTGGCTGAAAACATGAGATTATCATGAGATTATCATGAGATTATATGACTGGAAGATGCTGTAAGGATCCATCAGCAGGCTACACTGGGTCAATGTCACCGCCGTGTACACTGAGGGAGAGGAGGCCATGAGACAAGAGCTCCAACAAGAAAAGAGGGAGAGAGGGAAAATATACTGTGCGAGGGAAATGATAAAATATGTGCTGACAGCTTTTTGGCCAGAGGGCTAGAACACTGAAATAGTAGCGTCTGGGTGTCAGGCCGGGGTCGCTCCCTTCACTCGAGAGCAGACTTTCCCCGACCCCGGCGAGGAAAACATCACACAGAACCACAGTCGGCTGATAATGTAGTCTCTGACAGATCATGTACTAACGCGTCCACATGTGACACTAATGCACCGCGGGACGGGAAGGAAGAGCCTCTGGTGGAAAAAGATCATCTCACGTCTCACGTGAAGCAGGACTGTGAAGAACGCTGAGGTGAACTGAACGTGTGCTTCATGGATATTACATAACGCATGCTCTGCAGCACCTGTGAAGTAATGACATTTGGTAATAATTTTGACAATTTATGCTCGTGTCGATTGCTGCGGGGGGTTTGGTGAGAGCGGGGTGGGCGCACCTTTTCTTTACAGCTGGTTAAAGAAAGCATAAAGGAAGAAATCGATATGACTGCTAATGCTGTGACTCACCAGACACTGTGTGTGTGTGGGGGGGGGCAGACAGGCAGGAGGAATGACAAGCTAAACAACAAACAGGACCTTTAAATGTTCTTCATGGCACAGTCAGTGTGTGTACACCTGACGACTAGGGGCAGGCAATAGGGGCTAAAAACACATCTCAGTATCTGTAATCCAATATTGTCATAAATTAGTCCTGCTCATTGATTTGCTGGCCTAAACTGCTTTTCAGTTTGCTAAAATCCCCCAAATTCCTCGAAAAAAAAAAAAAAGCATGAACGGTGCTCCTGGAGGTAAAACCAAAGTGACACCGCTCGCAAAGGAGGAACACCAAAATAAGAGTCCTCACTCCTGCTGCTGAAAAACACACCGAACTGCCTGTCAGACGCAGCACAAATGAAAGATTATGCAAATACAGCACAGATTTACAAGGTGCTTATCTATGGCGTAGGCTGCCTGTCACACTGCTTTAAAAATAAGTCATTTATGTCGCAAAGGAAAGCCACAATTTAATAGCAACTTTGCAGCTCTTAAAGGCCAACACCTGGAGGAGCCGGCGGGCATCACAGGTGTTTAAAACAAAGCTTCGTCACAGGTGAGCTCGGACACGTGAGTCGAGACGGAGGTGGCACTGAAACAGGAAACACATCCTTTAAAAGGATGATTTGTGCTATAATCAAATGAAAACCGTGGCTTTAAGAGGTAGAGGAACACACACACACACACACACACACACGCTGAGCACCTCCTTTGGTCAGAAAACTCCTTTTCTCTTCCACAACAGCAAATCAAACAGCTGCTCAGAAAATGTCCCAACCTCCTCGAACAGAGCGGGCATCTTAGCGTGTCTCATGGTTGGTTAAACGTTTGCCAGCTGGGGTGCATGTGTGTGTGCGCGCGTGTGTGTGTGTGTGTGTGTGTGTTTGGCCTGCTTGTCATGAAAAGCACAGTTCAGGTGCTGAATCAATCATACATGTAGATGGAATCCAATAAGCGTGGAGCGAGACTGCAGCTGGGGTCTGCGGAGACAAGAGGCGGAGAGAGAGCAGCTTCACCCATGTTGGCAGTGCTCGCTCGATCACCCCGTCTCAGCAGATGCCATGTTACAGAGAGGGTAATTAATAGCCCAGTGGGGCCTGGGTGAGAACCGCCAAGACAGCCCCTCGCACACACACACACACACACACACACACACACACACACACACACACACACACAATAATAATGTCTCCATTTGCCCCCCGGAGCAGCTTTGTGCCAACTAGCCTTCACCTCATTATGCCAATCAAATGGAGCAGGGGGTGTGGAGGGAGAGGAGGAAAGGCACAAGCTGTCCTTCCTCACTGGGCCTCACTCACTTTCACCGTCCATGTGTTCATTATAAAGAAGGATTTGATCCTAACAGGGACGTCATCACGCCGAGCCGCCACCGCGGCCCCTCCTCGCCGCCCTCCGCCCTCGGACGTCGGCGGCGACGAGCCTCGTTCTTCCGAGAAGCTGAAATGTTGATTTTAGCAGCTGCGGTGGAGCCGCGCTCCCTGAGCTGCAGCTGGGCTTTCACGTTCACTTTCCCTCTAAACTATTTACAGTGTGGATGCCAGCAGACTACTTTAAAATAATAACAGGGATTTAAGGGGAAACAATTTCACGACTCAAACTTCGTCACGTCAACTCCATCTTTACTTTGGGAGCCGAAGCCGTCCCGCCGCTCGCGTCCTTCCTCTCGACGCTCGACCTGCCTGCTGCTAGCTCCAAATTAAAAAGCTTTGGTTTGTGCACATGCAGCAGCGCTTTGTCTCTTCTTCATTTCCTGGATGTTGGCCTGATGACAGAAAACTTTAGAAACTTTCCTCGAACTCGTTTTGATCATTTTAAATCTGCATTAATCAGCGGTCTTAAATGCATATTGAATCAAACACTTTGCATGATGTGAAGGAGGTTTTTAGCCTTGTTACGCCGCCTGTGAGCGACCTGCAGTATCAACCAGTACACAGAGAGTTAGCACAGTTAGCCGCTAAGCTAAAACAGCAGATATTGGGGTGGTGAAGACCAAAGCGGAGCTAAAAGAACCATAACTATCATAAATCTGATGTAGCCTCATGTGATATGAGGGCGTAAACAGGAAATTGTTTTGAGCCATAACAACTTTATTAGACAACAAATCTCAAAGCAGCTTCAAATTTTCCATTTTTATCTGCTTCCATTCGCAGACGGGCTGTATTAGAACAGTAGAATGTGATTAAAGGCCTTGCTTAACAGTAATGATCTGTTTCATGTGATTGTGAGTCTGCTTTTCCGCTCTCACCCGCCGGTGATATAACACTGAATCACCGTACAGCCGTTTCATGAAGGCTCTGACATTTGCTGCACTGCTCCTCCTCTGGCTCTCAGGACGCCATCTTCATTCATTTTATCTTTAAAAATCAGTTTTTCTGTGTCATTAGTTCGGCAACGATAGTCAACATGACCGAAGAGATAAAAGCTAAAATCTTTACTCAGAACATCCAAGTAAATGAATCAATGTGAACGCCTTTGAACGAGCAGTGCTGTGTGTGCGGCGGCAAGATCGTCTTTTTTCTCATATTTGTCCTCCTGAAATCATGTGAGAGTTTCACATTTGGCCTCCGTGTGTTTACCATCAGCACCACAAAGAACTAAACAGCCTGACCCGGCAGCAGGGGAGGTATAAGGAGGTGTACTTAGTGGCAGGCAGCCTCTGCAGAGGGTCTCCTCTGGTGTCAGGACGGCGTTTAGGCCGTTCCGGTAAACAGCGTCGGTGCATTTCATCCCCTGTAGCCTCATTGAAATCAGCTTCTTAACAAACACATCTCCATCCTCTTATTTTGTCGCTGACCCACTCCTCCACCCAACCCCACTTCCCCCCTCGCACCCACTGCCACCACCAAACTTCCCCTGTGTGTTACCTGAGACAAGCAATTTACCTTTTTTGTTGTTTGCCTGACCTAGAGAAAACAATTTCAGAGGGGTCTTCCTGCGCTCTTAACAGCCCTTCGTTTGAACAGGTAAAGGCGACTGGCGTGCCACAATGGCTTTTTTTTTCTCCGAGAAGATGAATTGGCGAGCTGTCAGCTTCAGACAGGCCGAGTAGCAGTGTTTCTGTAATGGGACACTGGAAGTGTCTTTGATTAATGGAAGAGCCATACTGAGCTGTTAGGGAACCCGCCGCGGCCCAGCGAGAGCGATTGAGCGGCGGATACATGCCGACAGATGTGCGAGGGAGCGCGGGCCTCGGTACCAGCAGAGGAGGAAGAAAAGGAGGAGGAGGAGGAGAGGATGGAAAACGCTACTCTGCCTGGCATTCAGCCATTTTTAACCCGGGGCCTATTTTCCCATCTTCTTTCATCACGCAGATTGATTCAGACCTCAATCTTGTCAATTGCTCCACTACAGACGCACTTACATCTTTGTTTGCTTCCACGCGGCTCGTCTTTTTTACGCTTCAGGCGTAACGAATGACAGCAAAAATATGAAATGAGCGAGTTTAAGAAGAATCAATAACAATACATTAGCCGACACTCAGCAGGACACCTTGAAATCGGCTGTCACGGCGCCTGTTCTCAGAGAAGAACTGATCAGGCAGAGATTATTTTCCAAACGGTTCAGACGTGTTCGACGGCCGCTCGCGAGGCCGTGAACTTGACTTGCTTTCATCATTTCTTGGCAGAGGCTCTGCGAAGCCACAAAGCTACAGTCAGGGGACACCAGCCGTCCTCCAACTTTTGAGAAACCCTTAAAGCCAAAGACGAATAAAGAAGGATTTTTAAGTGCATCACATGTCACCGGCTCTGTGCTGTTATTGTCCCGCCGTCTATTCTGGTCGGTGAAATCTCAGCCAAGAGCAAGATGTTTCCTCAAAATACATTCTGCTCAGTCTCTCATTCAGACTTTGTCCTCTTTTGGCTGCAGCTGATAAACAAATCTAAAAAACAAGAAAACTTGTGTAGAAAACATGAAGAAATCTGACTTTATGCTGTTATTAGCATGAGACCTGTGAGTGCTGGAGGAGAGGCGCTCGGAGCACCGAGCTGTACTGTAAACAGACAGTCTCTAATTCCTGCTTGTACAAATATGTCAGAATAAACACTTATCTTTGACAACAGCTGAGTAGACTTATGTGGAATTTTTCCCCTTGCACAAGATAGCAAAATATAAATACCAGCATTTAAATGCTCACTGATAAAAATGGAACAAAATCATCCATCCATGACGACCGCTGTTTACAAGACAGCTGGAACAGAGGGTTCCAGGCCGCGCTCTCGCCGCTTTTTGTTTGGAATAATGCTTGTTTATTGGAATTGTGGCATTGCTGTGTTTTAAATGGAAGGAACAGCATTTTACAAGGTAATTAGTCAGGCTATAATCCCACACTCAGTCGCACACACACACTGCCTTCCTCTGAACGCTGCATCCTCATACTATCATGTGACAAACCACTTTTGTCACCCTTAATTCTGCCCGAAATGTGTCGTGCACAAACCTGCAGGAGAGGGACGGAAGCACTAATGAAGCAAAGACAATCCTGATGAATTCCACACTTTCCTTTACGTTTTCTTTAATTCCCCTTCGCGCTGCAGCCTCATTATCAGCCCTCACGGGGACCGGAGGGATTTTAGGTGAGGGCCTGTGGGGGTTGGGGATGGGTGTTTATGTTGGCCCTTGTTTCCAGGGTCGGGAACTGTCCCGAGGGAGCACATTCCTCACCCAGAGCACGGCTGAAGGTATGTGAACCATCTGGACAAAGCCATGAGCCACAATGGCCCCACACAGGCCCGTCCATGCGGTCCGGTGGCCAGTCAGCGCTCTCACACTGTCAACGATGGAGCTAGATATCCATCGGCTGCACCATGGGCCAGCCATCGCTTCCACTGTGTGTGTGTGTGTGTGTGTGTGTGTGTGTGTGTGTGTGTGTGTGTGTGTGTGTGTGTGTTCCTTCCTCCTGGTTCAGCCTGCATGAACAGGGTCATTTGTGAGGCCCACTGCGATGCCTGCACGACTGTGTGGACGTAAAGAATGCTGCCTAAGGTCAACATATCATTAGCTGAAGGGTCAATGAGACGATTGTTTCCTCACCCGCTCGTTTTATCACCGTTTCAAATCATCATATGACTCCAGCTCGCGAAAAATGGCACACATACCAGCAATGAATGCACAAGCGACAAATGAAATGCCCGCTCGCCATTTCCTTGTATTACAAAATGCTGATTTCAGCTAATTTCTTCAGTCCCTGACAAAAATGGACAAGTCCCCGACGAAGCTCGGACGGAGAAAAGAGGGCTGAAAGAAGCCGAGCTACAGGCCTGTTTCACCCGAATCACAAGAGAAATATTTTGTCTCTTTCATCCCGTCGTGCAGATCGTTTTGGATTACTTTGGCCTGTTTGGGAGAAATCTGTCTGGATGGAGGTGGATGGAGTTTTGTTCAGGGTGGAGGCAGAAATCCTTTTTCAGTGTTTCTAGCAGATTTTTATTGAAGTAGAAAAGCCTCAGAAACAGCACAGAGGCTGCAATAAAACTCTCAGCTGGATCTACGTTTGGGTGATATGACAGTAAAAATATATATATACTGTTACTGCGATATAAAAAAATACATAAACCATAAAACGATAGCTTGGTCCCATCAGCCCCCGAAACTGAAGGCCACATCGGCAGGGTGATCCACTACAGCCGCTCAACGATACACGACCACTTTACATATTTTAAAAACAAGTTTACCAAAAACTGAATCAATATAGTATAAAAACACAAACACAACAGGCTGATGCGTCTAATAAAAATTTAATATCGTCTGAAATTTGAATCGTCTTCCTGACACTTTTTGGTATCCGCTGATTTCCATAAAAATAAATGTGCATCAATATCACAGCAGGCTCACACAACTGAGGCAAGTTTGAACAATCTGCTCAATGACTATGATTAGCTCAATGAAGCTAACGGCTGCAGGGATAAACTGCATGGCACATAATGGAAAACGGTTAGCAAAAATGCTAAAGCTAGCAACTCCGGCATGGTCCTTTAACCCTGTTCTGGTCTCACGTTTCACATGCAGACAGTCCCAGCAGAGCAGGGACTCGTCCCCGCCGGGTCCGGTCTGATCGTCAGCTCACAGAGGACCTCTGGAGCCGAGCGGCCGGCTCGGATCGAGAGCAGGGACGGAGCATCGGGGCAGCAGCTGCGTCTAATAGAGAAACTGAATTTGATAATCAGCTGAGACAGTCAATTTGCTAATAAGGGTTTCTAATTAATTAATCAATGTGCATTTGGTGGGAGCAGGCGCTATTGTCAAGAGCGGTCAAGTGCAGTTTGCTGTGCCTCTCCTTCTCCCCTGCTCATTGCTTAACACATAACTTGATTTCAATTTCATTTGGCACTCGGCGAGTTTTCTCAGTGTGGGGGGAGAGGGGGGGGCAATTAAAGCGAGCGAGCGCTGAGAGTCTGGATATGAGTACGAGGACGTGTCCTGTTCGGCTGCACGCAGGACTTTTCCTGCCCTAAACGCGCTGAATTCAGCCTCAAGAGAATTAAAATAGGTTTAAAATAAAATGCACTTTTGTCATTTTTTAGCATTATCGTAATATATTGTTTAATTTTCTGATTATCCTGGGTAATATGATCCACATATGGTCTAAAGCAGATATGGCTTCACGACAGCAGCAACAGGCAGGATATAACAATTATCACCACAACAAACTCAACAGGGTCCAGGTGTTAAATGTAATATGCACCAGTTGTGAAAACTCTGGAGCGAGCACAGTTCCTTGTTTCTGACTGCAGTCCCCGCACGCTGGATTTAAATGAGCTTGGCTTGAGGTTTTACACAACACAGAAACAGTCCCGAATTGCAGCTTGAGGCAATAATTGATAACAGCTCCGGCCATGTTAGAAAAGCATGCGCTCGAAGAGGCAAATGTGCTCCAAGCAGTGACTTCCAGGTCATATGATCATTGTTACAGAGCAACAGAATATAAGTACACTGTTAATACTTGACTTCCACACATGCCAGATTCTGAACGCAGGATCTGTGGAGTATTATTAGTTGTGGTGTTTCTGCTTTGACTGATGTGAGTGCGCCTCGAACAGAGAGCGACTGCGATGAAGCTGCTGATGTTTAGGAGGTAAACACGCCTTCTACTTAAAAGCAGAAGCCACAAGTAATTTATACGCTGATAACTGCTGTGAATATTTCCATTTTGGGAGCTTTCTGCATCTCCTGCACTGCCTTTCAGGAGGAAGTTGTACTTGTTAGTCCACTTTCAGCTGTCTGGAGTAATGAGGGCTAGCACGTTAAAATACTTCTTGTGTGCCTCTCCTGCTTTGAATTGTCATTTTGACAGAACAAAGTAGGTTTTAACGGCTCTCCTGACCCAACTTTCCCGTGTTAACAAGGGTTGATTGGCCTCCTCTCAGCTCTGACAGTGCTAATTTTAACACTTTCTGACTTCAATGATCGCCGGCACTTTTGCTGTACAGTCCAGTTTTCTTTGTGTGTGTGTGTGTGTGTGTGTGTGTGTGTGTGTGTGTTCAGGTTGCCGTGGAGGTTCTTTATGTTGAAGGCAGTATAGTGCCCTCTAGGCGGAAACCGAAACCTCCCCCCACCTCTGCACACAGCAAATGGTTTTAAGGTGGTCGGCGACAGACAGATGAAAAGTAAAGACCCGCTGGAGTTTTTTTCAGCCCTGTGCATGACCTTAAAAGACCCCAGCCCCTCGCATATGTTTCAGACACAGAGGGGGAAAGGAATTCATGTAAGCGGTGGCTGGCCGAGGCTGACTCCTTACATATGGTGTGGTTAAGAAAATGTACTCTAAGAGGAAATGTAGAAAACGCTGGCTCACGCTGGGTTTTTTATTGATGAGCGGCGAGATACAACTTCAGCATTTGTGTGTTTAGGACAAAGGAATGTATGCTGAGCAACTCTTATTTGGACAAACACCAGACAGACAACAAAGTGCTGCAGAGCTGCAAGGGGAAGGAATTTATAGAGGGGTGGGGGTTATCCTGCTGGTTGTACTGGTGTTGGTGGGAGGGAAGGAGCCTAGTGGTGCTGGGGGTCAGAGGTCAGCTGCTTGCACTCAACAGCTGTCCTAAAAGCAGCAGAGATAAGGCCTGAAAGCATCCTGTGTGTGTGTGTGTGTGTGTGTGTGTGTGTGTGTGTGTGTGTGTGTGTGTGTGTGTGTGTGTGTGTCTAATACCAGCCACTGGGCAAATAGATACAGTAAAGCTTGACCAACCAGAATCTCACAGCTCCACCATTCACGTCCAACAGGCTCGACGCTTTTCAAACTTTGACTAAGTCCTGAGAAAAGGAGTTGATTGCCCCACCAAGGGAGGGAGGGAGGAAGGGAGGGAGGAAGGAGGAGGGAGGTCAAGGCTTGACCGGTAGGCCAGGTCATTCATCAACCGCTAATGGCCAGAGCTTTATGCTGTCATGATGAATGACCTTTGTCCAAGAGGGAAACGACGCAAAGCTCAACCGTGAGACAATGGCATCGGCAAAGACATCAATTCTGCACGTCAGATGAGTTCTGAAGGAAGCTGGCATGCTGTGTGTGTGTGTGCGTGTGTGTGCGCGTGTGTGCGCGTGTGTGCGCGTGTGTGCGTGATGAGCACTGTCCTAAAAGTTTGTGTAACGGCTCCGAGCGATGACTTATCTCCAGCTCGAACAGGACAAGCAGAGGCGAGGGGACAGGTGGTGACGCGGGCTTGTTTAGGCCTGTTTTGGACAGTTGGTTTTTCACTGTGACCCCACCCCCTGCTCCACCACCACCCTCCCGCCCCACCTCGTAACCGTACGAGACGTCGTTGAGGACCAAGTCTGTCAGATCAATCTGTCTTCAGGCCGGTCATCAGGAGTCGCTGCATGTGAAGCTGCTTGTTTAACTGCACCCCGGTCGGGTGGAGACTAGCTGCACAATCACGTGTATTGAGTGAAAACACTTATTAAAAAAGCTCAGAAAGGACTGAAAGAGAAGATAATTCCCCTAAACGACTATTTAGAAGGAGAATAGGAAGTGTTGCAATAAATTCCATCACAAAACTCGGAGTGCATTGATTATTTCATGATGATCAGCAGATGTTCCTTCATGTAAAAGTGCTTCGGTTGGTTAGCTTGCTGTGTTAGCTGACTAGCTTCACAAAGTTTCACAGCAGCTTCCCAGCTTCATTAAAGGCAGGACCACACGTGGACTCTGGGATATTTATTTAGCTATTTTCACTGCTAAGGATTTGCCAGGATTAACTGCAGTTACTGTGTGCAGGTAAAAAGTTCCCGTGAGACGTAGAAAGTAATTCTGTTCTGTTTTTCAGCTTCCAGACTGGTCAAATTTCACCTTTCTGAACATGAATGTCAAACTGCCTTTTGTATGTCGGTGTGTGCCAACTGACCTGACCGCAGCAGGTTTAGAGAGAAAAGCTCAAAAAGCGCCCAGCTTGAGATCCTGGTGAGGAAGCTGTTCAGTTAAACGTCGTTTAAACGCTTTATTTAAAGGGAAAACTGAAGGTTAGCGCTCTCGAAAAGACGCTAATCGTTGCTGATTACTCTGCAGCTCCGTGCTAAGTGCTGCAGGTGGAAGCTGAAGCAGAAAGCTGTGAGACGTTTGCAACACAGGACCTCACTTTGCCTCCATATGATCAAAAACTGTAGTTAAAGCTGAAGTTTAGACCACGTCATCGCCGCTGCGCGTTCCAAAGGTTGAGAATGAACCAGAATCCTTTGATCGCGCTCTAAACCGATTTCTGGCATCAACTCGTGTTTTACAACCAAGTAAAAACTTTTAATAACTGATGAAAACAAACGCGCTGGGCTGCCTATAGTGTCAAACTCCCTCCCAGTTCCTTTATAAGCTGCCCAGTGCACTCTAGTAAACTCGGTGATGTACAAAGCGCCTGTGCTAAGAATAAAAGCGGCTCATGTGAGCGATTCCAAAGAGCCTATCAAACGGGGCTGGAAGCAGCTCCTCTTCCTCCATCTCACTATCACTTCCTCATTTCGAGGTCTGCGCTCATTTCACCAGATGCTGAATAAGTTCAAACACCGCACGCCCGTCTTATTGTTGCAGGAAGTCGCTGCTTACACACACACTTGCGCACACGTGCACACACACACACACACACACACACACACGCACACACACACACTCTCAAAGCCGTCTTCTGTGGCGTTCTCAGTCCGGCCTGCTTTATTATTGAAAGCGATACAAAGAGGAATGGATTACAAAGGAGGATTAATCCTGCACAGTCCCCAAAAAGGCTGTAAAAACAAACGTCCCAGCGTGGCCATGTGGATCCAGCCACCTTATCATTTTATTAAAATGACGCCGGATGCATTTTTCTCTCTGTGATCACAGAGCGGCCGTCGCGTTTGACTGAGCAGGGCTTTTGGCGGGGAGTCCACCTCTCTGATGTGTTTTAATAAACACGACCTTGATTGTTCCCTGGTGTTATTTTGAAGCGTGGAAATGAGCCTTCTTTTCAATAGTCTCTGCTGGACTCAGTCCTGTTGGCAACGTCGCGGCCCTCCAAACAAAGTCAGCACTGTGACTGGCACTGGCCGCGTCAGACAAAACACGCCATTTTTAATTAGCTTTGTTGGGGGGGGGGGGGCGTAATGAGAGAACACGTCCGACCACTTTAATTGGTTCAATCGGGATCACGTGGAGCAAACCTGACTGACCTGAGCCGATCCAGAGGCTCTTTTACCTTTGAGGCTGGAAAACGTTGCAGGTGCTTCATGTGGACTGAACTCACTTTACCAACACGCAAACATTGACGTAAAGATCCCCGCTACACTGACGCTAAACCTTACAAGATATTTAAAATAATAATAGAAGAAAATGCATGTGGCTGATGAGCATCACCTGTTTCCTTTCTGTCTTACATGTGAATATATGAATTAACATCAACGATACTACAAATACCTTAAATGTGAGCCACTTTCTTATGAAACACTAGCAAACGTTACTCTTTCCAGCTAGCTGGTTTGGGAGGATTAATACAAAAAGCATCTGAATGTAGAAGCTCGATAAGTTTGTGTTTCATGTCACAGAACGTAAAGCTCCAATTCAAGCCTGCAGTTAAATAATGTCAGTTTAAACGTCTGTCGCAGCTTCTTTTATCGTTTCTTCCGTCCGGAACGCCGTTCCGAAACGAGGTTACGGTTGTGAAATGGTCACAGTTTGATTTGGTTTAAGCACTTGGTTAAGTTCAGGAAAAGGTTGTTCGCTTTTGGTTTCTCACGGGACTCAAATGACGGCCTTCTGGGTGAAACTCGTGACTTTTTCGCTCTTCGTGCTTCGTCACCTCCCTCTAATATTTGGCCACAGATGGGTTGAGACGGCGCTCGCTGATGGCTGTGCAAAGCGTCTCTGGGAATCAGACCGGGCTCATCATTTGGCCGGCTTGTATCATAAAGCTCATAAAAGAAGCCTCCTGGTACACGAGTCCATGTCTCCATGTTTTCGTGGCGCGCCGCTCTCGCCTGAAGCCGCTCGCTGGCATCGCTCGTAGGCGGACAGAGGACCGAGCGAGGCGGACACGGCTGAGATGAACATCAGACAGGTGCCGACGACCGCACTGTACATTTCCCCGCGCTGACGCTTCCCTCCCGCGCTCATCATTCCTCTGTCACCTCACTGAAAGGTTGGTGTCTTTCCCTCTGAGGGTGTTTGTTCAGATGTGGGCAGCCAGGACACTGTGGCATGCCTGGGGCTTACCAATGAGATTAGACGGTGACAGTGACACGGCGGCGCGGCCAAATGATCTCCAAAACTGCAGGCGGGGGCTGGAAAAGGGATGTCGCTGAGGCCCTGTTTGCTCTCAGAGCTGCAGCGCCGCGCTCATGTTTGTTTTTGGTGAAGTCAGTTCTGTTTGTTTGAAACAGCGACAGCGAGACGTAAAGAGCTGATCTCATTAGTTTCACAGAGAGGTCGGCGATACGGCCCGACGAGAATATCACGACATCTCTTCCTTGATGATGCGACAAAGCAGAACTTGCCAAAAATTGTTGTTTTTTTATGATGTTAAAAATTACACTGTTCCATATTTAGGAAAGTCACCCAGCGACGTCCAACTTCATTCACCAGCTGATTGACAAAGATGTAAAATGGTTTATTGGCTTAAGAATGATGATCTGCACCAGAGACGCCACGAGTGCTGGATTTATTGTCTCCGACAGCGTGAAGCCACAAACAGTGAAGCTGTGTTTGGAGAAAACTTCCAGATTCTACTCTGCGGTAATTGGATGACCTTTACCTTTAAATGAGCTTGTGCCACTCTGTGCTGTTGTTTGATGTCATGTAAAAGCAGATGAAAATGTAGCTTTAGCCTCTTTTCAGCAGCGATGTTTGGAAGCTTCTTCTGAGATTCCTCTGACAGAAAGGAAGAGGGGCTGGAGGCGGTCTTAAAAGCTCGGTGAGACGTTTCGAACTTGATTTGATAAATTAAAAAAAGCTTAAATTTCTCAAGCTAATATAACAAAAGAAACATTTCTTTAATATCAGGTATCATTGGCCTCAAACAGGATGTTTTCAACACCGAACACCAAATCAAAGATGCAAAGAAAACATCGAATCTGGAAATAAATCTGATATCTTGCACAGTTAGCTGATGATGTTGATGGCTTGCTTTAGTGATGATGCACTTAGCCTCATCTAGTGCCTAAAAAAGAGGAATAAAAGCAGAAAGCAGCTGAAAAACAGCAGCAAAGGGTGTGAAAAATAATACTGCATCGCTGGGCTTTGAGCTCGCGTCGTGGTTTCATTGCATGGACTTCAGGACAAAAAGGACCAAAGTTGTTGAATCTCTTTTTCGAGACTCTAAATCAAAAGACAGCTGTCAGGGCAGCAGGAGCCGGTCAGCAATGATCAAGTCTCACTCCAAGAGTTTGTGGTCCGACTTAGAGACGATCTCAGAAACAAAAGTCAGATGACAATGACACTATATAAATACATTATGCGCATACACATACTGTGCTGTGCATGCCAGCAGGACCACACGAGGAGCCTGAGCGTTAGCCTTTTAGCCGCATGAGGACAAACTTTGCATATTTGACTTCAGCAGGAATGACTTCCTATAAGGTCACAAGTTCACACACTCGACAGTCCTATCACAACGCTTGAAACAGCCTCCGACATTTTCACATGCAGAATAAGAGATGAAGAGCGCTTTTGTCTTCTGAAGCCGTGAGTGCAGAACTTACTGCTCCATGTAACTCGGCTCTCGGATAAACATTAAATTAAACATTATTACAAGTGTGTTTTTCATTCCACCCGATGAGTTCAGCTCATCGCATTCAAGGCAATTTCAGGAGCTTCACTTTTTACGACAATTACAAAAAGTCCTTAAAAAGAGACATGAATTCAAGCTCCGAACGGAGATAAAATACAAGCTTCTGACTGTACTCCGGCCGCCTGCAGAGCATCTGCAAACTTAACAACCTCTGCAGAGAGTAAATAAAAGAGCCACTCCAACGCAAGTGAGGAGAAGGTTGACTGTGCGATTCAGTCACAATGAGCAAACGCTGCCGCTGCTAACGACACGATCAATGGAAAATGACAAGTTAATTCACAGAGTGTGGACTGAGGCCGAGCGATCGGTTCAGCATCGACAGCGCGGTCGGTGCGCGTCACGCTGCAGGACGAGCCATGTGAAGACGCCATGTCCAACGTGTCTCAAACGAGTTCAGAATAAGCACAAATTGATGAATGAAGCTGACGAGGTCAAACATTAAATATACTGTCTTTGTGCTGTTTTTGTTGAGTTTATGTTAAAAGGGATAATCAGGTTGTTATAATGTGTTTTATCTATGTTTTACACAGCGTCCCAACTTTTTTGACTCCGGGTTGTACAAGAAAAGTCTGGTCTTACATCATTTAGTCCAATTTAAAGGTTCTTGGATACACAGTGAAAATGACAGAACCTCCATCAGAGGACTGATATCACCTGCCTGTAAACATGCAATGACGACGCACATTATATATGTCAGAAAAATAAAATAATATTACAGCGTACAGTTTTTCCGGTATGGTGCAGCTCAGAAAGAAAGACGACAAACGTCTGCAGCTTGTGAAGCTCAGGCTGGTTCATCATGTTGTAATCACAGGTCACCGTTTGCCTCCTTTCAAATAAATTCTTTAGCACCTTAGAAAGCATTTAGCCTTTCAAACTTCACAAAATGAGCTGTTTTTGATAACTTTTCACACACCTCTCACGCAGACGCCGTCTCATGTGCTCTGCCAAAGGAAGCTGTTGACTCCCTGTGGTTTTTTGCCAAAATAAATAATCTTGGAATACTTGCTGTTTTTGGCATGAAGGAGGTCATATTTAGAGTTTCATCCAAAAATGTGATTCCTGCTAGAGTAGAAAAGCCTCTGCAACACTAAAAAAATCCAAACTAAAGCCGAGGCTGATGAAATTCATAGTCATGCATATGCATGCAGCCTGATTTCTAGAGAAACGCAGAAACATTATTAACCGTTATTAACTTAACCATTATTGACATGAAATGAAATATTACAGCTTCTGAAATGTGAGGATTTCCTGCTCTTTTCACATGTAATGTTAAATCTCATTTACAAAACAAGAAATATGAGTCAAGCTCTGAAAACGTTGAATCCTACATTTCCCATAATGCATTTCACTGCCAACGCATCAATGACGTGGTATAAAGAGCAAGAAAAGGCCACAAAGGTGAAGGCTGATTTCTGTCGTAAGTGACCGAATACAACATACGTGACTGATGGGACGTAGCTAACGTGTGACGCTAACAGGCAACGCAGCGCCTTAAAACGGGTGCATGTGACGGGTTTTTAGTGAGACTATGTCGGCCTGGTCTTTCAAACGAGTAACACAGCAGCATCTCCAGTTCAGACCCAAGGCGGTCAGACAGGGATCTTAAGGGAACACTGGTTCTGCAACCAGAATAAGTTTCCTGTCCCAGTAAGACTCCGGAAAAACTGGTTCAACGATGATAAACCTGCTCAGACCATCTGGCAGAGTCACCTCACCTCATCCAAGACCGGCGAGCTCAACAGGCCAACCTGAGCTGAAGGATGATGCATTTGCTCCATGTCAGCATTATTAGACGCAGCAGCAGCAGCAGCAGCAGCAGCAGCAGAGATTTGAAGTGTACGGTTGTGGGATTACAGCTGGCACATCACGTCCAGGATGTTTACCATATACTAATAACAGCAGAGCTCCATCGCTGCATTGTTGGTACAAGGGGATAAAGTTCATTCTCTCTTATCGTGGCTGTAATGCTTGATAGCCATGCACACATCTGTCAGCTGCTACATTTCCATAGAGGATTATCTGACCGGCCGGCAGACATGCTGCTGCTGCCGCTGTGCTGGAGTTTATTTAAAGGAGCGAGAAGAAATTTGTCCTATAATAGGTTATTTGGCAGCATGCAAACGTGGCAAATGAAATATGAGATGCCATATTTTGAAGAGAGCAGGTAGAGCTAATGAGTCTCGGTGGGCACACGCTGTCCTAGAAAAGCAGGGAGGGTTTGAGCATTTCTGGGGGGTCAAAGCCTGCTTGGGATGTCACAACATGGCCGGACTCCCCGTCTGCTCCCTGCCCTCATCGTGTGCGCCTGCCGTAGGCTCTCCATCATAAGGATGATAAATATGTGTCGAGGATGGAGGTTGCTTTGTGATTGCAGCTACATAAAATGTGTGAAATGCCTGGAATGACAGACACGACCGCTGAATAGGTGCGACTTTAAATGGACTTTTGTGGGTGACTTTGGGGAATTTAGCTATTTTCATTCAGTCAAAGGGACCTATAGATGCATTGTTGTGCGTCTCGGTGTGGTTCGATGGTATGGACACACATACCTCGGCTGAGTCAAAAGCAAGGACAAGTGAAAAACTTCTGAAAGAAGCTCCTTCTGTCTCTTCACACAGCTAAGAACTTCATCAGTCTTGGTTTCAGCAGAGAGTTTTATTCCACATTACGGCCCGAGCGCTGGATCACACCTAATCTGACATTATGTCTGGGTTTGCAGTCCAATAATCTGGAGCCATTGCTCCTTTGTGTATCATTTGTACTGCTGGTGCAATGTGCTGCTCCTGCAGGTGCTAAATGCATAACACTTCTTCAGCTTGTGTGGATAAAACACATCCTTCAGCCAATTTCTGTTGTTGTTACTGTATAAATAGAGCTGGTCTGGTGACAGCGGCATAAAAACCGTCAGGGCCGCAGCCAGGATTTTAGAAACGCATGCAAACACATACAGCCACTATAGACACCAAGAAACTAAACTTTATAAAGTTTATATTTGATCTTCTTCTTCTTAATCACAGAAACTGAATCACTCACCTTACATTTAATTTGTCCATTCATGATGATGCAAGTATGATGCTTTAACTGGGACTTAAATTTATATCTAAACTGACTGGAATATTTAAGCAGATTTAATGGAATACCTGCATGGTTTATGGGATTTTTTCAGGGGTAAAGCCTCCTTAAACTCACAAATTAAGATAAAGAACCCTTAATGCTTATCTTAATAGGGTTCCACTTACCACTTAAAACCCCTTAAACCATGCAGATTATCTATTAACAAACCTCTGATATATTACAATCCATTCATTTGAAAAACCTATTTAACACCTGAATATAGACTACGGTAAACTGCACCTATAAACGTCTCAGCCCCGACGTAAGCTGGATAAAACAGCAACACAATATTCCTCAGCGGTCACTGATCAAATGCAGGTGGGCGACGACGATTGTCGCTGAAACCTTGATGATCCACGTGTGGAACCCTGAACGACGCGACAGCAGATAAAAACATGACGCGACAAAGACGACGGCGAAGATGAGACGAGAGGCAAGAAAACAGAAGCAACGAGTTGAAGTGGATGAATGAGAAGAGAGCGAAGGCCAATCTGCAGCGTACTGTAAACGTCTTCTAAATCCAGTCCTGCGGATTTTAACTAGCATCTTTAAGACCTCTTGAATGAATTAAAACACAGTAAACGAGGTATTTTTGGACCAGTACCCCCTCCCCCAATAAAAACATTACCAGTCTTTTCCATGGCTGCTGACGAGTTTTATACAGACTGCGTGTGTAATGAGAGTTTTTCTAAGATTCACACGACATTAAACAAAGACCACGACTCGCGCACAAAACCAGAGGAAGTGCATGTTCGAGGCTGAAATAAGAAATGAAAGAATCGCTCCTCTTTGTTTCAGCGCTTTCTTAAATCTAACAAGCCCGTCTGATGCATCACAGCTGAGGGTTGAGATGGATCCAGTCCAGGACCACCAGCCGAAACCATCACCGCTGCACCAGCAGCTGCTCGAGCAGCCTCTTTATTAGTATTGATAAGGTCAATGTGGGACTGAGAGGTGTGATATTAACTCCTCAGGACAGATTTCTAACTGTAGAGGCTGGCGTCGCTCTGTCTGGAGACGGGAGCGAGGAGAGCTTCACGCCGCTGACGGCGGCCGCTTTGTGCTGCTGTACTCCTTCACCATTTCATTTCGGTGCCATCGCAGAGTGCTGCAGAATTTCAGGAGAATCCATTTACCGAAATGAGACGAAGAGAAAGACGGATGCCGGGATGCTTATCTGAGTCTGTGCAACCTGACTTTGGCGTATGAACACAAACCTAAAGTTTGGCCTGTGTGAGTTACGCTGCCCTGACATCCTGACGGAGGAGCTCACTGGACATGAGGTGAAGCTCTAAGAAAGCAGCGCAGGCACTAAATGCTGTGAATACATTATAGAGACACACAAACAAGCAGACAGCCACAGTCTGCAGTGACGTTATGAGAGACGGAGCGCAGATAACGCTCCAACACCTCCCCAACAATGCTTCCTCTGGCCCCATAAAATCATAAAACGCCTCTGAGGCTGCTCCCCTCTTCTCCAGCGTCTCTTTGAACTCGGGTGATGCTGAATGCAGCCGAGGAGACGGCAGACATGACAGTGTGAACAGCAACAGTCTGGTGCTAGACACCACTTTACACCCGCACTGCAATTCACAGTTCAAAGTGCAAGCCTGAGAGAAAATATTTCAGAATGATGGGAAGGATTACCGATACGTGTGCCGAATACAAAAGGCTGATTTGGCGCCTGACGGGGTGAGCAACAAAATGGCGGTGGATGGCATGTGTGGGAAGGTCTTGCCAAGGCGCAAGGTACATAGTGAGTACTTGTCAGTCCTCTTGCGGGAATAAAAGCGAAACCAATGCCTTCGCTGAATGGCGAGACAAAAATCGAAAGCGCGGCGAGAAAAGGGAGGGCGATGTTTTCAAAACAAGCCTGAATGGATGCACATTTACAGTAACACAAAGAAATAAATGAAGCCCTTTGAAGGCAGAGCTGTGTTTTACCAAAGGACTGGGCAGAGAAACCAGCAATTTTGCGATTCTTCTTTTGAAGGTTTTCTTCTGTCTGCCGTGGAGTGTTGGGGGGTTTGTGGCGAACTGGCAGCTGAGGCAATCTGGGTCTCAAGCACATCTAAGGTTGGGCAATTAGTTCCAGTGCCACTATTAATGTGCTGAAGGGGCGCGCTCTGCGGGGGGTTGAGGGCTCGGCTCAAAGGGCCTCGGTCCTTGCTGGGAGGAGGGGGTGAATATGACCAACAGGGGTGGGGGTCAGGACCTCGGGGCCATGTGAAAGCTGTACCTTGTCCACTGACCTCTGAGAGCTCGAACAGGCCCGGCCGCCACGCTGCCGCGAGACGAGCCGGTACAGTTTGAGCCCCTCAGCTCAGCCGAGAAGACAAACGTCCCGTCTGAGGCTGACGTCACAGCCTTTAATCAAGAATTTAATAAAGGTCTCATTAATGCGCCAAAACAGGAACACACGAGCAGAGTTTTAGCTTTGTTTCAATGGTTTGACTGTAAAGTTATGAACAACTGAATCCACCTTAAAGAGCTGCCAACACGCCTGTGATTTAAGAGGATCCAAAAGCTGTTAAAGCACAAATCTCTGCAAAAATATATATAATTTTTCAGAAATGAAAATAGACAAAAACACTTGCAGCAGAAATATTGATTCACCTGACAGATAATTATTGTCCAAACGTCACCATCCTTTTTATTTTTATTAAATTGCCATATGTCCATCATGGACCAGAGTCCAGTTTGATATCTTCAAATCAGTCCAAAAAAAAAAAAAAAGATATTCAATACATATAAAATACATAAAACAAAATAATGGCGGCAGACGTTCTATTTGAGAAGCTGGAGCCAGAGAGCGTTTCCTTGATTAATGATTTAAAAACTGAGATGATTGTCAGATTTTTCTGTTGATTGACTAATCAATTACTGAGCTATGCTACTAATGACAATCCAATCTGTTCCTCTCTTCCTCTGTAAGACCTTTTCTTTCGTCTGTTTTGTCGAGAAAATATTCAAATCTCACTCCAGGCCGGCGAACTGCACATCGGCCAGAACGGCGGCTGAAGACGGAGACAGGAAACGTCACGCTGCATATCGCCTTTGTGAGGCCATGCTCTGGCATACATTGTACCCTGACACCCACATGCAGCCCACATCTCTCTCCTGGGCTTTTGATCTTCTCCGTAATATGTCAAGGGCATTTAGGGGACATATAGCAAGACATAAGCAGAGAAAATGTAATGCCAACAAGCCCTTTTCACGCTGCAGCTGTGCTCTCTGATCCAATGCATTTTTACTTTTTGCATGTTTTTTTTTTCTCTTTGGAGGTGAGAAATCTCAGCAGGACTTTGGCCGCTGACTCATTTCTAAATGCGAGCCGCCACAGCAGCCGCGGATGAATGGGGACGGGAGCTGTTGACTAATACCTGCCGGAGCCGCTCGTGTTGGAGACGAAGCGTTTTGGGGCCAATCAGGACGCTGAGCTCATCAACAGGATTAGAATAAATGATTCTTTCATCCTCAATAAATACAGAATGAATGGATGGAAGGCTAAAGAGCACAAATTCACCATGTAGACGTGTGGGCTCTTCCTTTTAGAGCGAAACATCATAATTCATAAGATCCAACCTTCAACTCTCCAGTCTTTTATCTAACGCTGGAGAAAAAGTCACGGCCAGCCACGGTTCGAATACTCGTGAGTTTAAATACGCTGTGTTTCCTGGAGGGTTTTTGTTTTGTTGTTGCCGTTGCTTTTGTTAAACTGCTGAATATGAAGGTCTGTGTTCAACCAGCCGCAACTCTTAAAAATGATGAGATCAAAAAGCTTTTAGGCCCCCGTGGAAATACTTCCAATGAGGATCGAGTCTGACTTTAACTTCTTCCTCTCACCTACAAGTTTACTGTCTGATTCTTATTTAATACTGTTTATTCTCAGTTTAGTACAGCAGCGGTTGCTTTACATTTAAATAAAAGATAAATAAAAGTAGGTTTTCTATCATTTCAGCTAATAGCTAATACACCGTGCAGGAGAGAAGCTTTGCTCATCTTGAACTTACGTATTTAAAGTGTTATATTATCATTTTATTAGATTATAATTTGATGCATTTATGTGCAATCAGTATTTTTTTGAAGTGAAGCTACTAAAATATTTTACACACTGTTTTATCCTCTGATATGAAGTGAAAGTATTTCAAATTGTACTTGTGTGAAAGTATTTAGGCGTGTTCCCTCATCAGTCAGAAAAAGCTTCTTTGTACATTTTAGCGGTTTGAGAGGACAAACCGCTGCCTCGGTCTCTGCCTCCTGATTGGTCAGCAGCGGCGGCTCCAGCCAGATTCAAACCCTCTGCCGCTGCGGTTTGGCGGGTTTGGCCGAAGCGCTGACCACCAGAGTCTGACAGGAGCCTTTGTGTTCTCTCAGGACAATAGGGGTGAGAGGTGGGGGGTCAAACCAAACTCCTACACACCCCCACCGCACCGGGCTTCATCTGTAAAGTCCTCGCCCGCTGACCTTTAACCCCCCCGTCATTGTCCGAGCAAAAATAATAAAATCTGTTCCGGCAAACGAATGCCTGAGAGACGGCGTCCCTTATTGTACGTCCCTGCTGGCGTTCCCCTCCGTCCTCGCCTCCTGATATGAAGGTTGGCTCAGATTATGGCGAGATTACACTTGAGTCTCCTGGCAGATGGTACCGCTCTCCTTCTCGTGCTGACCCTTGGCAACTTCCCATTTCTTAATGAAAGTCAACAAACAGGACTTGGGCTGGCGATAGATGGTGCGGGATTAAGATTAACAAACGTACTTGACGGCGGCCGCTTCAGCGTGGAGGTGAAACATTTTTGCTCTGAGATCATTCGGGTTTGTATTGAATGTCACATGACCTCGCGAACCCAACCTGAAGCATCGGGTTGCAGAAAGTTGCTGTAAAGCTTTTTCTTCTCTTGCTGTGTGTGCTTCTTTAGCTTCTATAGGGTCACGTTTTGTGCTGCGTCTATGTAGGTCACCAAGTCACTTCGGGACAATTGGAGCGAGCGCGCGGCCGTTCATGATGGTGTTGAATTTTCACTTCTCTGAGGAACACCCAGACAACAAACACCTATTGAACTCGTCCACTCTGTCTTTGTGCTGGACGGTGCAGCACGTCCCATCAGCCGAAGCATCGTCCTCACAGCCCAACGCACCTGCACGATTCATCATTTCAAACCCAAAGACTTGAAAGAGTCTAAACTAGCTTTAATGAGTCAGACGTCAGATTGGATGACGTTGGTGCAAACAAGCCATATTTTCTCAATGCTGTGACGTGTTTTCGATTCCAAACTACACTGCAGTACAAAAACCTGCTTTAATTTAACAGAAGCAGCTCTGAGTAAACACACGCAGTCTTTAAATCAGCAACGATCATCAAAGTGAAGGTAAAGTACACATCTGAGAGAGCGTCGGGCTGAGCTTTGAGGCGGGGGTGCACTCTGCTCGATAACAATGAGGCGCTGAGCTCTGACACAAACTCTGCTCGGCTGCAGATAATTAATGTTAATTCTGTAAGTTGCTCCATAAAAACGAGCAAAGTTTAGGAAACTTACTGGTTTGAAAAAAGGAAGCAACTGTGTTGTTTTGTCAGATTTGTTGTGCAGAAAAACGGGAAAAGTGTGAGTTTAGATTGAACAGACCTGCTGCGTCGACCAGTGAAGTTTCATTTATAGGAAATGAATAATTGCACGTGTAGTTAAGCTGCATGTGGACACAAACGGGGGTCTGAGCCCATCGCAGAGAAGTGTGTGTGGAAGTCATCACTGCTGCTTTTTCCCTCTGAAGCCAACCCCCACCACCACCACCACCTTTTCTTTTTCCCCTATGAAGCAGCAAACCCCCCAACACACAGACAAAAGTCAGGTCTGTAACCCCTGCGGCCCCACCCCCCGTGCTCTTTGACCTATAGTGGAGGCCTGGCTGAGCACAAACAGTGGTCGTCCCCTGAAGCCCTCCCACCACCTCCACCTCCACCATGGGCTCCTGTTTCACTCGGGCAATGAAAGGGCCTACTGTAAATAACGGGGGCCTGGCTGACCTGGGCCTGGCGTTTATCTGGGCCTGAGACCCCTGCATCCCTCCTACTGTAACAGAGCCCACCACTCACAATAGACTCTCTCATGGGTGTTAGACTGTGGGCTCTCTCCCCTCTGTGCCCACTCAGAATGGGGATTAGGAAAAAAAAAAAAAAAAAAGAAGGGCCCCCGTCAGGTCCTCCAAGGGGGTCAACCCCCTCCAAACCAGCATCACAACCCCATCCCTCAGACACTTTAGCCTTTGTCCCTGTGTGAGCCTTGGGAGCAGGGAAGGAGAGAGGGAATGCGAAGGTGGGGCTAAAGCCTGAGACCAATCACTCTGACAAAACGCTGGATCAAACTCGCTGCTGCAGACCCCATCAAAGCTCCGTCTGCGCGAGACGTTTCCACCTCGACTGCTCGCTCATTTCTGGATCAAACGCTCCACCTTCTCAAATATCTGTCCGCATTTTAAACTCGGGACGGTTTTTATTTCCCAGGTTCACAGATTACACAGTTAGTGTGTATAATCTGGGCTGAAATCGGTTAATTGACTAAAAGAAAAGAATCAATGGGCAATTTTCCTCAAGGACAAACGACAAACATGCGCTGGCATGTTGAGAAATGTAAGGATGTGACCGTGGGCGTTTTACAGACTAAATCATGAATTGATTAACTGGGAAAATAATGTTGCAGCCCTAAATTACTGTTATTTTAATTCCCATTTGCACATTGCATTATTTTTTGCACATCTACAGGTGCAGATTTTTACTCTTATGTGGCTGTGTTTGTCTTTAGGGTAGCTTTTCACCTTTTAAAGTATTTTATCCTCTTTCCAATTCCTGCTGCAACAAAGTAGTTTCCCTGCAGGATCAATAAAGTTTTTCTGGATTAATTCTCCTCCAGAATCTTCCAGCATCTCTTGCTAGCTATGAGTAATACGAAGAGAAAAGAAAGTCAAGTTAGGTGATGAAGATGATGAAATGGCATCACAGCCTCGTCCTGTCTATCAGCCAGCCAGCCCTTCTTCATGTGTGTGTGTGTGTGTGTGTGTGTGAGAGAGAGAGAGAGAGCGAGAGACCCAGACAGATAGAGAGGAAGGTTTTGGGTCAGAGGCTAAGTGAAATATATCCCCACTCTGAGGCATGCAAGAGAGAGGATGCAGGAAGCTGAGGGCCAGAGATAAGGGCACAGGCGTGGGCGATAAGCACCCAAACACCTGTTAGGGAAGCTCCAGCTCCTCGCCTCAGACCGGCTCTCACAGGAGGCAATAAAACACAGGCAGGGAAGGAAGAGCAGAAAAAAGACAGAATATGGACAAAACCATCGGAGAGAAAACCGCCGCTGCATCCCAAAGGTGAGGGCAGGGAGTGAAAACTGCAGCCTGGGCGCTGCTGCACGCATGAGGGGGATGAAGCCCCATCCTGCTTTACACCATGCTTAATGGCATATGGCGGGAGCCTACAGCATCATTTGTAAGGTCAGCGGCGAGACAGGAGTGGCAGAAATGATGCCGTTTGAGTCATGACATGTCAGAGCCACCCGCCTCAGTGATCAGTCCAGGAAATGGAATGGCTTTTTTTCTGTCTTTTACTATCCCGCTCTCGCCTTTCGGGGCCCAGGGACAAACAGACAAACACAAAACAATCTGGAAGCGGTCAAGAGAGACCTTGGAGACACCTGACAGCCGCGCAGTAAACAAGAAAGAGAGGATTCATAACGTGTCAGGAGAGAAATTCATGGGATGATTATGGCAGCAAACCATCTGACCAATTAAATGACGTCTGCTGTCGAGCACCTCATCAGCGCCAATCTGGGAATTATGATGCTAATTAGGGTTAGACGGATACCGGCATGATCTGACGTCCTCCAGCCGACGTCGGCGTGATGAATGAGTTTGATCTTATGTTAAACACACAGAAATTTCATGTGCTCATCACAATATGGGGTCACCATTTATGGAAATTTAAAGGGTTTGTAACGGCCGAGAGGAGTTTTTCATTTTACGGGTGATTTGAATATTTTTTAGGCTAAATTTGATAACTTGAAAAAAAAAAAACCCTTCATAAATTAAACCAGAATTAAATAAATGCAAATTCTGAGATAAACCTCAAGGAAAACTAATAAATAAAATGTTATATTTTGGTATATTTCTTCATTAAATAGGTCGGTGGCTCGTCAAACGTTTCTGGTGAATTTGACTTAATGTTTTAAATATTTTCCTGCTCTGGCCTCGACTGGAAAAAGGTGAAATCATATATTTGATTCTCGCTTATTTTGTCCTCCCATATTATTTAATGCTTTAATCAAACAACTGAGCCAAAGTTAATTTCTTTTGTGGCACATTCTGAGTTATTTGATGGAAACAGAATTTTCTGGGAGATACCAGCCGTGAGAGTACGATAATGAACACAGAACAATGCAGACTGATGGTTTTAGAGCGGAAAACAAATTTAAAACAACCGAAAAATCAGCTGCTGTTTCAGAGCGAGCCTTTAATTTCACGTACAGGACAGCACATGCAGAGAAAGTGGTGACACACACGCTGATTTTGTACACCTCTGATGAAACATGCATTTACTTCCCGACTCACTCTGTTTTCAGACATTCTTGCTCTTCAAGCAGACAAATCTCCCTTCAATTGAATCAACCCCCACCTCGCATGCAGCCTGAGCGAGGGGGCCGGCCTATCCATCATCAGCTCTCTCCCTCTGGTAATCTCTCTGGGCGTCTTCGGTCAGCAAATACATAAATCAATTATGGTTTTAAGCTTTATGCCATGATTTACCCAACTGATCCCTCCTGGATTACAGCGGAGCTTAAAACGTGTCGGTCGGCGCTAAAGCTCCAAGTCGCCTTGACATTCATTGCACTCCTGCCACGACGCTCACCAAGCAGCGTGTCAGATGCCGCGAGTATAGATCTGAAAGCACTTTGAACAGGCTGACAGGCAGATAGGCCGCTCTGTGATACGCAGTGACGTCCATCTTTGGGAATAAAGCTCAGATTTCTGTATTTTCTAACCTAAACTGTCCTTTTGCAACCTAAATCTGTCAGCGGTTCACACTTTGAACTGTTGACTAACGAGTGAAGGAGCCTTTAAATGATCAATATGTTATATTAATAGTTTGCATTATAAACACTGTGCACATTTTGTGAGCTGCTCCTTCCAGCAGCATTTAGCTGAAGTGACTAACTTCACACTGCCAAGTCAGACGAGACATTATCGGCTAACAGTCAATAACAAATAATCAAATATTTCATTACTAATGAGGTGCTAAAGGCCTGTAAGCTAACATGCTAGTTGCTAAGTAGCATAAAACAGGAGAACATGCACTGAAATCTTTCTGACTGCTGTCTTAACAAAAATAATGTGAATAACTAATGTTTTTAAATAATTTCACTGAAATGTATTAAGAAAGTCTCGACACATTGAATTAATAAATCAATGTGTTTTCATGGCCGTTACTTCCTGTTACCGATGTGGTACCTAATTACAGCGCTTTTAAGATCATAACTTCAAATCTGTTATGTTCATGCTTGATTGGATTAACTGAGATTTTCATCGTGATTCAACCTATTTAATGTAAAATGTCAAATCTATGAAGGTATCATAAGATCTGCCAGCCGGTTCTTATTTAAACTTCTCCTTAAAGTGGCCACATTAGCTAGTTTTCGCTGTAGGTTGCTCATTTTACCGTCCTCTATAATTTAGTCATTCTTTGCTTTTGCTTGGCTGCATTATATCAAGCTGACTTCTTTTAATAAGCAATTATTAAATAGAACTTATAATGGCTGTTTAATATTATTTTCATTTCTCTGTCGCTGAGACACATGTGTGCTGCTAGCTAGCACGAAGCTAGCATTCACCTGTAGAGCAAACACGGCTCCTCGGGCTCTGAAGAGGCGGATTACGAGCTAACACGGTGCCACTGCGGCCTCAGTTTCCTACCTGAGAGCTCCTTTGTGACAGGTGATGGTGGAGAGAATGGGGGGTAATTTTTATGACCAGCTTCTTAGCGTGCTGGTATCACTCCATTGGGGCCCCTTGCCAATCTCTGGCAAACCATTCAAGTGGCAACAAAGAGGCTAATTAGAAGCTCTCTCGCTGGAAGCCCGCGGAGGGCTCTGGTTTGATACTTCCCAGGGAGGCTAGGGGGCCTCTGAGGTGGCGGTGGCAGCTTTTTCACACACACACACACACACACACACACACACACACACACACACACACACACACACACACACACACACACACACACACACACACACACACACACACACACACACACACACACACACACACACACACACACACACACAGGACATTTGTGAGCACACTTGGGTTGGCCCTTTGGCTCTAGCACATTTGCTCATTGTGGCCGTCCTCCCTACGGTCTGCCAGAGCAATAGAATCAGAGAGGGGGAACCGACACATCTTCTTTCATGTGGCGGGGACCCAGAGAGGGGATGCTAATGGGATATCGATGGGATTAGAACCCTGAGCGTTCAGGACCAGGAGAACAGAGGCAGGGCTCTATGAACTAGAACTAAAACCCACTCACCTTTAAGGCCAGATCATTCTAATTCTATTGACTTTTTCTCTTTTAATGGGAAAGTTGACAATGATGCATGCACCTTAATACAGTAAAAAAGGTCTACAAAGAGGAGAGGGGCTGCTAAGACTGATACAGTTTTTAAAAACACCAAAAAAAAAAAGCTATTAAAGCCCTGTGCCTGCTGAAATTCACCCACTGTGTATTTACAGAGAAGCAGTGGCTCGAGCTCTTCCCCTGCCAGCACTCACAGCAGCTCCTGGAGCAGAGATACACATCAGGAAGTTAAGGCCGATAACACATTTGCATGTCACCTGATAACTGTCTGTAATTAGTACTCCCCCTGAGCCCCCCCCCCCCCCACGCACCCCCCACAACAAAACAAAACAACAAAAAAACCCACAGCTCACATGGACACACACAAGGCCAACTTCCAGTACAGTATGTTATCCTTATCCCTCCCTCCAGACCACAAGGCCCCCACAGGGACAAAAGATAGGGGCCTCAGTGTGTTCGTTTCATAGCAGCCGCTGCCAGACCGCATCAGCAAAGGCCACGTCTGCCGAGCGCTGTTAGCCACACAGAGGCAGCTGGTCGCGCCAAGTCAAGCTGCTAACTTTTATTGCACAAGCGCCTCCCTCCGCTCTTATCTCAGGGAAGGCGATCTAATCAGCCTGCTGATTAGGCCGTAGCCACTGTCCAGATATTAGACCGCCCCCCTTTTCTCTTGATGATGGGTTTTTCTGTCCAATTCCAAAAGGGCATGTCAGTTTCCAAAAAAGCGGCTTCACCAGATGTAAGATGAAAACTCGCCACCTGACAGCGCACCGCAATAAAATGCTTGATCTGTGCTAAGGTTTGTGTTTGTGTGTGTGTGTGTGCGTGTGTGTAGTCCATTCCACATGATGTAGCCCCCTGTGTTAAGTCTTTAATCGATACATCTCCCTATCCTGACAGTGAGGACAGAGCCCAGATCCGAGATCAGAGCGATGGCGGTGTAAATCTTTACGGTTCAACCAGAGCCTTTTAAAGCCTGTCTATAATTGGGCCTCAGCCAGCGGCTGCCTCGGCTGCGGCTATCACCGTGGGCCCGGTCAAAGCGCCAGTTCCTCAGGGGCATAAACAAACACCACACCTCCAATGAGGGCAAAAAAGCACCTGTGTGAGAATAAAAAGAGAGACAATGTGGCAGCCAGACTTGAATAAGCTGTCTGCTGTTGTCTGGTGGTTGAGGTATTTCTCGGAGAGGTGTTTTCGTTGAGTGAGGCTTTTTGTGCTATTGGATTATTACACCAACATGTACTGTACCTCTGAGTGCAAGCCGGGGAGACTTAGCTCACTGAGTGATTTCAAATAGAGGGTAATCCACTGCCATGTAATGGATGCTTTGTTGCCGGGCTTCTTTCAGGAAGCAGCAAAACGCTCGCACAGTTTCCCAGGTTAGGATCACGAGCTTGAAGCTGCTTTAGTTTTGGTTATTTTATTTCAGACCAAAGGTGATTGACTGCATTCAGAGAGCAAGACCGAGGCTATGAAGCAGACTTCTTCCTGTAAACACTATTATCCATCCAACGATTAGCATGGTTCTTTCTTCATTTCTGAAGTTCAGCAGAAGAAACGACCAAAGAACCCTGAGCCTGGACAGCAGGAAGTAGACAGCAGGAAGTAGACAGCAGGAAGTGGACAGCAGGAAGTGGACAGCAGGAAGTGGACAGCAGTGGACGCACACAATTCTGCACATACCACTTTGGGTGTTTCAGTGCGTAGACACGTTCCACACCTGCATGCTTGAATGAGTGAAATGGCAACAACCTGCCGTCTGAGCCGTCCTACATTTTGGTCAACACGCGCAGACTGATGGAAATAAAGCCACGCAGACCCTCGAGGACCCTCACGGCTACTCGAGGGTGACAGGACAATTCGCCTTAACAGTGCTCGCTGTCTCCTTTTAGCGGGACAGGGCTCAGTGCTGTTGCATGACAACATTGAGGGTAAAAGGAGAAAGAGCAGAGATAGGAAGGTTGCTGCGGGTCGATCATAAGAGTTGCTATCACATGGCCCACGTTGCTTCTGGTGATTGTTTCGCCGGCGGGACATCAGTGCTGCCTGATGACAGCAGCAGCTTTGGGTGCAGCTCCACTGAAATCTAACAATGTTTTCAAGCCACCATCAAAAGTCCATTCATTTCCCACAGAGGGGACAGAAAACACCACCGTGTAGATTCTCTGCAAATCTGAGAAAGTTGGCCACGGCTGAATTTTCTGACAGATTCTTCTGTTTATTGCCGCTTGCGAGCTAGCTCCAGTAACTCATCAAAACACTGCGATTTTATAGCAACCGCCATCAGAACAAATGAGAAAAATGATTTGCCTGTTCAAAAAGACGCCTGTTACGTCCCAGAAAACATCCCTTCAGGCTTCTGAAGCACTGATTTGAACACCTCACCTTAAACAGAGCCACAGAAACCAAGAGTCAGCGTGCAGGGAAGCAACTCGTAGACCTTCCACTGGCCTCACCTCGACATGCAAGGTATATATGTGTGTGCATACATCGTTATCACCTGCAACAAACGCTACGGGCCGCTATCTGCACTCAATCTGCTCTTGGTTTACTGAGGAGGAGTGCCAAGGGTTATCTGTCCCATTCTGATATGCACAGATAAGGGCCTCGGGCCCACTGTTTAAACACCTGGGGCCCGGGGTATTAGAGCGCCCTCCGCGCCCCTTTGCCACAAAAGGAAAGGAAACGGAAGAGTGAGCGCTGACTGCTGCTGCTGAGGAGAATGTGTGCAAAAAGTAATGAACACATGAGTGTGTGCGCGTGTGGAGGTTAATGCAGAGGTGATTATTTCCACCACTCCCACCCCATACCCTAATACTTCCATCAATAAAAATAACATGAGCAAAAACAGAGCGGAGAGGAAGGAATTCATTGACTCGTCTCATTCACCCCCCCTCAGAAAACCCCCGGCTGTATTATGAAAAGACAGAGTTAATGCATTGATGGTTATCAGTAATGCTTAACGGCTATATGCTGGAAAAGCTCTCCTTTAAAATAGGCTCTTTTTTCACTTATGTGATGTACATTACAGCGAGGGTCAGTCATTTGCATGAGAATGGACGATTAAGTGAAAGAGATAAACCCAAGGCTAGTTCCCGTGAATTGGATGCTGTGTTTGGAATACCAAGCAGCGGAGCGTTTTTTCCTCTTTCCCCCGCCACTGCAGAATTAGCCCCCTGCATCATGCATTTATTTTCCCAATAATCACTCAGGCCCTTCCTGTGTTGATTATTTTCTCTGTGCAGGGGTTACTAAAATATTGCTGTAATCCTGTCTCCCTGAAGCAGTAACAACACTCACCCTGGGCTTCCTTTAAGAAATAAATCTCGGGCTTGTCAGTGGGGAGGTGGCGGGGCGAGCTGCTGCAGGAGAGATTGGGGGAAAGTTGTTGTGGTCAGACGGGGATTGCTTTGATTCAGTCAATGGAACCTCTATGGCACCTATAAAGTGTGGCTTTTCATTTAGCTTCATGCATTTCCTTGGAGGGCGACTTGAAGGTAGAGCTGGATATCACTCGAATGTTTCTGAGCTCATGCCGGTAAAATACTTGAGACACCAGAACAATATGTCTTCAGATCTTACTTTAAAGAGGCCATTAAATGAAACAGCAGCCTTACAATAACTTCACCTAAAGAGTCTAAAATTGGCAAAATTTTGACTCGACTGAAGAGCTATGTGATCAAATAATATGTTATTTTTGCTTTATTTGTAAATCTAACCGGATACTTAGCGTTAGATTGTGATCTGTACAAAAAAGATTTCGACGCCGATTTCAAATTATCACCTTTTGTGCTTACACATCTCATGGCTGTGTATTTCTGTGTCCCATTAGGAGGGTCCTCACACAGCACTTATGTATTCAGTCTGGGTGGTTTGTTCTTTATGATATAATCCAGGGCACAGAGGAATGAAAGGGAGCAGGCACTAAATTTATACAGGAAGTGGGTACTTTCTGCTGCATTCATTTTAACATCGATGCACACGCAGACACCTCACACCAACGACCTGTGCCACATCTGGAAACAATTACACTCGTGTTTGACTTGACCTGCCTGCACCAAGTGAACTCCGCCAACTTTTTTGTGTGTTTGTTGCAGAGGTAGCAGTGACCCTGACACGGCGGCTGCAGGGAAACGATGCGTAATTAGCCAGAGGGAACACGACTCTGCTCGTCTGAAATAAAGCATGTTGCATTCACATCAAAAGGCAGCTCCACGGCTGTACACAGAAAAAAGAAAAGCACGGACTTGATGTGCCATCAGATGACCCACATTGGAATTTGTGAGGACAGGAGGAGCGTCTGGATTATCAAGCATCTCAGGGCAGCGCAGCAGACCTTTCATGTGCGGATGATGCAATGTTTGATTTCTACACTTCAGGAGGCTGTCAGGACAGCGCGTACAATATTAAACAGTGTCGTGTCGGTGTATCAACCAGTCTAAATTAACCCATTAGTATGCTACAGAGCGAAGCGGGAAGATCAATGCATGAAACGGTTTGGAAATCTCCTTTGATACAAGATTTCCCAGCTTGAGCGAATTGATGAAATTCCTCTTGAAACACAGGCAACCATTTCACACAGCAGACTTTTCTCAAGACAGAGCCTTGTGCAGCCTGTCCTTTAACACGGCGATGCTGCATTAACGCATCTCGCAGACGCTATAGTGTGTTTTAAAGCTATTGTTGAAGGCTACGTGACGGTAAGCTGCCGAAAACTCACTTCAGCAGCTGCTGTTTCTCTAAACACACATAGTGTCAGTCCATACAGAAATGTTTATTCTATTCAGTGAATAATGAGCTCTCATCATGAAGGCCACACAAATTTGTACACTTTAAGAAGCAACGAACAAAACTACAAAGAGACTGACTTCAGCACGCTGACGTACTGTAAGGCAGACAACAAGCACGCTTCTCTCAGAGGTGAAAGACATTCTGCAATGTTCAGACAGATTTAGAAACCTGAATCAGTCCAGCTCTCAGTGTATACCAACAAACTGGCTCAAGCATGTCAGGGTTCAAATCCTCGAGTGAACTTTAACCGCTGTGCATTCCTATTGATTTAAGCAAACATTACAGGGCGAGACGGCGGCCTTCAAGTGAGAAAAGGCCTCCGGTCACAATCACAAAAAACAATCTGATGGTGCAAAATCCACAAAGAAGTGATGCAAGTACATCCCAATGTTGTACACCAATGTAAAGATACACAAAGCACGGCACGCACTGCGACACCAAATGCAGGTTAGAGAAAGTTCAGCCCTTTGAGTGGACTTTGCAGGCCTTCAGGTTTATTTATGTACATTGATTGAAATAACACAGCGCTGGTTTACTGGCACTCCCCCGTCAGAGAGCCCAGGTTCAGCACTCATTTCCTGGGCTGACCGTCTGCTCCAATTATCAAGCTAATAAGGGCCCCCCTTGTGCAGTTATTGGAAAGGGGAGGTGAGCCGGGTCCAGGATGAGGGGGTACCACTTTGGTAAGTGTGTGTGATAGCTGCCGCCCACATCTTGCGAGATGTGACTAATGGTCTTAGACAACGTTACGACGGCGCTGCTTCGGCAGTCACCTGGGCAGTTACTGAAGGAGTGGATCTCTGGACCTGAGCCATGCAGAAATAAGGACAGCACTTACTCAAATATTACAGATACGTGGATGCACTATGTTCTCAGTGGTCACTGTCACTGACACACAAAACATGTGCTATTAGCTTAAGAAATCGAAACAGCTTCCTCTAGTCTCCACGAGCAAAACCTTGAAAATGTACTGTATATTTCTTAATTCCTTAGCCAGAAATGGACGACTTACACCTGGGAAACATGGAAATGGAAATAATGTAATTAAATGCATTATGAGTGAGGTGTTCTGAGGTCAAAACGTCAAAGTTTTTCACTTTCTGCTGCACATAATGCCCAAGCAGTCCCGCATAAACCACTAAGAAGAGTGGAAAACTAAAAAGGATTGTACATTTCAAGGCCAAAACAGTTAGCAAGCAGCTACTGAAAAGAAAACGTGGCTTACCTGTGCTGCTCCACAGCTTCATTATCTGGTAGCTCTGCACCGCAAACATTGCAGCGTTCGTGCTGGCTCCTGCCGTCGGACTTCATGCCCACTGACAGCTCCCCGAGCTTGCTGAAGAATTCTCTCTGGATGAAGCTCTGAGGCAGGAGTCCCCCGTAGGCACTGAAGTCCATAGACATAGCCAGGGCTGGGGACACGGGGAGAGCAGAGGCCATGGATACCGGCATGGACATGATGGCGTCTGATTTATGATTGACAGGTAGGGAGTACAGCGAGGCCAGATGTTTCTCCGTCATTCCAGCCATCGCTTCCAGCCCCATCTGGCTGACTTCAGCTTGCGGGTCGCCCATGCCTTCGTCGCGGACGTAATGTAGCTCGCGGGCACTGGTGATTACGCTGCTCCTGGTTGGTGTTCCAGGGCCTTCTCGGTTCCTGTCCTCCCCACTTCGCTCTCCGTTGCTGGAGGCACTGGACTCCATGTTGGTAGGGCTCTCATGGCCGTTGCCACCCATGTCCACTTGCATCATTTCAGTCTTGATCTCAGTCATCAGGTGGTGGGAGTTGCCGTGGATGAGGTGTTCACCCCCAAAGCCCTGCTGGAGCAGAGACTGGCCGATGCTCATCAGGCTGTCCACAGCAGCTTTGGTGGGACTCAGGGTGGAGACACCGAAGGAGGTGGACACCGAGGGGCTCTGGTCCACCATGCCAGGAATGATGGAGGCTTGGTGGGTGCCTGGCAGATAGGGACTCTCCGTGGAATGCTTTTTGGAGTTCTTGGCTCCATTGTGGCCTTTGCGCTCATCGTCCTCCTCTGTGCTCCCGTCATTAACGCTGACCTCCACGTCATTCTCATCTGAGGACTGGATGGTTTCCAGGATCTTCAGGCATTGCTCTTCCAAGTATTCAATCTCCAGGATCTCGGCTGCATATAGAAGGTCATCTAAGTCCTCCACCTTGGCCTGGAGTGTGGCAGTGTAAGCATACTCCAAAATCTGCTGAAAAGTCTTTGGTGAAAGGAAGTCCAGGGTGTAATGCTGGCTGCTGCGGTGGAAGAGGATCTCAAACATTTTGCTTGTGCAGGCTAGCACAGTCCGGTGAGCGTGGAACTCCTGGCTGTCCACCATGATGACCACGTCACACAGAGTCCCGGCCAGACGCATCTGGTTGGCCTTCTGCAGCAGGGCGGTGGGGTGGTTGGGGTTCTGGAGCTGGATCATACCCATTTTAGTTAAATCCATTATGCCGATGCAATCCACGAGGCCGACTCATGAGGCTCGCCTTCCCCGCTCAGCAGTGTTTTTAGCTATCTTTGTAAACACGATGAAACCTGAATGGAGAAACAGAATGAAAAAAAAAATCAGATCTGCTAAATTGCAAAAATGAGTCGTCTTTATTTTCCATTGAAATGCAAAAAGAGCAAAAGAATTTAGAGATTCACAGACTGAAATATTTCACGAATGCAAAACGCTTCCTCCATTAATCACATTCTGGAAATAAAAATGTCATCAATGTGCCGAAAAACGCTTTTAAAGTATTCTGCTATTTATTTTGCAAATGGCAAGTGAGACGGTGGAGTTTCAAATTGCAAACATCCTGCAGGGATGGTAAACACTCTGCGCAGAGGCATTGTTCTTAAAATCAGCGGAGAGTATTGACTGTAGATTTCTGAAGGGAGACAATTTGTGAGGCGTCCAACAGGCTCACCCTGCATACCAATCAGTCCAACATATGTTATGTTAAAAAGATGTCTTCATTTGGCTATCTGATGGGGATGTACACACAGCTAAACAAGTGTGAATTGTGGTTTTTCACTGCTGCTTGGCTCACAAAGACCGTCAACAGCCTTTCTGAAATTAAATAGCATCTTACTCAGTATTCCCATCACAGACGGGAGCAGAGAGCAGCGGCCAGAAATGGATGGAAAGGAAAGCAGGACGAGGCAAAAGCACACGAACGCTGCAGCACCAAACGCTCTGCTCTGCTCTCAGTCACCACTGTCGAATATCCACATGAACCAGTGTGTCTGTGGCTGCTGTTAACTCGATTATCCAAGTTAACAGGACAACATGTTGCTCCGGCTCACGTCTACAGCAGAGCCTGAAACAATGGAGGAGCTTAAATGAAGCAGTCTCTCCAACATGTGTTTTAAATGAGCGTCTGTGACTCCTGTTCAAATAATTATTATGACAGGCAATGAAACAAAGCTCTTATTGCTATGATTAAATAGTCTATAGAAGCTATGAATGAATGAATGAATGAATGAATGACTAGCAGCTGAGTGCCTCCATTGACCCACATCCTTCATGAGCTCATTGATGTCCATTTTTATCCACTCAGTCTGTTCAGTATATGAGGTTTAGAATGACAAATGGTGTCGGCTCACACAGCTCTGTTCAGTTTCTACTAAAGAAATGTTTCATTTTAATTTTCAGAATCTCAGAATTGTCAGAATCTCCAGTTTTATTTTGAAAATTTATTTATTTTTAAATGAAGTTTGTGAGCACTTTTTTTCTGTCTGTCTGAGAACAATTCACACACACTGAGACGCGGAAAAAAGGAGGAAATATCATGAGCCTGCAGCCTGACGACGACTTCGAAGAATATCAATAATTCCAGAAATGTGAGCTCACTTCACGAACCCTCAGGCTCACAGGACAGGCTGAGAGCACGCAGGAGGTCACCGCTGCTGGCGGCTATTGTTCGCCGCGAGGATCGTGGAAAATAAATAGTCGTGCCGGCTTTGGGACGCTGGACACTTTGTTTTTTCGGCACGTTGATAGAATCGATAGAGGAGGTAGGTGATGATGAAACCACAGGTTCTCATCTGACTGAGCTCAGCCTCCCAGTCAGCAGAGGTCATGCCTAAAAGCCGACATTATCTTTATTACAGGTATGCCAATAGCTGCGATTTATGGCCCCGCAGACGATCAATGCTTGATGCGCTCTGTGGGCCATCGGGCAGGCTGTGGCTTCACTGGGACACAATGCAAAGTTGCTGTTCGGGGACTTTATCGCGTCTGTTCTGTCTCTATTAATAAAGGACAGAGCTCCGCGCGTCTAGACGGCGTTAATATTGGCCAGCCGCACCAGACGGATGACACAGCGCGCGATGCATTATGCAAAACATCACGCACTACATTAAGTACATTAAGCCAGGCGAGGTTTTCTCTCTGGACGACATGGTAGCGCGCTGACAATACCCACGTTAGGCCGACTTCACTGAGAGGCAGCATAATCAATCTGATCACGAGTTGTCTGCCATCGCGCGCCTTGGCGACCCAGCCACAACAAGAACAAACAGCGCTCAATATTCCAGACCACGAGCCGCACTGACACACGCAAACGTGCGGAAAGCAAAACGGCTCGGCGTCTCCGAGGGGGACCACCGGAGACAGCCAGCGTGCCCAAAAGTATACACGAGACAGACAGCTGCCAGAATCCGGCCAGCTCTCCTCTGAGCCACGCACAGGTGGACTTGGTTCGAGGCAGGCTGAACGCTCAGATTCTGGATCTGCACAATTAAGCGCGGGGAGGGAGGCTGGATCCACGCAACGACGCCTGAAGGATGAGGAGAAAAAGAGTGAAAGCGGGAAGAGAGAGATCAGACAGTCTCGATAACAAATCAATTTGCCGTTGCATCTGTTCCCCACCTCACAGTATGCCGCGCGTGCCACTGCAAGGCGATTATTGGTAACCAATCAAACACGTAGCCGCCTGTCAATCAATTGTGGTCTGACTGTACAGTGACTGCGTTTGGGCTTGTTTCGAGATTAAAGACCAGTGTCCCCGGTCCTCATCATGATGTCATCACGGCCAAATGAGCCACACTGGTGCGTCTGGAGACACAAGGACGGGCAACAGTGTCGCTGTCTAAAAATTGCATAATTTCCATCAAAACGAGCAAACGCGATTTCTCCAGTGGAGTCACATGGAGCGGGGCGTCATATGTTGTCTGGCTCCCGGTGAAACAGCCAGACCTCACGTCCTCTGGCTGCGATCTCCAGCATACTAAACCAGACCGAGAGAGGGGGGGTTACGTCAACCTTAACATCTCTACAATAGACCACCGTGCGTTAATGCAAACTTCAACACCTTGCAGCGCAATCAGGTAAACACTTGTTTTCATCCGGCGCTCCGGTGCGCGGATCCAACTTGCGTGCCAAAGTCGCGTTTGCTGTTAACTTCAGCATGAGGTTGAACGGGGACAAGCAGCACGACCCCAACGCTATAAATGCATCAAAACATCCACATGGTGAATGAAAGTACACAGAGAAAACAGTGGCAGGCGCGTGCAGAGCAGCGGCTCTGGCACTTGTCGCCGGGAAACTGCAGCTGCGTTTAGCCCGGATCGGTACTCACCTAAGTTGCACGTTTTAATTCCGTATAGTGTAGGGGGAGTGGGGCTACAGCATAGTAAGGCAGTTCGCAGTACCCGCTCTCTCAACACGCACTAACTCCTTTCTTCTCTCGCCTTAGCAAATCAACACGGCGCTGACGTCAACGCAGCCAGTCATCCAGACGAGCAGCAGGCAGGCGGGCAGCCGGCGCTGCTCTCCAGCCCATACAAACACTAAGAAAGTGAGACACCTAGGGGGCTGTCTCATGTCAAACGGCTGTGTTACAGTACGGCAGGGAAAGGTGAGCGACGCTGCCCTCCCTCCAGCTGTTTGAAGGCACGTACAGCCTGCAGATGTTCTCCAGCTCCAGCCGACGGCCACACTTAATGGAGGCTGAAGGAAAGTGGAGTCTGGATCCTCCTGAAGCCGCGAAGCAGCGTCAGTGCACTCAGTGAGGCTGGCAGCAGAGCCAGGTGAACACCAAGGCAGCCCACCCATCCGGAGTCACCTCTGAGAAATATGTTAATCACATTATTTATCACATATTTAGAATATTCAGAACCAGAGAGGAAAACTATCACAAGTCACAGAAATGTGCTGACATGTTCATCCACAGGTTTCACCTGTCAGCAGGTTAAAAGGATGTTTAAAGCGCTTTAATGTGTTGAAACTGGAGCTGCTGGGTGAGACCCACTCCTTTTATTAGCTCTGCTTCTTTCTCTGTTTAATAAACAATTTAATTCTCAACACAACGTGTGTTTGTATTATTAATAAATATGATCATCAAATATAGAAGAAAGGCAAAGATTTAAAGGACCAGCAGAAAATGATATTATTCATCAGATTTACATCATAAGACCGCAGTGACAAGGGTCAAGGGTCACTTCTTATGTTTAAAATGTGTCTTCCAATGGCATGAAACACATGAAAAGATGACAAAATTCAATATATCAACACGCTTAATGAAACGTAAGATGACAGAACTGATGCACTGACTTATAATCACATGCATGCAAGGAAAAAGAAACAGTCCGTCACTGAAACCTGAAATTAGGTTTTCTTAAAAATGTAAAATGGCCAAAATATTAAAGCACTGGATGGAAAGACTGTCCTGAGATCAGAAGCAGACCCTGACAGTAATTTGAAGAAGACACAAAGTGAACGGGGAACAAGTGGCAGCTCTTTTCTTGCTTTTTAAAAAATCCGTCCTTCAGTGATCAATACAGCGAGCGTCTCCCAGCTGGATGCTCCGCGGTGCATTAGCAGACCTTAATTGTTTCTTAGCATTAATTTTCCTCTTGCTGTTTCCATAAGCGGAGATCAGTGGATGGTGCACCTCATTACTGTCCGGCCTGACGTAACTCATGAAGTCTTTTATAGTAAAAGCATTATTAGAGCTGCTCTGAAAATGAAAGCCATGGAGGTTTTTGACTTAATGATGATCACTGACTGCAGGCTTCTCTTCACCAGTGGCTGCATTCTGCAATCTTTCCGTCCTATTGTTGTGCTGCCTTTAAGTGCTCCTTGTAAACTCTCACTTTGTTCCACATTAAATGCTTCATTGTTGTCCGTTTCATTTGAGAGTCGTTGTTCATTTGTTTTGGGTTTTTTTTGATGTCCAAACCTTTATCGACTGCCACCACATATCTCAACATCTACAAGAAGGACTGGCTCATCATTCATCGTCTGTAGATGGTCCTAACGACTTTGTTTGTCCCTGGACTTTTCATATCGTGACACCAGCACGTTAATATTTTTAGTTTTGAGCGTTTAGCAGAGAATATTTTCTATTCGCACGCTCGCATAAATAAAACAGTTTGCAGATGTGATTAAATGAAATAAATACAAGGTCAGTGGTTCAGGCACCCGAGCCAGTCAGGAAATACTGAAGTCAGAGAGAGTATGTTCACCTGTGACGCCTGGAAAAACCCGGCAGGTAAACATACATCACTGCTGAATTCCTTGTAGGATCTTTGCCAGGCGGTCCATGAAGAACCATTTGAAACGCAGCAGAATGAAGAGCGAGGAGCTGCAAGGGCCTCATCAGCCGTGATGAGCTCAGTCCTTCGTTCCTCAGGCTCACATCAACACTTCACCGGCAGAGGCTGATAAAATGGAAGCAGTGGACACGTCAGGTAAGAGCGGACCATCGGAGGGCGGCCGGGGTCGTTCAGAGTCTGCAGCAGATCGCTCAGCACGTTCAGCTAATCAGCAGTGGCTGACAGCACGCTCAGGTTTGAGGAGGAAGCACCAACACTAACAAACAAACAGAGCCGTTTCCATCCAAACGCAGCACAAATGTTAACCGAAGTTCAAGAAAATCTGCAAATGAATGCTCGTTTCCACCCACTAATGTTGTGCTTCATTGAGATAGGAGGCACCATTTCTCCAGGAGGACAAACCATCACACCGCTGCAGAGGAAGAGGGCGCAGCGCGTCATACAGAGAGCGCCGGTCGGCCCTCAAACAGTGGACAAAACGCAGAAAACATGATGGAAACGGACTGTTTCTGCTTGTTTCCTGTATTTAATCTTCTTCTTCTCCTTCCACCTCAGGCGAGCGTAAAAACCTTTTCACAAAACTGGACTTTTGACATTTTCATCATTTTCTGAGGCTTCAAAAAGACACCGACATCAACACGGCCTCTGTCAGGCCTCATTGTGGTGAAGAGCTAAACTTTGACCTGAAAAGGTCTTTTGACTGACACTCAGAGCGACCTATGACATTACGCAGAGGTTCATCACGGCCACGACAAAGCCGCTCTTTTCCTGACGTTCTTTAGACTGATACTGGTTTGTTGAGTGTCCCAGTGACTGACTACCTGTGAGTCACCATTGTGCACCAGTGTGCTTTTAAAAACCTCTTCAGAGCACCACTTTCGTAGGAATTGGCCAGAGGGTGGGATGTGTGAAGTGAGGCCGGGTCTGAACGTCTGTCTTAGCTCTCTTTCTTCATTCTTACGTCAGTGTGGTCAGACGACATAACGTATGACCATGTTCGTTTGAAGCATACTGAGTCCTTTAAGCTCATGAAACAGCACTTTTCACTGCAGGTCTGCTGGAAAATGATTTCTGTTTCCATTTGACGTTTCAGAATATTTGTTTTCCTGATGAGAAAAGTCATGTAGAAATATCAACCTGAACAGTTTTATGTTGGCTTTGCACTTCGTTTGTTAGACTTTGTCTAAATTTATATGAATGTGAGTTTGGGCTTGATGCGCGCCGCCATTTTGGAGTGACAAAATTTAAATTTGGGCCAATCGGAGGAGGACGTGTTGGTCGTCAGTCAGGATGAACAAGCAGGGAGCCGCCATGGCTGACTGTGATAGGCCGAGACACATGTCAATCAAAGGAACGGACCAATGATTCTCAAAAAAGCCAATAAAAATACCGCATTCATTTGTTAACCTATAAATCTGTTTTTTACTCATATTTGGTGCCTGTTAATATATTCAGAGTGCATATTTATTTCTTACAATAAAATCCTGAATGATCTCTTTGCCGTATCCTCGTGTGCGTCCTTCCTGCCGCTGCTGCATTGACCTACATTGGAATCATTAAAGTTTCATTAAATCTAATCGCTTCCAAAATAAACCGTATTTCTGAGACTCTGACAAACCCGAAGGTGCTATACTGAAAAATCAGTAAAAGCTCGATTCAATTAGAAGACAATTCTGGAAAAAAAGGTGTTAATGTTGGTCTGGATGTTTTTTCCAAGCAGTTGGGATAATTGCTGCCATTTACGTTTTTTCTTCAAGAGCACAAAAACACACTTCTGTATAAAAAAACATCTTATTATTTTATTTTAGCTTCAAACCTGCAACAGGTCTGACGCACCGGGTCGCGAGCGGTCACACAGTTTATAGCTGCTTCAAAATGGAAAGCATAGGTTTGAAGGGGCTTTCAGGAAAATCTCATTTCCTTTAAAATACAGTGGTGCTCTGGGAATTTTTAGATTCATCCGGGCACGGATCACAGAGTGCTTCATTACCTTTGAGCTGCGTGCTGTGCAGGCTTACCCAGGGATAAAGAAAAAGGCACTCCCTTAATCTGGCAATAATCCACCGTTTTACAGAGGGAAAGGAAGATGAGGGCTAAATTATAAAAACCAGATCATCACTGCACTTTAAAATAATACCAAGAGTTAGAAAAAGACGGGCTGCCTGGAGGAAGTTTAGCTTTGCAGCTGAGGTTAGAAATGGGACCATTAACTCTCAGTGAGTCAGTGGGTGTGATTCAGAGGGGGGTTATCTACAGCGGCTGCATGCGCTCCCATCGGGCCCCCACAGCTTTACTTCATGTTGTTCTGTGGAGGGAGAGGGTAATCAATGGCTGATGCCGGTATGAATCCTGTTTTTCACCGCATTGCATTTAAAGGCAGAAAAGCTTGAATATGCAAAATTAGTAATGATGAATTTATCTCTGCTGCTATTTGTAACAATCGGTGAAATTTTGCCCACAAAAGGTACGTTAATTAGCCATTTGCTCAATCAGAGGATATTCAGGATATTTCCACATTAATACTGAAGATAATCAAAGTAAACTCAAACTAAAGAGTTACCTAAACGGCTCATGATTTAATTATGTGACACAAAATGAGTGAAAAACACGGAGTAATAATTGAGTTTTGAAGGACAAAGCTGGAAATATTCTGTTTTTCTGATTGTCATCATGAGTTAAAACCACATGAATGAGCCTTAAGGTGACGCGTCCATTCAGTTTCAAGAACACAGACTCTAGTTTATTGTGAGTCAACAATAAACACAATAAACAATACACTAGTTTTTATTGTTTGTGCAAAGTTTGCTAAAAATCAAGCTGCTGGGAAACGATCAATCGAGTCTTTATTAAGAATAAAACTGTATGATTCTAATGAAGCTGCTCTCTGATCATTGATTCATGCATTATCTACATCATTTGCGTGTCTTCTGTTTGTTCCTCTTCAGGGTGGAGCGGCGTGTGCGTAACGTTTGAAAAGCGCCGCGCTGATGAAGCTTGAAGCTGACGTTCGTCTTCTGTCGTGAGTAAAACGTGTGTGAAGGGAAACTCTGCGTAACGTGTGTGTTGCAATGAAGGAAAGCATTTCAGGTTAACATGGATGTGGCTCCCCATTGTCTGTGTCCTGTGCATGGTGCTTGGAGGAGGTGTGTGTGTGTGTGTGTGTGTGTGTGTGTGTGTGTGTGTGTGTGTGTGTGTGTGTGTGTGTGTGTGTGTGTGTGTGTGTTGGGGGCTATAGGCCCCACACAGTGGACCTTTGTGAAACTCTGCCCATGCAGCCCGACTGAATGGACTCTTTTTACACTTGTGTAAACCTGGGGGCGTCTCCGGCTCTGAAGCCACGCCTCTGTGACCCCTGACCCCCACCTCTGACCTTTGCTGGATTTGGTCGGGAAGTGCTTTTTGCTCGCCATGTGCTCATGAGCGAAGCCAAAAATCACACAGTTAGGATCTTGGTTTGACCCCCTGCCTCTCGGATACGTGAAGCAGACGTGACAGTTTGAGCCGCTGACGGCTGGAAAGTTTAACAAGAAGCAGCAACTGATCAACCACACGTCTCCAGAACAGAAAACAGGGTGACCAACGTCGGCGCGCTCTGATCAAAAAAACAAATCTGAGCAAAGCCAGCTCGGCTCAAACTCCTCTGACCCCTGAATGACCAAACTCTGCTGTTGACCGAGTTACAGGTTTGCCCACCTCCACACACACGTTGTGTAACCTCTCAAGCTGCTTCAGGTTAATGGCTGGAATAGCTGTGTTGACCTAGGTGTTTTATTTACCAGGTGCCTGTTTACTTCTCCATTCCAAGCCTTCAGCTGCTCCCTCAGAGGACAAACTACAGCGCTTAAGAGAATCCTCTGGATCAATACGCCTCTTGTCTTGAATGGTAAAAGAATAGCAGGCTGACAAACCGGGTTTGTGTGGTCAGTTTCAGGTGAAGAGTTCCTTGACCTGAGACTCTGCAATCATTTCTTAACGGCGCCGCGACAGATCATTACGACATGAGGAGTTTCGGCCGGGTTGAAAGGATGGTTGTCACAAAGAGGGTGATTCAGTGAGGAGACAATAAATTAGCATCTGAAGATAAGCGCGTGGTGTGAGAGGCAGAGAGCACTTTTCATCCCAGAAGGCATTAAAAAATGTCAGGATGTAAACTGAGACGAACGTGTGTGGTCGCTAACATACAGGCCAAATATCAAATCTGATATAAAGAACTTTTATTCCTCTCTGACAGCTACACAAATACTGATGTTTTATGAACTGTATCGAGGCGCTGTGTAAAATGAAGCAACACCAACAGCTGCAGTTCCTCAGCAGGCCACTCGAGGCAGGCTCCAGAAACACGTCAATGCCCATAGACCCCCACATTAACGTGTCAATGAGGCTGATGAGGAAAAACATTAAAGATACTGAAGGATTTGCAGGTGATCAGATTCTGTTTCATTCATGTTTTACGCAGCGTCCCAACTTTTAACAAAGATGAGAAAAGATTCTTCACTCGATTCGTTCATGGATCAGAGCGCCTGCTGAGCCGGGTCACACGGCCTGAAGCAGCACTTTCAGAGTCTTAGCATCCAGTGTTTGAGAGGTCCAGCGTGTCAGACGAGACAGGATAACGTTCAGGGGAAACGCTGAAGAGCTGGAATGTTTTAAGGCACAAAACGTGAACTTCCTGAAAGGAAGAATGAGCCTAAAACACTGATTGAATGCAAAGTAAACTGAGAGGAGTTTGGACAGCATGCACCTCTTTTAAAGGCTGATGTAGAAGGTTTTTATTTACACCTGCGAATAGATGCCTGCAGGTGACTTTAGGTGGGACACAAGCACGAAGCCTTACCAACAAAAACTGACAACAACTACACAAAGACAGAGTGTTTTTGATAGTATGTCCAGATGTTCTGCAGGAAAATGTCATCTATTATATTAATGTAGATAAATATCTGTATTTATGTTCAGGCAATCTATATTCAGGTCATTTATTTTCACGTTTTTTGGGCATCTATACTTAACACGTCTTTATTTTGAGGTCATTTACGATGTTTATGATGTCAAACTCAGTGTAATACTGGTGTTGGCTAGAGATGAAATGTGTGATTCTAATTGGTTGAGTGACATTATTTAAACAGGAAACGTGAATCGGCTGGCGTAACGTTTCCCATAGACTTGCTTTTGCAAACTGGTTTTATATAAATGTGGTTTCATGGAGGCAGGGCAGCACATCCCGCCCACCAAAGACGCTGATGACAGTGAACACATCACGGTTCTGAATGCACCACCTGAAGTCTGTGAGGACGTTTGGACTCAGCCAAACCAAACCGAACGCAACCAATCACGTGAGAGATGTCAGACTGAAGGAAAAGTGACTTTGGGCCATTTATAGCGACCACGTGGATGAGCCTGTGTGACGTGATGGAGCGTCACAAGCAGCGCCCTGACACAGAAACCTGTAGGTATGTACACGTGTGTGTGTGTGTGTGTGTGTGTGTGTGTGTGTGTGTGTGTGTGTGTGTGTGCGTGTGCGTGTGCGTGTGTGTGTGTGTGTGTGTGTGTGTGCGTGTGTGTGTGCGTGTGTGTGCGTGTGTGTGCGTGACAGGCTGCCACACTGAGAGCGCTGTTTTTCAGGGGAAGACAACATTAACTTGATGAACCATCTGAGCTGTAAACTCGTATTTTCACTCTGGAGGAGATTATTCAGAACAACAGAAGCGTTCGCAGAGACGAGGCAGGCCGAGGCCAGACGAGCTACTCTTCCTCAGAGGCTTCGTGTGTTTCACCCTCCCCATCTCGTCCTCACTAATCTTTTTATTCGCCAAATGAGCACTGATAAGGCAAATTGTACGAGAGAAAAAAGAGATCAGACCTAATCTCAGCCGTTTTTTAGTCATCATCATCTTCCACGTATGAGTTTCTGATTGAATTGTCGGCTCTGTGACAAAGCTCGAAGGCCTGAAGGTGATACGTGGGGAAAGGAGTCTGGCTCAAACCCGCCCAGACAAACACAAAACCCCACATGGACTTCAGTGGGGTAATTTTCTCATTAATAATTAACATATTTGAACCCATTTACACTCTTCACCAGTGTGAGCTGATCTCCTTGGTTGAAGAAATCACAACAGGGAAGCGGTGATGTGAGGAGCCCCAGTTACCGTCTGACAGGAGATCAATGCTGTCCCAGCCTCAGGTCGTCCCTGCACTGTACAGTGAGAGTGGACGGCAGACACTGACTGAGCCAATCACAGAGATTTCACTGCACAGCGAGTCTGTCTCCACGGTGCGTTCGTGCACGTGGGACTTTAAAGATCTGCTGGGCAGCAGAGCTTCAGATTAATCCGTTAAAAACGAATTCAGTGATGTTTTTCTCAGCTTTTTCTCTTTGAACACTTTGAACATGTAGTAACTGACTTGTTTTGGCCTTTTTGGTGAAGTGGAAACAGCAGCTGTGAACAGACTTAGAGGCTTTGAAGCTGAACTTTTTAGCAAACAGTTGATTATTTTTTATTCAATTATTTTTATTTTTTTGAGCCAGGTGACATTAGACTCAAATCATAAGTCCATTAACTTGAAAAAAATCCAAAAATATTCCATTAGAGCTGCAGTGTAATTAAATAAACTGCAGCTCGGTTTTAACAGGACACAAAACTTTTAGGCATCTGAGCTGCAATGATTTACTGCCAAAAGGATTTAGACTGACTTGATCTAAAAAGGCAAATTAAAGCACAAAGACACCCACAGACAGACGTGAAAAGGTCGAGGGACGTTCAGACAGACGTAAGGATCAGCAGGCCGCTCCGCTGCAGCCTTGCTAATGTGGCTAACGCTATCGAGCAACCCTCTTACCTGTAAGGTGTGAGGCTTGCACATCACAGCAGCACCTCCAGTACAGCAGGTGGCAGCGTGTAGACACCAGCTGTAGCATCTATAGACGAGGAGTCGTTCACTCAAACAGCACCTGCCAATAAAAGAAGAAGAAGAAGAAGAAGAAGAAGAAGAAGAAGAAGAAGAAGAAGAAGAAGGCTGAACATGAGGGGGTGGAGCAGCTGCCAAAAGGCTCATCAGGCGGGAGGAGGCTTACCTGAACTTACTGAAGAGCAACGTCGGTCAAAGTGCTGCTTTGTGTAGAAGATGCAACATGGATTTCAGTGAATCACACAGAGGGAAAAGCCACACATCTACCAAACATAAGTTCAGCCAGGAGGTGCAGAAACACGCTCCACCCGTGAGTCTAAAAACACAGAAAATCAGCCTCCTGCCGGCCGTCTCGCCGCCTGCAGCCTGTCCGACTCTCAGCACCACAGCTGGAGCACAGCGGGTCAGTGAAGTGCTCACAGTGTCTGATTCTGACCACCTGACTGGAGTCCCTTCACTTCCTGTCTCCTCATCTAAATGTCAGTGGACAGCGATGAGGGCGGGGGGACGGCCCGGGGCGGGGCGCCAGGAAAGGCCCTTATTTTCAGAGGTATGTTGTGAGGACCAAGTTGTCCTCACTTTCCAAAAATGTCCTCATTCTGCTGGTTAAAAACGTGTTTCCTCACTATGAAGCACACACACACACACACACACGCACACACGCGCGCACACACACGCACACACACGCACACACACGCACACACACACGCACACACACGCCTCAATTTCTTCCCAGTGTCACTGTGTGAATTTGTTTGTCTACCTTTGTTCAATTGCCCTCGATGTGATTCCCTCCATCCTGTCTTGAAGGGCTGCTTAATAGCCTCTTTCCTTTCGGAGGAGATTGCATGGACATCCTGGAAGGGCCAAAAAGCCCAGAGATAGACCAGTTCAGTACGCAGCCTGCGTACTTCAATTAATCTCACATCACCGTAATGAGTAAGGGAAGGACTCAATGGTGAAATGGAGGGTGAAGAAATAAATGCAGAAAGACAGGCAGCGAGGAGAAAAACGGGACTGAGAGAAAAAAGATTCAAACGCAGCTTCAGTGATGGGAACAACGTCTCTGTGTGATGCTGTAAAAACAGCGTACAGTAACGTCTCTTAACCCAACAACACTGCGGACAGTAACGCAGTAACGCAGCGGGTTCAGTCATTCAAACATCGAGCGCCATCTCAGTGATTGTCACCAAAGGAAAATGAAGAGGAATAAACAGGAAGCTCAGATCGGCCTCCTCCTCATCAGTCCGCTCTGCTGCCCAGTGCTTCTCTTTCTATTCTTCGACTTTCACACGAGACCCCGTGGTGAGAGAGACTGGAGGCTTTTTCCTGCCTCTTGGACGCTGTGCACGGCGAGGTGACCCAGTTAACGCAGGCGCTGAAATCCCCTTAAAACCAGGAGATCCACAGCTCCTCTCAGAGCGAACCTTTATTTTTCAAGAAATGGTGATTCGGGTGCAAATATTCGCTTTGTTCCAGTCAGCAAATATTATGCGACCAGTGTGATCGATCAGTTTGATCAGTGTTTGTAGTAGAAGCATGAGTAGGCTTTGTAGTAGGGTAGCAGTAATGTTTGCAGTACTAGCTGCAGTACAGTAGTATTAGCAGTATTAGCCATTAGAGGAGAATTAGTAGCAGTAGAGGTGGTAACATCAGTTTCGGGCAGTTGTGACGAATGAGTGCCTTAAATCACATTTCCAGTTTGAAATGGACACCAGCTGGACGGGAGGTTGGACGGACCAGTGTGGGACGTGTTAGCTTAGCTGGAGCTTCCAGTGACATCCAGGTTCTGCGAGGCTTCGTTCAGGACGGATGAACAGGACTGAGCTGGAGTCTCAGTGAACACCTCTGAACTGAGAGCCGGCGGCGTTTTAAACACCACTGAACTTTGCTCATTAACAGAAGAGACTCGGCTTGTCACGGCGAGGAGAGCGCAGGTGTAAGTAAAGAAGCTCTGTTCCATTTAGCTGCTTCGCTCTCAGGGTCCTGGTATTGTGCATGCTGGCTCGCTGGCTCAGAGCCATTGTTAGCGTTAGCAGGAGCACCTGTGTGCGCCAGGTGTTTTCAAAGTACCTGCTGAAAAAGTCATGGTTTTTCAAAGTAAAATAACAAGATGGCATACATTCAGTGATATTTACTTATGATGAAACTTCACAACATTCAATATTTAGTCACTAACAGAGTCAAATCTTTAGGCCACAGCCGGTCCTTGCTTCAGTGTGTTAGCACGATTAGCATAGCAACTATTCCGACATGTTCTCGTACATGAACAGCTGAATGTGTTAACTGCTCATGACTCCCAGAATGACAGTGACAGGTGTATTACAGCTTCGGCTTCAGGTGGCTAGCGTTGTGAAATGGTCGCCGTTTGCTTTGGTTTACGTCAAACCGGATCGAAGTGGTCGCCATTTCCTCAAGTTTAAGCAGCAGAACTGTTTAGGTTGAAGAAATGATGACGTTTGGGTTAAAAATCTAACACCCTGCTTGCACAGTTCCCCTCCACAGCTGCTGCTGCTGTTGTTGTTGTTTATCTGCAAAGTTGCTTCAGAAAACAGTTTGCTGGCATTTGTTTCATCAGTAGAAAAGCAGTTCGTACAGCAGCGGCAGCATTAGATCACAGACACCAACAGCTTTGTCTCGATGTATCAGTGGGTCAAAAAAAGCATGAAAGCACATTATTCAGCCTGCTGCGAACGGCTCGACGTACCTTCAGCACCTCAGCGTTCAGGTGTGCGTGTGTGTGCGTGTGTGTGTGTGTGTGTGTGTGTGTGTGTGCCTCCAGCTCTTTGACCGGAGGGGGTGGACAGGAAGGCCACAGCTGGCTTCCATTCAGACAAAACAAAGGAGTCCCCTCTCCTCCTCATCACCCTTCTTCGTCGTTTTTTGTAGCAGAATTCCAAAACATCTCAAAATCGTCTCTTTTCATCTTATTTTAAACCTCCGTGTTTAACTTTCACAAGGTGAGGACGCTCTCGTGGCGTTTGCTCGGTGAAGGCTTGTAAGAGGTCTAACTGACGCTTTGTGCTGAGCGGAGGCCGTCGGGCTCTTGTGTCCATAGTGCTGAAGCAGTGGAGCGATGGCAAACCTCACAGTAATCACCTTACGGTGTCCCTGGTGCTGCTGGGAAAGAGAAGGCCTGCTCGCCACGGGGAGGCTCCTCACAGCTAATCCCTCAGCACATCTCTCTCTTTCTTCCTCCTGCTTCCGCCTTCTCTCGCACGTCTGTGCAGGACTCGTTTAGCAAAACCTGGCAGAAAATATCTGAAACGCGAGCTCGTCTGACCGCTGCTCCAGACTTCGCTGAAGAAAGGTCGGACGGTGTGAGTTCCAGAGACGAGGGACAGAATCACAGACGCAGTTTTCTCAGATGAGATTAGCTTCGTCTCGTCCGGCCGTCGCAGCAGAAACAAATCTATTTATTCTGGATAAACAAATTTATTAACATTTGACTGAAATGTTTAAGAACATGTGTGCTGTCAGCCTGTTCTAAAGTTCAGTCATGCTAAACTCGAGGCGTGTGAGAGGATGTTTCCCTGACTTCAGTTATCGGTCGCTAACGTTTGACGATCTACAGAAAGTCGTCCTGCTTTCCAAAGCATCTCAAGCAGCTGCACAGCACGGACGGCGTATCAGAGACGATAATGAAAAACGCCGCACGGTGAAAACAAGGTGTTAAAGATCCACCCAGCGTGGGTGAACATCGCACAGACACGACGCCGGGTTAGCCCGACCCAGCGGCGGCGTTACGGCGTTCACTTCACGCAGAAGAATCCAACAGTAATGCAAAAATAAGGCGGACGCCGGCTCCAGACGCCCCGCTGCTGAGGGAACTCCACCGTGTCAAAAGTTTTAATGCATAAAACATTCTGAACATTTACTTTGACATCATTAAATATCAGTATCCTCACAGTGTTCATGTTCACGCGTGACTTTCATGTCATGTGTTCTTGAGGACTGATGTGCCAGCCTCGGATCAGCAGCGCCTCAGAGACGGCGAGCGCCTGCAAAGGTCACGGTCACATCCAAGAAGCAGCGAGGAGCGTCTGCAGAGCATCCATTCAAAAGTGTTGAGAGGGAAGAAAAGCAAGTTGTATAATGTGAAAGAAAAGAGAAGCATGGAAATAAAAAGTGATGATACATAACAGCAAAATGCTTCTGCTGGAGTTCAGCAGGATTCAAGCTGTCAGCAGTTTGAGTCCTGACGAGCAGTCAGAGGTAACGACTGAGACACGATGGACGAGAACGGAGAGCGGCCGACAAACGCCGCTAAAAACCCGCGTTCGTAGTTTGAAACTCGCTCGTTCACCGTTTGCTGTTCAGCACATGTTTGGAGAAACAAAGGGAACAACGCATCAACAACAACAACCAGGTCTGCGGTGCGAGAAGTGCCCGAGGCCAGAGGTGCCACCAAAACTCCTAAAGCAGCTCGACGACACGTCCAATGGCGCGGACCATGATCCCTGGACCCGAGGCCAGATGTGGACGCAGCAGGTCAACCCCCGGGACCGCTGTGCAGAGCTAAAAGACGCCATGAGGACGCTGCCGGCGTTCAAACCAGGACGTTCACCCTCTGAAGACTGCAGCCGTTAATGTGTTTGTTCACGTCAGTGTGATCACACCTCCGAACAGAAGCAGCAGCCATCGCTCTTCAGGACTGACGATTTGTCTGTCTTTGTCCACGCCTTCCTAAATTAAAGGGCTGCTTCAGCTGAAGTTCTTCCGTCTGCTGCTGCTCCACCATGCGCACAGTCAATGAAATGTATGTTTTGGTGGTCTGTCAGCTGGACCCCGGCCTCGTACCTTCACCACGAGTCCGAAGGTGGAGACGCTGCTGTTAGCGTCGGTGGATGGAAGGAGGAGTTAGCGTGAGTTTGATCAACATTTAACAATAAAAAACAACAATAACTCGAGCTCCTGCAGCGATTTCCAAACTGTCCTCATCAACATTTCACATGAAACATCTGGAGTGTGTCCACGTTTGTCGATTCAAAACCCAAATAAAACTTATTGAAGCCAACAGGCTCATTCAGAGGAGGCTAATCCTCCCTGAAAACAAACAAACAAACAAACAAACAGCGGTGCGGCGCCGCGTGCTCCTGAAGTCTGCCTTTGTTTCTTCTCGCCTTCCTTCGTTCTGCTGCTGATGATCTGCGGCCTGCGGAGCTTTTCAGACACTCTGTGGTTCATTAAAGCAAAAAGAATCAAACATCTTCGTCTGAGCGTTTCATCCTGATGCCAGACGAAACGAACACGTGAGGAAACCTGCCATCCCGAGAAATTAAAAAAGAGAAGTAAATGGAGCAGCAGCTTGGTGTCGGGAAGCGGGGAGGACAATAATTGCGGTCGTTTCATGTGTTTGTACCTGTTGTGTCGACCCCCTCGATCGGCCTTCATCCCGCCTGTCTGTTCTGTGGCCAGAGGACGAGAGCGGCCAACAATGCTGCCAGCTGCGGCCTCAAGCTGTGAGCAAAAGCCATTCATTTAAGAGGAGTTTTTGTTCGGCGTAAGAAGTGAAGTGGGAAGTTATTTCTTTGAAGAAGCGCCCTCTGAAGATTTGCTGATCAAAAACCGAAGGTTCTGTAATTTGCTGGAACTCCTGGTGCATTTCTTTGAAAGGTCCGCGGCAGGCGGAGGCAGGAAGTGCGTTTCTGAGCGACGCCGGAGAGATTTGTTTTCAGAAAAACGGAAAGAATGAAAGAGTTTTAACAGTTTCATTTGAAAATCATTTGTCATGGCTCGAGCTTGAACATCTGTACGGCATCTTTATGAATATTATTATTATTATGACAGCACGTTGGGTTATTTACCAAAAGACTGCTTTTACCTGGAGGAGCTCAACCAATGGAAGAAAAATACTCTCCTGTGTATTAATTCATGTATTTCTCAGACGACGTCTGAGCGTCTGACATGAAGTAAAAATGTGTTAATGTAATGAAATACAGCATGAAGCATTTTGAATCATTGATTTCAGGTATTATCAGACGTTTTTTATCACCTTTCACTCACACACCAAAGACATAAGAGTCATCAGTGGTGGAACAAAAACAAGCTGCTGTCTGTGGATCTGTTTAATATCTGTGTTTAGACCGAGCCCAGACCACGAGCTGCTGGAAGTACCCTAACCCTTCAAACTGTTTTCAGAGTTTAACTGAAAATGAATAGATTTAATAATATTAGATTTGAACCATGTGACTAAATAGATCACATAATACTAATAATAATGATGATGATGATGATGATGATTGGATGAGGTTCAGATCTGCTGCACAACCTTTATCTTTAAATGACATCAGTTAAACTTTATTCTTCATCAAAAAGTGACGCTCTTATCTTATCTTATCTTATCTTATCTTATCTTATCTTATCTTATAATAATGGAGGATTCACCTCATCGACTGTCTCAGCGTCAGACTCTGAAGTGTCGGCTCAGTTCAGGCGCTTCAGCCTCGAGGCCGTTTCTTTAACCTGAGCCGAAAACGTCTTCCTGCATCGATTACCGGGCCTTTCTGTTTGCGCTGTAACCATGGAAACACAGACAGCGATCACCTGGATCACCTTTGATCGTGAGCAGGAAGTCTGAGCTCATTTTGCATGAAATGAGCAGATTTATGGATGTTCATCCTCAACGGAGAAGGAAGGTGTTTATCAGCAGGAAGTGAAACGTGTGTTTGGAGAAGTTTGGAGGGTTTTCTGGAACTTTGGAGACAAAAATGAACCAACAAACCAAAAAAACCCCAAATATTCCTGCAAAAAAAATAAATTTGCATTACAAATAATAACAATAATAATACCTAAATGCTCTTTTTGCCTTTTCAGTTTTAACATTTTTTGTTAAAACTGTGTGTTTTCCATCTTTAATGTTACTTTAATCAGTCTTTTCTGTCTCCGTGTCTCCAGAAATAGTGAAATAAATGTGCTCACGCCTCTAAAGTCAACAGCTCTGCACGTCCGCCCGGAAGATTCTGTGACACGCAGGATGAAAAGTTCAGTGCAGAGCAGCCAGGAACGACGAGGATGAGGAGGAGGATGAAGATGAGGGCTGGGAAAGGAGGGAGAAAGTTTTTTGCATGGTCGCCTCAGCAGGAAGCGTGTGTGTGTGTGTGTGTGTGTGTGTGTGTGTGTGTGTGCTGTGATGTAACACTGATGCGATTTAAAGGTTGGGGAGCACAGATGAAACACAGTGTTCTGGATAGGAATGCATGGCTGGCTGAGAGCGATGAGACAGCAGCTGAAACGTGGCTGAGCAGGAACAAACAGAATCTGCAGCTCAGTCTCAGGTGATCTCCACAGAGCCGACCTTCATCTGAAGCCTGCCCTCAGCTTCATCAGCACGGCCGACCCCGGCTCACCGCAGGCCGCGCTTACTGAGAGTGTGGCACCCACCTGGTGCTGAAACCACGTCCTGACAGGCCGGGCTGCAGGGCTCCACTCAGGGAGGGGCCGGCTGCTTATTCTGCACCCAAGGAAACAAACAGGAACGAGACGTGAGCTGCAGAACGTCTTCACACAAGCAGAGAAGACGCTCGTGTCTCATGTGACATGTGTTAAGCCCTCGCAGGAAGTTACCACGCTGATGTGCTGCTTCAGGAAGTCAGCGAGGAAGTGTCGAAACAACGACAAACTGGGAACCAAGATGTCACCAGACCACACCACACGTTCACGCTCTCCTGTGTGCTGGACGTCTTTGTCGCAGCGTCGTCACGTTTGCAGATCTGAGACATGAGAACAAAGTTATTAACAAAGAGGAATCCTCCAGATGGTATGATTGACAGGTGCCCCAGCCTATCACCTCACCTGCATGCAGGCTTCACCCACCTTCACCTCTTGAGCTTCTGGACGTCCGTCCGGAGACTGACGTGTCCTCACAGACGCTGCGTCCATGTTTTTGGTTCCTGTTTGTGCCGCTTTGGTGACAAAAGGTGGACAAAAAGCTGCATTAATGTCACAACCGCTTCACTCATTAACTCATTACCCACTGAGGGAAAGAGAGAGGTGGGGTGTGTTCCAACCAGCTTAACACGAGGCCTCTGTGCGTGTGTGTTGAGGTAACAGGTAACAGCCATGAGGCCGGCCTTCCTGCCTTTAGCTATCTGTGTGTAGGATCAGTCCCGGGCCGTGGAGGACCACACTGCGCCATTGTTAGTGTGGGGGAGGGCCGGCTCCCCTGAAAAGAGCCTAATCTGGTGTGTGTGAAGTTGGTGCTGGTGGTGGAGCGACGAAATGAAGTCTGCAGCAGAGGAGAGCGGGAAGGACTCGAAGCTTTCAGAAAGTCAGGACATGAGCAGAAGTGACAGAAAACAGCAGGAAAGCAGAGAAATAGAAGCATTTTATCTTCTTTTCTTGATTTTTCATGGAAATATTCCACATTTAGAGTTTTAAACTCCGTCTGAGCTGCTCAGAGAAACATGGAGAGCTTCCTTCATGGCGCTCTCTGCATGTCTGACACATATTTATGAAAGCCAGCTTTCATGTCTTCTGTAAAAGAGTTCACATGTTAATAAAAATAAAAGCGCGGCTGCTTTCTAAACAACATGATTATGTTCCTAAGGTGCAGAACATGCGGCGCGTCTGTTAAACTGGCTCAGGCTGCCACCTTTTGGACAAATCAGACAATTACTGAAGCTCACTGAAGAGTTTTCAGGAGTGGCTTTAAACTCTGATGAAGCTCAAACATGTTGGAGGTGATGCTGTGGTGAGGCGTTCAGGTGCATCCTCTGAGTTTGATCTTTTCTCGTTACTTAACAAAAAAGTGAAATAAAACGATGATTTATTTCAAGTCATTTTGCATTTTAAACACGTGGGTCTGCTGTGAAGTGTTTGACTGCACGTCTCTAGACTGAGGACACACTGCGCTCTAGTGGTCAAAGTGCAGAACTGCAGGGTACGCAATGCTGTGGATAATCAGCCAACAGGTGGGTTTAGTTAATCATCAGCTGAGTGAAGATCAGTCTGTAAATGATCACATGATGAATGAGTGCATGAATGTATTTTCCATGAAAGAGAAGAAGAACAAAGGCCTGACATGAACCGCCAGAGCGGGAACGATCATTAAATCATTTCCTCATCTAATACTTCAGGTTTCACATCTGAGCAGATTCAGAAATGAACGTCAGTTCCTTCATCCTTCATGTGTTCACAAAGTGGTGAACCTCCTCCATCCTTTATGATCGACTGAACCTTTCCAGGACGCTCCTTTCATACCCATCATGATCCTCTCACCTGTCACCAATGTGCCTGTTTACCTGTGGAATGATCCAAACAGGTGTTTCTGGAGCGTTCCACATCTTTGTGTCTGTGAAGCTTATCGCTGCTTCTTCTCTTCTTCTTTTGTTCAGTGTTACATGTTTGACCATGTGGATATTAACGTGTGTATTTGTCTTTAAATCTGAACTTTCAGCTCAGCAGTGTGTGGAGGTGTTTTCTCTGTTCAGCATTAAAGAGCTGATATTCTCCAGTTTTAACTGGTTTGAAACAGTGAATATTTCTTTAATTCACAGGTTATTCTCAGTACTTTCTTCTGTATTTTGATACATATTAAAGTTTGATGAACTGTACATTTTATCACTGATCTCATTTATTGTCATTGTTGGTAAAAATCAGCTGTTAAAGTTGGGTTTAAAACTTCGTAAAGGAAGAAAAAAGCTTTCCAATGTTTTTTTTTCTTTACCTTTATTGAACACAAGAATTTCTGGCAGAATGCAAAGTCAAACTGTGTTTCCCTCTTTCCTCAGTTAGTATTCAGTATTTACACCGGTGACAGTGGACGGACAGACGGACAGAGGAGCATCTATCGCTGTCCCGCCTACACTGAGCTCTGGACCAATGAGTGAGCAGCTGTTGGCGGTCGCTCGGCAGGATGTTTTTCTCTTTTCGAAGCCTGAAAGATTCACGTTGCTTTGTCTGAGAAGAAGAAGAAGCCGGCCGCCTCTGACTGGAGGAGGAGACGTCTTCACTCCTCCTGAGCTTCAGGAGGACTTTTCATGGAAAAATTGGTCCCACGTTTTCGATTCCAGAACGTTTTCAAGCTCGTTTTTTTGGACGAAACAAAAAGCTCACGTGTTTTGTTTTTTTTTGTAGATTTTCACACAGTAAATCTCTCGTTTTTTCTTTTTTTAATTACATTTCAGAGCTTTGTGAAGCAAAAATAAAGAGTTTGGGAAACAAGTTACACAAAAGACCAACACAACACAAAGCCGTCATTCTTCCTTCTTAAACTGGGACTTCTTTTCAACCTTAAACCTGACAAGTCCAACGCGCTGAGACGTTTCGGAGAATACGGGACCTGAGGAGAGCGCCGCCGTGTGGAGCTCTGCTGGACGCCAGTGATGACGTGGCTTCCAGTTTATTACAGGTGGGCTCTGATCTCTGCAGCTCTGGCCATCACTTCTTTGTAATCGGTGAACTCTGTACTCACCAGGTTAACTGACGCGATGGACAGGTGAGACTCTGGAGCAGTCAGACAGGTGAGCGAGGACACTGGAGATGCTGGTAACTCTGGTTTAGTCTAAATATCCTCCAGTTCTTTTCAGTTTGAGTCTGGTTTTATCTCTTTGACTGAAAACAGAGTTGTGCTGGTCAGAGCGTCCTCAGGTGGACTGGACCTGGTCCTCCTGACCTCTCATGGTGCACAGCTGCAGTGAGAAGTCAGGCTGAACCAGGATGAAGCTTCATTGGCTCATCTCACCTTTCAGCTTTGTTTGGCTCACCTCTGAGCATCCTGTCTGACAGTCCAGGTGTTTTCAGACCCCATCAGTTACCTGCTGAGTACAGCTTTCATCATCAGCGCAGAGACAACGGTAAAACCTTTGAAAATGAGATAAACCAGAATTGTCCTTCAGCGAGGACGGCGTGAAGGACTCATCGTCCCAGAAAACGACACTATCCGCCTGTGAGACGTCCATGAGACATAAACCTGCAGAGGAGGGAGACGTGAAACCTTTACCGGGCGGACGGCGAGAGGAAGGGAGCGCACGCCGTCGTTTTGGGACTCAAAGGCACTGTGTCTTCCAGTTTGCTGCTGTCAGACTACTATCAGCTACGTCACACTCAGACTATCTGCTCGACTCTATGACGAAGGACACAATGGATTCACACACTCACAGTGCACTAGCTTGCAGTCTAAAGTAGGAGGAACGTTGTACAAAAAAAAAAGATGGCAGACTCGATCGACCCTCCAAACCCACAGCAGGGACTATGGCTTGACAAAGAGCATCTTCAGTCCGTTCTTCACGTTCGATGCGTAAAAAGAAACCTTTAAACATCGCAGACCAATTTCCTTCCTGGTTCGTTAAAGAGGCCACGTTCACTTTAGTTTAACAGGGACGCAGAGGCTTCGCTTCGCGGCTTCAGAGCGTACATTCATCGGCAGACGCAGCGTTAATCTCAAAGTCTGAGGAGCTGCGAGCGCTCGGCCTGTTTCATCAGCGTGAGACGCTCATTCGCCAAATACAAGACGAGGATCGCCACCACACGCACCTGTGTCCACAGCGCACGCTAACAACCATTATCCTAAAATAATGCACATTAAACAAGACTGCAAAGGCAGCGTGAACTGGTCTGGAACTGGTCAAGTCCTGTATTTTAGTACTTCACTCAGGTACTTCATCCTTCTACTCCACTGCATCTCTTTCCTCTCCATCATTTATTTGATAACAGATTATAATACGAGATTTGAATAAAACATGATGTCATTAAAGATTTAAAGTCATTGAAATGAGCTCCATCTTTACCAGCTGCACCATTAAAGTCATGAACACATTCATGCATCAGTAATTAGAGTCAGCTGATTTCTGCTTTTACTTTTGGTACTTTGAGTACATTTTGTTGGTAAGACTTTTGTACTTTTACTGAAGGACCTGAGTACTTCGCATGTTGTACACTGATGGCGGCGGTCATGTGACCAGCTGGTGTGCGTCTGGAATGTTTGTGCTGGTTCGTCAGTCTGAGCTGACGGCAGTAACCGTGAAGGAGTTTCATCCTTTGGTTGAGTTTTTACTGGTTTTCACAGGTGTTCAGGCTGGTGACCATCCAGGCTCAGGCTAGCGCTGCTGAACACGGCGAGGATGCTAATGATGCGAATTCTGCCACACGCAGGCTCCTCGCCTGATTTCAGGGTTTTGTTTCAGCACTAAACAGACGAGCACGCCGCGCTCACACCTGTGTAACGCTGCTGAACAAAGCGAGCACAGTCCTTTGAAACGGCCCTGAAGTCAAAACCATCCAAACTGTTTGTGGCTCTGTTTAATTTAACTTAAATCTGAATTTCCTGCTTTAGAGCACCTTTAATATCAGGCCAAGCATCACAGACAAAGAACTTACAGAAAGCAGAACTTGTGCTCAGATTATAGTGATTAAGTGGATTTCGTGATAAACTGTCCTAAACCTACAATACAAGACACGTCAGACGAATTAAAGACGGAAACGCGAGCTGGTGGAGGCAAACTCACACTGACGACAGCTGTGGAGAAAGACAGGAAGTGATGACTGAGGGTCGAAGCAGTGAGGAGCTGAGTGAGCACAGAGAAGGCAACGATGGCTGGAAAACCAGAGAAGACGCTAACGCTGGTTAACCCGGAGGAAACGAACTGAAGCTGATGTTCAAGGAAACTAAAGCCGGCGAGGGTCCACGTGAGGACCGCTCGGTCCAACCGGCCGACTCAAACTGCTGGCAGGACATTCTGAGTCACTGCGGAGCCCAAACCTGTCAGGTAACAACTGGTCCGAAATGCTTAAAGACGAGGCGGCCTACAGAGTCACGTTAGCATGAGCGACCGAAAGCTAACGCGTGGGGTCAAACATTACCAGCAGTTTCCCTCACACGACCCGAGACGGTTCAAAGTTCACGAGAGGTCGAACTCAACTGGCAAACGGTTTCTATCGATCCATTAAATTTAACGAACGTTCACTATGTTTCTACTTCCTCGATCAAACGCAGGACTTTCAGCCTGGTTTCCGTTCTTCACATCCTGCAGCGTCCTTCCTCATTGGCCCAGCTTGTACATCCTCCAGGGACCACAGGAACACACCTGCCGTGTTTGGTCACATGATCGTTTTCTGACTGTACGAGTTACGAGAGCAGTTTGACCAAACGACGGTGGACTTTAGGACACTTCAGACACGAAGGACGCAGCAGGACCAGGCAGCGTCTGCTGTCCTGTTGTCTGACAGGAGACAATCTTGAACGTGACCATCTGAACTCAACCCTGTCTGCTAAAAGCTCGCGTTCGACAGCAAATGACGATGCTAACACCTGGCTGTAGCATGCTAGCGGCTAAACCTCAGATGACTCGTTTTATGATCAAAAACCAGCGAGTCGACAGTTTTGCTAAGAGCCAAAAATCAAGCAAGTGCAACAACAAAGACACAGAGAGCTAATATCACTTATGACTCGGACAGTGAGAAGGTCAGCTTAGCGTCCGCTCATCACAGCTTCTCTCAGAGTTTAGTGGCCTTCACTGAACCACGTGGACACCATCCATCCTCTGACCCCGTCCCAATGGAGTCCACATGGTACAAAAAGGCTGCACTTTAAGGGCCGAAAACCCCCAAAACACAAGAAAATGTGCTCGTGAGCATCCTCCGTGCAGCCGCTGCGTTTCTTTCATGACGTATGAGATGAGGCTGAAATACACGAGCTTTCAGGGAGAGGGTCGAGACCCCCGAGTGTGGACTTTTACAGCATGATCAATCTTTCTTCGGTGTCTTCTTCTGTTTCTCGTTGACTGAAATGATTTGTGGACCAGAACCGTATGGAGACAACATGTAAGAAAAAAAACACATCTAAAGAGGAACCGAACGACAGCAACATGTACAGAAATACAGTAACTCTGCAGGAACAGGCATGCTAACGTCTAATCTCTAGCCCTGGAAATAACACATTAAAAAAAGCTAAATAGGCAGTAACGTCTGCACATTATTCAAACACAACAAAATATCCACAAAGGAAAAAAGACCCATAATCCATTACCACGATGATGACCGTACTGCATGAAGAAGAGTCTTCTGTGTGGGGGCAGTAATCTGTGAGTAAAGCTACAGTCCATCCACGGTTTTCTAGAGGAAAAGATTCTGTCCAGCGTTTAACAGCTGATCAATTTAACATTACAAAGGAGATGGAGGGCGTGTGGCGCCCCCTGTGTGACTGGAGGACTAAGGCGTGAGCATGAGGTCTTTACATTTCCCTGGTCAGAAGACACTGTAGAAAGAAACTCATGATTTGTAGCTTTTCTGATGCGATGGGGAGGTGTGTGACATTGCTTTGAGGTTTCAGTGACTGTGACCCCCCCCCCCCCCCCCTTAAAAACCCACTCCCATCCCTCCCTCCCCTAAAACCCTCTTCTTCCCGCTGGCGCTGGTCGGAGAAGTTACGCTTTACTCTCATTGCCGTTGGCCTGAGGAGCCTCGTTGGGGACTGTCTTCACCTCGGCCGTGGCGTTCTTCACCTCCGTCTCGCCTTTGGCGTTATCGTCCTTCGCCGTCTTACCGCTGTGGGGGCAAACGGCAGCAGGGGACAACCGGAGAGAGACAAAAAGAGAGGAGAGTCTGTTAAGAGCGAATCAGGACGTCTCTGAACTGTCTGCTCTGAGCCGCCTTTTGTGCCATTTCTCAAAGAGAGAAGAAAAAATGGGGGAAAACATGCAGGATGCTTTGAGGGAATTTGTTTTCCCTCCTGGAACTGAATGCATTTCACACATAATGGGATCAAGCTCACTATCCTAGCCAGACATCAAATAAGAGTACATGGATGTCACAGCTATTTTCAAGGAACAATGAATGCTGATGTGGAATGAGACGGCCGGTACAGTCGGCACAATGCATGAAAGAATGAGACACTGAGGCATAACCTACAACACAAACTACAATTCGCAAGAGGATTACACGCCGTCTGGACTCAGTCAGGACACAAAGGAGAGACACTTTAAAGCCATACTTCACTCCGCTCGGACGTTTTCTGCTGTGGGCTCGCGCAGCCCCGCTGGAGCAGATTTTCTCGTAATGAGCTGCTGCAGCTTCTGTTTGTTTCACTGCTGCGTCACACGGCGTCGTCTGAATCAACGCGCTGCTGCCGACACGTATGCACGCTCTCTGTGGGCCGTTCAGGTCAGGTCAGGAAGCGTCCCGAACACAGGAACCAGAAACAAATCCACCACCTCAAAGCGCCTTTATGCTTCATTGATCTTTAGAAACTTCCCTGATGTTACTGTAAATAATCTGTTATTGACCCCACAAGAGCTCCACTAGCACCCCCTAGTGGCCGCAAGGTCTATTGCATCCCACACTAAATGATACTGTGTGTGGAGCGATGGCGAAACTCGGGGTCTTCGTAAGGAAGCAGATTCATCCTCTTGGGAACATGAATGTTGTCAATCTGCCTGTGAGATCATCAAAACGATGATCGTGGTTCTAAAGGGAACGTCAACAAATGGAAAAGGTTCTTCCTCTGGGGAGCATGAGTGCACGGCACAGGAGGAAAGCTGGTGGAGTCACCACAGACATTCAGATTCATCCTCAGAGGACCACAAACGTCCACTGAATGCATCCGTCTGTCAGCGTTAGAGACAGCTGGTTATGAACTAAAGTTCTGTGTTTAGAAACGCGTCGCAGGTGTGATCAGGCATCAGAATCCTGTCATGGCTGCGAGGGAAGGAGCTCATAACAGAAGAGCCGCCTTTAATCTAAAGAACAAGAGGAACACATGAACAAACAGGGCTGTCTTTGATTCCGATCCAGATGCAGAAACTCTTCACATATTACGTACGACCTGAAGCTAACCGCTAATAGATGACGCTGAAGCTTCCTCATCTTTAACGCCACATTTCTGAGCGTTCACCTTCAAAAGTCAAACAATACAAGACCTAATCCTGACAGCACGAGCCCCCACAGATGCATCTGAGGCATCTAGTCGCCTCGATAACGCCTGAATCAAAGCAAACCAACAGCTGACAGGTCTGCACAAAACGACCTGCTTTCATTGTGATTCGTTAGCAGAAACGTCGCCTTTCAACGCTCTCACGTCTCGTTGTGACACCAGATTCAGCCTGAACAAGCTGAGCGACGAGGTGAGGTTACGGTATCAAAGCCTGCTGGGTAAGTTTAGTCAACAGGTGGAAACACAGCACGTTCACACGCCGAGAGGATCTCCAGCATCTTCAGCTGCTGGCCTTTAATCCGTCAACCCCTTCACGCAGCACTACCTATAACTGTGTCACTCCAAGTCAATGGGCACTACATCGCTTTCATGGACGTTAATCATACTTCCAGCTAATGCACTTCGAGCACCTGCACCCTTTCAGAACCATCCAGGCTTCTGTTCCACCGCATCATTAGAAAGAGCTCTCACATCATGGAGAGCGATTCACAGCTACACTTACTGACTGAAACTTTGTTTAAACACGACGAGCAGCGGCATCATGAAAGACATTCAGCGCGTGAGGGTCTTCGTTCTGTGGACAGATCTGCAAAGATACGTCTCCACTTGAGAGGAAACGCGTCCTGAGGAGGAGTACGTCACTCAGGAGTTCATTAAACCCACAAGGAGCCTGACGAGAGGCTGCAGAGCTGGGACGCTGAAGAAGGATCACCGCACAGATGAGTGGGAGAGCTGTGCGTCACGGCTGTCAACGAGTTATGAAGAAAAATCCCTCCATGACAAGTTTGGTTCTGTCGAGGTGATGCTGAGCTGACAACGGCGCTGCATCCAAGCAGCACTTCATCACTGCCACCGTCTGATGGCCATCTGAAGGAGGGAGAGTGGACTGACTGTCAGGGAGCCTCTGTAATCCTCCTCTGCCACACATTTCTCATCATCCTCACAGGGCGTCAGGAATCAGGAACATCTGCAAACTGCAAAAGGCCGAACCTCCAAATAATAAGTCTCCAGACGGCGCTGAAATGAAGTCTGAGCGCACGAGTCAAAGCAGAAGACGAGGCTCAGACCGGCTTTTTCAGAGGCCTTCAGTCTCTATTATCCTTCATCGAAACGTAGAGGACACAGAACGATGAAGACGTGACAGCTGACTGAACAGGCTGGTTCACCCTGAGGAACCGTCTTCTGCAGCGTCCTCAGCTGGACGACACCTCCTCTCTGACGGAGGGAGGCTTTTCTGGCTGAGAGCGGCGAGACTTCAAGCTTATTTTTCCAGCCTGGACAAACTGAGCTCTGCTGTATTTTTGCAGCCATGAGGTTGTTGTTACTGCGTTAACAGTCGGCTATAGATTACAGTCTGTGGCGTCCGATGGCAGATGGACGGAAGACCCTGAAGCCTGTTCGCCGTTAGCAGTCACAATAAACCGTCAGGGCATAATGGAAAGCTGCTTACACGACGTGGACAGGCGTGTAATTTGAAGAGGTTGAGGCTTATTTGAATAGTTTTGACCATCGTTTCTGGCGGTTATGATAACATTACATTCATCAAAGTCACACCGCTGAGCTGCGTTTATCCAGACTATCTAAAGCGCTTTATTTGGAGATTTTAATGATGTGCAAAATATTTACATGGAACTGAGTCAGTTACTAAACCCTCTGTGTTTCTGTTGAGTCTGGAAGTCCTCTCATGCGCTTTGAGGAGGACGAGGCTGCACGTTGTTCCTCTGTGTTCACACTTTAAGGACTTTAAAGCCAAAGCGAGTGCGCATGTGATGCTGGTGGCAATCCACAAAGTGAAGCCACAACAAAGGTCAAAGGTGACACAGGAAAATGTGAGAGTTTGGGTCATTTTCTCTACAGCTTGGTGAACCTGAGGGTTCGCTGACCTTCTCACTGTTTATGCTTCTTATTCATGGAAACAATGGCCACAACTATGAAAATAAGAGCGGATTGATCCTTGATTGTTCTCCACTGCTGCTGTTCAGTGTTTCTGGGATTCCTGGAGCGTGAACAAAAACAAAAGGCTTCATTCAGCGACACGTTTCCCGTCGTGATGCAGCAACGGTTCAACAACAATATCAATTATTATCAGCTGTGATCGTTTACACCTACATGCTAATTAGGCTGAAACAGACAGCGGCTGTATGAAGAGCTGAGGCCATCAAGTGAGCAAACAAACAGGTGGAGGGTGGAGGTGGTGGTTGGATGAAGACGCGCTGGTAGCATCCCACTGGACTGTACTCGTCTGCCGTTCTTAAAGGAAAGCTCCACCCTTAAATCTTCCTACAATCGTCATCATCCTCATCAGGTGCAACTTTTCTTCACCTTCGTTATTTCTTTCACGTATATTTCTTTCATTTCCCAGAATCCGCACCCTCAGAAACGTCTTTAATGTCTTTAAATAAAAGGTGGGCGGATGTAAAAAAGCTGGTTTCATCCAGCTTTTTGAAACTGGGGCATGTCTCCAATCACAGCTGTGCTCCCTCTTCAAACTCAAACATGGTCTCTGGCTGCATTTCATTCAGGGATAATGAGGCTGTTGTTAGTGGGGATGTTGTTGTCTCTGCCTCTGGATCCTTTCCTAAAATATACATGTATATTTACTGAACGCTGGTGCCAAGCCCGCAGCCAAACGGCTTTCCAGCAGCACATCAGGCAACGCCGTCACCATCTAGTGCGAGGCAGCGGTGATGAAAGCGGAGGAGCCCGACGCTTTCTGCTGTTATTTTTAACCCCACTTTTTAGTGCACTTGAGCTCCTTCACCACGTAATGAAGACGAGAGGCTTTGATCTGAGCTGCAGGACTGTTCGAGGCGCGTCTGCTCTTTAGGTCCACACAGAAAGAGTGTTTTCCTTCACTTTTTGGCCTCTTGTTCACACACAAACAGTTTTCAGTCACTGAAGTGCAGATTTTTAAAGACGTTTGGACGCAATGACGTCAAAGCTCAGTGCAAACATGCACATGGCTGAAGAACAATGGTGGGCGACAGGTTAGCTTACGCTTGGTTTGCATTAACCCTCAGAAAGCAGTTCAATGATTGAAGAAATGTGTTAAATATCTAGAAATACATAATAATCGACCACTGAACGCTCAGAATGTAACTGATGCGTCGCTGATTTAGACTCTAGCGCCACCTTCTGGACCACAGGCTCGTTTGAGGGTTGTTTTGTCGTGTGGACAGATTTTTGAGACAAAACTTTTGGGTGGATTCTTTTCCTTTAAAAATGGCAGACGTTTGTGGGCTGCTGGGATGCTACCAGAGCAGAAGCGGAGGAAGTTGAGGAATGGGGATGTGGCAGTGTTCATACTCATTTTGGGCCGGTGTGGTGGAGTCTGTGCACGGGGCTTTGGCCGCTTCCTTGGTTGAGCCATCTACTTGTAAGTCCTTATTCTGGGTGCCGTCGGGGGCTCTGACTGGGTCACGCTGGCTCTGCGGCCTGTCGGCATTAGCAGAGGGCGGGCCGACTGGCTCTGAGGGCGTCGGGTTGGACGGAGGGGGGACTTTAGGGGTGTCGCTCAGGTCGACCAGGGGCCCCACATCAGGCTGGGTGTTAGCTTTAAGCGGACTGGGCTGGGCAGCAGGGCTGTTTTTGGGGGAGGACCTGGCGGGGGCGGCTTTGGTCGGGCTGGAGGCGCTGGTGGTTAGCGTGGTGCTCTCACTAGCAGGACTGCTCTGCGCAGTGCTAAAGCTCTCAGCAACTGAGTTAGCAGCAGCGGAGGGGAGCGCGTTTACCACCGAGGAGGTGGCGTCTGCAGCAGCAGGCCTGTTCGGTCGGGAGGAGCAGGAGGAGAGGGAGGAGTGGGGAGGGGAGGAAGCACAGAGCCAAAAAAGTGAGGGACAGAAAGAAAAAGAACAACGAGAGAGGGGGGGGTGCAGGTCAGGGCATAAACAAAGTGAGAAAGTAAAATCTACAGTCAAAATGTTAGCAACAGAATCTGTGAGGGGACAAAAATAAGACGAGTATAAAGAGCAGAAAGGATCAGGATCAGGACGCTAACGTGATCTCACAGCAGACCTCAGAGGAAGCAGGTCTGAGGGGGCTCAGGAGACCCCCTCAGGACCAGGTCTACACTGCTACACGTTACAGTTAAAGACTCATGACAATGTTTAGTGGTATTTAAAAAATGGTTTTTTTTTAGGCTTCTCAGCTTTAAATCAAGTCAAAATGAATTAAAGGACAGGTCTAAATCTGGGACGCCCCCCCCCAGACTGGAGTCCTGGTCCATACTCACTCGGGTTCTGTCAAAGGCGTGGTCTCATTGGGCTCAGTGGGACCCCCTCCTTCCTGGTTTGGGGTGTGTTCTTCCTCCGTCCTCACCTCCACAATGGGCTCCTTCGACTCGTCTTTCCTGTAGTCAGAGGCCAGCACACAGTTAGCGAGCTAGCACGCTAACCTGACATCCGGCTAAAGAAGAGCATGGCCTGCTATGCTAATGAGCTGAAACCACTAAAAACACTGGTGTCGCCCTTTCAGCTGTCAGACTCGTTCTCTCATTGCAGCATCTGATCATCCTCCACCTGCATCCACCTGCAGGCTGACTCTACGCCTCCCGGGGGGCGCGTCTGTTATCGTCACGCCGCGCTCTGATCGTGCCGAGCTTTAAAGTGTTTGCTCGCCGGGAGTGACATGTTGATGCAAATATCAGCTCTGTGCATCACAATTCATCCTCAATGAATCTGTTTCATGTGAGCTGTTGACTTGAAATATTTATCTGTTGTCGTTTTGAAGCTGGGAGCTGGAACAATGAGAGGCAGATGAACAGAAGTTCACATCAAACAGAGGCTAACGGGCAATCAGCGAACAATGGCAGGGTCACATGTTCGGGGGGGGGGCGTCTGTTAAACACAGGACTGTTGTTTTCACGAGAGCTGACCTGTGACAATTTCAAGCTGTGAATCTGAACATTTACACAATCAGAATTAGAATTTATCCCCAAACATCTCTGAATGTGAGAGAAGCAGCACGTCGTCCAGCTGAGACTAAACTCAGCAGCCTCAGAGAAATGTTCCTGCATCGCAGCGAGCGGCTTTAAAATAAACAGGAAGCTCTGGAAACTGCCTTTTCTCACAATAACAGAAACTTCATTTTGACTCCGCTTTGGTCTCCACCAGCTCCTCAAACACCTGCAAAACAATGAGCCCAAAGACGCTAAAAAGCTGCAGAGATAAAAGAGTTGTTAATAATCCATGAGGTCTTCACGATGAGCAAATCTGTTCATGTCTCAGCTCTTCACTTGACTTACGTGAAAGCTGCCTTGCCCTCCTCCATGTCCTTGCTCTTGGCGCCCGGCCCGGCCTTCCCACAGAAGTTAACAGCGATGCACATGAGGAGTCCACACTTGTTGAGGAAGTAGCAGGTGACGTCCACGCCCACCAGCAGCAGGAAAAAGACAACAATGAGGATGCCTACGATGGCTCCGGTGCCCAGGCCAGAGCCGTCACCCATGGTGCCTGAGGGGCGAGGACAGCGAGACGAGCACAACAGGCAGGAAAGACAGGGGGAGAAGAGGAGTTAGGAGAGAGGAAAGGGTTCAAGATGAAGGAGAGGAGACAGGAGGAAAGTTAGAGAGGAGAGAGGGAGACAGATGGTGAAGGATGCAGTCAAGCTTTAACGTTTCAGCCATCAAGACCTCAAGTGTGTCGCTCTTTCAGGGGGAATTTGGAGACAAATCACAGCAAAGCAGGAGGAAACTAATATACTGAAACACAATAAAAGCCTCATCTGTGCCTCCACTGCAGCTGCCTGGTGTTTACTCCTGAAAACCATCATGGCCGACACAGTTGAGGTGTTCAATTTCACACACAATCACAACACCCACAGACTGACAAACACATCTGAATCAGTGTGAGGACACAGCGGATCTACGGCACGTCTCGGGTTCTATGTTAGTGTCTTTAATGAGAGGTGGTCAGTCTGCTATACACAACCAGACATCCTATCACACAGCAGGACACGACACGGGGGCGCAGGCTTACGTGGCGCTCCGATAACGGCCTCGCATCCTGTCTGAAAAGCACGGACGTGAACTTCATGGCGATCCATCCGGTCGTCGTCCAGACATTTGGCGCAGGAAGGAGAGCCAGAGGATCGCCAGAGTCGTCAGATCAACCGCAAGTGATCTCTGCACACAACTCGTGTGTTGCCACCAGCAGGACTTCCACAGAACAAAGTGCTCCATCACTCGTCCCCGGGCAATTTGTAGGGAAGCAGTCGGGCTCTGCTTTCGCAAAATTAGTCGTATATAAACATAATTTCTCGGAGACGGGGTTGTTCGGATACACAGTCTGCAAATTTGGTGCCAATCTATCTGGTAGATGTAGAGATATTTCAGCGGTGAAAGGGAACATCATTAAATCCTGCTGCTGTAGAGACGTCCAGAAAACCAGAAGCTCAGAGACAAACTGAGGTGTCTTCAGGTAACGTGACGGCAGCAGAACACAGTGGAAACACGACACGTGATGATCTGATGGTTGTATCAAAGAGCCAGGGAGCACGTTTAAACAGCAGCTGCAGTTTGAACTCTGCGCTCAGTCAGTGCAGGCTTCAGGAGTCGGACCTCTGGAATAAACACATGCTGTAATGACGACTTCTAACACCAAACCAAACTTAAACAGCTTCCATCAGCCTGTCTGCAGCTGCTCCAGCACGTTGAGAGGAAACCCAAAGGTGAAACGAGTTCGTTTGAGCAGCTGTTTATCTCGCCGTTCGCCAGCAGTCGTCACATTTACAATTCCACTTTGAGGGCAAAGTGCAGACGCAGGTTATTTTCTCCCCCAGATTATTCCACATAAACAAATGCTCATGCAGTTCAGGAATAAACAGGATTTGGGCGTCCAAGGCGGCTCAGGCTTTCCAGCTTTGCATTTCAAGAAGCTTTCTCTGCTCTCATCATTCGTTTTGGTGACATTTGTACAAACTCGGGCTAATAAATGGCCACATTTCCATATTTGCAGGCAACCTCCAAACACAAAAAAATATCAGCAGAGGTTTGAAGGAAAAGCCCAGAATCCGCCCAGTAATTCAGTGACCTCAGCCACGTCATCACAGCGTTTCTCAGTTGATTTTGTTTGAGAAAACTTGTGCTGATGCCACCGATGGACATCAAAGAAACTGCAGCGTACAGCTCAATGACCTTTCAGATGAAACGACATGGAGGTGTCTAAACTTAACGGGCATAAAACACAAGATACTTACCAGTAAATGTGAAACAGGACGAAGGTTTGGGGTGCAACGCTAACAAACTGACTCATACTGAGGTTCATACGAACGACTCGTGTTTAAGGCCGACTTACTCACACTGAGCTGCTGGGCGCCGTCTCAGCCTTTGAGCTGTTTGGAAGGTTTGCTTTTCAAAGCCGCCTTCATGTTGTCCCATGAAAGGACATGAAGGTGGAACGGGATGCAGAGACGCTTTAAAATGTCCCTTCAGAATCTCTGTCCAGTCTGACATCTCATGACACCTTACTGCCCATCATGGAAAACAAAATGAAGCAGGTCACATGATCACGAGCCGGTTCGTGTTTATCTGAAACTCGTTGTCTAAAACTTTATTATTACGTCAGAGCCACCGAGCAATCTCTTCGTCTTTTCATCAGAACTGCAGCCTCTCTTCCAGGTGAGCGACGCCCTGCTTCAGGCGGTAAAGACTGTGGCTGTAAAGGATCAAGGGCTCATCAAACTGTCTGAGGAGAGCGTGCAGCACTCTGCAGCTCGAGGACCATCTGTAGGTTTATGGAAACTGATAATAACCACGTCCCGAAGACGCAGAGGAGCAGCAGGAAATAGACACAGCACACGTGTCCTGTGGCACCTGAGCTTCAGGACGACGCCATGTTTGATGGCCTCACCTGCAGCGTGTTGTCAGCACTGTGAGGAGATCTGTACGTGATGTTCAACAGCGGCTGATATCAGACCAGACGCAGGCGACGAGCTGTCCCATCGAAACCCGAAACCCTGACCCCGCATGATCCGTTACTCAGGTTTACAGGGTGAGCTGACGTCTCGCTTCATCACATGACGCCTCTCTCTGTTTGTATGGTGACGAACACGTCCAGGCTGCACAGTTTAACACCGCCGTCCGTTATTACATCCTGTAAACACTCTGCTCCTACGAGCGCTGCCACGAAGGGCAAACGCTGGCCGCGGCGCTCTGGGCCTTTGAAGTGGGACAGTCTTGTTGACACATATCAAGTCTTAACATTCAGACTTGAAAACAGGCGTCTTTCACAATCCGGCAGCCGTTTGGCCTTCGGTGACATGATTTGCGCCCCCGTGCACGCAAACCGCCGCGGCGCCACAGGCGTCGCAGTGACTGATAACTTTTCCCTTTAAATTATTTTTCACGCCTCTCAAACATGTCATGTTTGTGTTTACTGCACTTATACGACAGATACATTAGCAAGTGAGAGCACGGCCCATGGTCAGTCTCGACTTTTCATTTATTCCCACTATCGCTGCCTCCTCGGCTGCACCGTCGTATGCAATCCTTAATTTTCTCTGATGGCTGTGATCAAAATAGCGGGAGCGTGCCACAGCTCCGTGTACAGTGCTGCAGACAACACTTGTTTTTCCTTTGCCCATCGCTTCATTTGCATTTTAACAGGCATAATAAATCATGTGGCGTGTATTCGTGCCGCGGGGGGTTTTCTCACTGAGGGAGAAATCACAAATCTACGTGTCAGGATGGACTACACAAACATTTCTCTTTACAGGCTCGTCAGGTACAATACTGAGCCAGCTCCCCAGAAGACTGCTGATAACAGACTGCATGTGATAAGCCTCAATTTCACTGAAACCACAAACACCTGAGAAATCTATAACTGGTCGATGTCCAGCATGGGCAGCCTGTCGGACTCGTGTACTGAAACCTTTATACTGGTAACTTCTACATCATTATAGCACGAACATGCTTCAGATACAGGCTGCTGATCTGAACAGAAAACAGAGAAGAACGACGACAGACTTTTGGATTTAGCCTCTCAAACGCTGCCTCACATCACGCTGCCTCCTTCTTTGCTGATTCTAATGATCCCAAACATGAAAGGCTGAATTTGAGGAAACTGATATGAACTGACGTCCCATCAAAACACGTCTGTGATGTTTAGAGGAGACGGTTTGGTGCTGCCTTAAATAACTACATGCAGAAGAAGGTAAAGACATTGTGTGTGAGGCACCATCAGAGCATCATCTGTGTACGCTGCAGAGACCAAACACACACACACACAGCGTTCGCTCCTCTGCAGCAGCAGAAACAGTTTTCAGGCCTAATTTGTTCTTATCTTGGACAGAGAGGACGCACGGTTTGACCGAGGAGTAAAACAGGCCATTAGTGCCAAACCTGAGCGGTCCAACAGACCAAAGGATCGGACTGAAACAGCCAGCTGCTGCTCACGTCACCACGTCCGTCCAGGATCAGCCGGCTCTCACCATCAAGCTCAGAGGGCGTGAAGCAGGACCGTGACGATGGGTCCGACGCCACGCTGCAGTAATGATCCGTGAGCGCTGACAGACGTGGAGACGGTCTGAGGTTCTCTTTGGATCGCTCTTCAGCTGCTCCACCTCTCCACCAGCAAACTGCTTTGATCATGTTGCTGTGAGTAGCTTCTCTGTTTTCCTTTTCTTTACGGAAAAGATGAAGCATCTTTTTAATATGGAGACTGAGTTTACTTCAGTACTTCCACTTGAAATCTGCTTGGAGTAAACACGTCTTTATCTTTGATGACTCTCACATGACCTGAAGGACTCTGACAGGTTGAAAATGGTGGGATCTGCGGTCACTGATCACGTCTCTTCAAAGGGGAAACACCTCGTGTCACAGCGTCTTTTCCACCTGATGTTGTTATGAAGATATTTTTCACTTGGTGAAACTCACAGATTCACAGTTGTTTTCAGAAAGTACATCGATTGGAGGAATATGCAGAATGTGAGAGGAACCCAGAGGTTAATGACTATAACTAGTTCAGACTGGTGGGATGAATTTTCATCTCAATAATGTTGTCATTCAGATTCTGGTCATCTGAAAATCCTTCAATCAGTCTTCACGGTTTATCTTCATCATAATCAACTTCTTATTCTTTGCTTTCCTTCTGTTCTTTGGTTCCTTTTCCCCCTGCTGCTCTTCTTCTGTGGTTGCTGCATTGGCCTCATTTGGCTGGTTCACGTTTCTTCCACACGTCTGGAGCCTCCGCCGAGCTCAGCCACAGTGTGGCACTGCACCACCGTTACAATAACACCAACCTCAGACTCGGTTTTCCTCTCTGGCTCCAGGAGGCCGAGCTGAAAACTGACTCCTCTGACTGATTAAGATCTCTGGAAGCTCTTCATGCAGGCTGGATGGGATTTCACACATTTAAATGAACATTTCAGTTTGTAGTGAAGCAGCATGTGCTGCAAACTGATGTGTGTATCAACTTGAAAAGATATGAGGAGCCGACTCATATCTATGAAGTATGGGAGGATGAAGAGGGGAAGCATCAGAGAGAAGTTCACATCTCCTTAAATCCAGAGGGACGACGATGCTAACGGAGATGATTACTGAGGTTTTCTGATTGTTTTCTGCTTTCTGCTGAACGCTTCAGTCAGAGTTCTCTCCATCTGATTACGTCTGATTACAAACAAAAACAAAACGCAGCGCTCTGTAATAAAGAGCCACGTTGTGGGAAATGACAATTAAGAAGATGAAAGAGACGAGAAAGTGTGGAAGAACATTAGATTACAGAATAAAAACAACTTGCTTCATCTCTTAAATAAATCAGCTGATTTGATTTTAATTGATTCCACCCATACAAACATCTCATTAGGCCCATGGAGCTGACAAACTGAGTGATTTCAGCCTGGATCTGACTCCTGAACTGCAACAGGAGCTCCTGCTGGAGTCTGTATGCAGCAGATGACGCCACCGTTCGCTTCGGGGACGAGAAATATTCTGTTTATATGCAGTGCAAGTAAGTCTGCACACACTAAGATGAAGATCCTGATTAGCAAAAATGAATATCACTCAGCACTGATCAGCGCTATCATTACTCAGCAGGCACTGATGAACAACAGGAGGGACCAACAAGTGACAAAGAACACCTCAAGGGTGTCGTAAGCTCTTATTATCCTTCTGACACGATTTAACTGAGATTAAACAGCAGTGCCAGAGATAATAAACTGATGGAACATGATACTCTCTTTAGATCCAAACCAGGAAGGGAAGAAGGCCGGCGGCCATTTTTCAGCCCACAGGAAGCCTCCACAAGGAGAAGTCTACAGGTGTTTGTTTTGTCTCTGCAAGATAAATCTTCATCTGTCTTCTGATTCCTCACAGTTATTCTACCTGCAGGTGAATAACGTCAAGGCCAGAAAGGTGCTTCTGCAGCCTAAGCCACAGCCAGCGCCCCCCTCCACAGGTGACGGACCAGCTGGAAAAACCTTTGACATTTGAAGAGCTCGACGGACTGACGCTGCTTCAGATGACGACAAAAATATTCTTTCTGAAAAAAGGTGAATGTTTGTTTCCTGACTGTCTGCATTTGAAGAGCGTGCTGAAGAAAGAAGGAAAGGAGTGATCATCGGTCAAACAATCCGTCCACGTTTGTCTGGTTACTCAAAGTGTGTCAACGCTTTATTGTCTCACATTGAATTGTTGCTGATCTTGACTGCAGGAGATTCTAGACTCTTCTTTAATGCTCTGCATCCTCTCACTGCTCCACTCTGCAGGACAAACGTTTGAACAAATGGAAACTGCACAGAGGAGTCACATTTCTCAGACTGATGCCTGTTGGTTTCCAGGTTAAAGAAGAGATTTTTAAATTTCTAAATTTACTGCAGGACTACCTCAATAACAAGACAGAATCAGCTGAATCGGACGCTTAAAATGATACATAATTAAATTATGAATTGATTTTTGAAATGAATTATGCTTCCTGTCAAATGTGGGACTAAAACAAAGGGGATCTCAGGGTGGACACACTGAAGAGATCTGAACATCGAGGGTCGTTTCGGAAGGCAATTACTAAAAACATGTTTAGTTTGGAGGGAAAAGTATTTATAGAGATTAAATTTCTGTGTTGTTTCTGACTGAACGTTAGCTTGTTAGCTACAGTAGCTAGGACAAAAATCAAAGTCCTTCTGCTGCTGCTCGTCTGTGGCCCGTTGGTCCAGCTATGAGTAAGAGGACAGCGAGTGCAAAATGACAAGAGTGACATCAGGTGGTGGAAACGTGAACTACAACACGAGATAATTTAACGGTGCTGTGATGTGGGGCAGATTAAATTTTAACGTTAGAAAAAAATGCACGATAGCCTTCAGAGCGTAGCTGATAACACGTCAACGCGATAACATCAGCGTCTAATGTCAGATTCAGTCAACAAAAACTTCACTAGCCCGTAACATCGTGTGAAGCCATGTTGACGTTAGCTTGCGTACTGGTCCAGGAGTACTTTGTGTACGAACAGTCAGTATAATATACTCGTCCTCAACATTACCACACCTTTAAAACGAGCTGTTTAACAGAGGACTTTTCAGCTGCTCTAAGTTTTAAGTTTTCACTTCACGCCTACATTTGAACTATTTCAGCTGGTGCAAACCTGAAATCCACCTCAGTTAGAAATGACGTTGGACTCAGGTAAGTCTGGTGCGACCAGCGCTGATTTTTTCTAATGCTAGCGAGTTGCGTAACTCTTTCTGCTGTATCAGACCATGAATATATGGCCATATCAGGCCATAAATAAAAGAATCCATCTGTGCAAAAACAAACTGAGTAACAGAGGCTGAGGTAGCTCAGAATGAGAAGTCTCCTGTAGAAGTGAAAAGCCTCTACATGCTGTACACGTTTACCATTTGTTCAAAATGCATATCGTACCTTCTTAAATTAGGCTAAAGCCCGGCCGCTAATCTTTCAACATCTGGGTTTAACAGTCGTGTGTGGTGTAAAGCAACACTGAATGCAGAATACAGACATTTCGTTAAAGCTCCAGAGGAAAAAAAAAAGGGGCTGAAATCAGCTTCACAATGCAGAGCTTGAACAGTCAGTAAAGTCAGCGCCGTCACACATCTCAGCACGTTCCAGTGACCAAAGCTTCAGAAAGCCATGACTTTCATGAAAGAAAAAGAAACACAATTTATTTCAACCCTACAATGGTTACATGGAAATACACTGATATGTACTTACAAAAATGTCTCAGAATAGAATAATTTCACATTATTGAAAATGAAAGTTTTAGTGTTTGCTAACAGCGTTTCCGTTTTTTAGACATTTCTCTGCTTTCAGGTAAAAAGAGAACATGAACCATCAAAAAAAACAGCTGATTTCTTGAAGGTCAGTTTGAAAAGAGTATGTACACTTTGTCACAAACATGATTAGTTTTTTCTGCACAACCTTATGTCCTCTCCTAACAAGGCGGTTACATAACAATGGATTTGAAAGTGAGCATATTATAATGTCAGAAAGTAATAAACGGTCTGGACCATAACCAATGCTGAAGTTTTGTTATCTTTCCTCATTTTGTTGGGCAGGACATTTCGAGCTCGTATCCAGAAAAACAGAAATTAGGCACAGCATTTGCACTCGTCGGTTAACACATTCATAATGCTTGACTGGGGGGGGCTTCAAAGCAGCTGCATAGCAACATTCATGAATACTGGCTCATGCCTCATGTCAGCTTTCATGCAGTGTTCATGCTTTCATGTCATTTGTGACATAGCAGTGGAATGATGTGTCTGTTTAATAGGCAATAAATTCCAAAATAAAAGTCTCTTTACAATTGCCATTTCCGGTTAGCACATTGTAGACACATAATCAGACAAAGGGAATTATTCTTTTTATCGCCCCTCTAAAGGTCACGTTAAGGCATTATGAATGTGTTACTAATCATATCTAAAACAAAGCGGCTTCACTTTGTCTGTCGTGTCCCAGCAGAGCTCCCAAAGTCCACCTTTCAACAGAGACCAAACCCTCTAGAATTTGCCCTTTCTGGATCTATTCATACACAACATGAAAACAGATGAAAACAAAATATTAACAGAATTCAAATCCCCAAAATTTGAGAATGATGCAAGTACTGAGCACCCTGTAATAACTTCATAAACCAATGTCTTGACTCTTCATCTTTTTTTTATCTTGTGTGTGGCTGCACAAGGGTCAAAAGGCATAGAAAGCAAAGGAGTCTGGGCCCAAAGATTTCAAAGGCTCAGACCGTCCTCTTTCTCCTTGAACAAATTCAGTTTATGAGAGCCAGAGCACAGTCAGCATGGACAGCAGAAGAACTGCCAGACTGTACGTCACACACCGGCAGCCCAGGGTGGCTGAGGTTATCGACCAACCACGGGTGACGAGCAGGCATGGTAACATCCACACAGTTTGTTTTTTGAATGACAGAATCACAGCAGAAAAGTGTGACAAGAAAAAAAAAGATAACAAAAGCAAAAATAGAGAAAGAAATTTGCGTGTATGGCAATGTCATGGTCCATAGGTGCCCAAGGAGATCACACATGAAGACAGGAGGAGGACACGGAGAGAGGGGGAAGCAGGAGAGAAAGAGGGAAAAGAGGGAGAGATAGAAAAATAAGGTCAGAAACACAGAAATACAAGTCTGAAAGGTTATTAGAGACTGAATCGAGGAATAAAAAAGGAAGTCAAAAGAAGTCGTAGCATGTTAGTAGCACGGCAGATGACACACGGTGCGTGGCAGGCGTGGGTGGAGGGTCACACAGAAGACGTGATGGAGGATGACAACAGAAAGGAGGACGTTTCAAAGACGGGACAGGCCGAGCGCTCAGCGTTAAGGCTCTGGGTTTTAATCAGCCGCGGTGCATGATGGGAGCGTTTAGGAGGAGACAGACGACAACCTGGATGCAAGAGCACATCCACGAGAGCCAGCCTATTATCTCTCACTCGTGATGGCCAGTGGTGTGAAGCCAGCGGTGCTCAGTCGCCGCTGACGCGTAAAGCTGATCCAAAAGTCTCATTTATTCACCCATTCACTCATTAATGGAGACACTATGGACAGAAATGAGACTTTGCAGAGTCTAAAGGCTAAAGGCTGCTGTGCTATCCACTGTCCAATCAGCAGCTCCCTTTTGGCCTGTGGTGACACCGGATTGGTTTGTTGCAGCAGCACCACACAGAAACAACCTTGTAATTATGAGGGAAGGACTTTACTCTGATTAATTAATTGTTTTGTAAAATCGTAACAGGGAACACTCACATTAGAGAAAACAGCAGCGTGAGCATCATAAATTAGCTCACGTTATGATTTCCATTCTGCAACTTCGCAGAAACGCTCATTAGAAGCGTTTCCTCATTACGCTGATCAGGCTGCGATTCAGGCGCCATTATGATTCCTTCAAAACCGATTTGCTGCTGCAATTTAGCGGAATACAAATGACGTTTCTCAGAGATGATATTGGAAAGGAATGAAGGGCGCAACATCAGGTCAGAAAAGCTCTTTTATGTTTCAGAAAAACAAATCATGACTCTGGCTTACGCCTGTTTTCTTCCCATGATTCTCCAGTTCTACAGTCCGTCACCAAACACACGGGTGGTGTGATGGTGTGCACACGGAGGAGGGCGCAGCAGCACCTCGTCGTCACACCACGGGTCATGGCGGGGAGAGCGGCCCATGCAAAGCTACACATCCAAAACAGAAGCTGGTTATGAGGGTCAGGTCTACGACATGGATGGATGGGTGATCTCATGTTATCACAACGGCAAAAGTTAATAGCTGTTTTTGTAGTTTTACTCCAAAGTCAACCTTAGCCGGGGAGATTTGGATGGATCAGTCAACACCTGCCACTTTCCTGTCTGCATTAGACTGTTTACTGACCAACGTTTTCTGGCCTGAGAGTCACGATGGCATTTTGCGTCTCTTCAGCCGGGCAGCATTTTGCCTCCTGTGAGTCTGTGGCGTGCAAATGCTGCCCAGCTGGACCTGCAGAGAACAGGAAGCCAGATTCTGAAGAGGTTTTTCACACAGCAGACTCCACAGATCAGAGGAGGTAATTTAACACTGGCGTGTGTTCAGAGATCCTTTGTTCTGAAATACATTCAAATCACTTCGGTCAATATGTTTGTGGCTTTCTGAGCATGTGTTCCATACACGAAAGGCAGAACTCGTCTAAACAGATTGAAACTCACCCTCAGATCAACCCTGCATTCACAATTTGCGTCACAGTGCCAATTAAGCGTATAGAGCCACGATATGTTTCGAAAAAAGAGCAGCTGTTCGAAGCCAACATCACCGCAAACAGCTGTGAAACCTACAGAAATCAAGTGCAGATGCTGCAGCTAAAAATACACCTCAGCAATTTCCCACGAGCCCTGAAGTGAAGGAAAACAACAGCAACTGGAAGCAAAACGAGACATCCCGGGACGGAAAGAGAAACGAGGACGAGGACTAAAGGGGGGCTGACTTGGATGAAGCCCATGTGAACTTCTGCTCTGGTTGTATTATAAGTGATCCAAACCTCCCACTGCTATATGGCTGTTGCCCAGCAAGCACATGAAAAAGAAAATAACTGCTGTCTTTATGGGCCATGCACTGGCAGCCGCCGCCTCTCAGGCTCTCCAGTAAAATACGGACAAAATTAATCCAGCTGGAAGTGGCACCATGCAAAGACTGGAAGGGCTGCGTCCCCACCTCACGAGGCCACACTGTACGTTCAGGCGGTCATGGACCCTGAACTGTGAGACCCACTAAACCTGGCAGTGGAAGGAGAAAGAAGAGGCTGATAGAGGGAGAGGAGAGGATGATGTGGGAGAAAGATGCTTCTGTCTGTTTGTAAAAGCTTTGGCTCGATAACGTCCTCTATCTACACCGGGCTTAAAGGATAGAGGTGGCGTTACTCTAGATTCTTCTTATTGGCAGCAGATCCAAAAGCAAAATCCCTGTTAGTTTGTTTCTCAATACTTTCTGTTGTTCCTGCGTGTCTGCAGCTCCTCAAGGTGTCACGAATATAGAAAAGGCTCAAATATACAGTTTCACTTCCTGAAAAGGCTCACAGACTTTCTGAAACACACCTGAGCAGCGTGGATATGCTGCATTTGTCTGTCACTTCCTGCAAATGCAGTCATAATACATAGTTATTAAGCTAATTCTGACCACTTAGGAGCCATTATGAAATATTTCTAAATCTGTCCAGCACTTCCACAAATGTCTCTTTCTGACATGTTCGAGGCTCCGTCACAGCTCCATCGTGCTCTTTAAGTTGAACACTGTGCGCCTCGACACACTGTGAACTCACTGTCTACATCACAGGCCTCTAAAGGCACGGATCACTCCCAGCACGTGATCAATAATGATAAAGTTCGCTCCACTTTTTCCTCTGAAATGTCAGGTCTGACGTGCGAGAGCCCAATTAATGTGCTTCAAACCTCGTTTGTAATTTTTTTTTATCAGATTTGTTGATGTTCAGCTGACAGCTGAAACCTATTTGAAGCAATCAAGATCTCCTCTGTGAGGAAAGTGAAGGTGAGGATGGAGGAAAGACAGAGCGATGCAGAGAGAAAGAAAAGCTGACAGCTGGATGAGACAGAAGGTTAACCTGCTCTAAAGCTCAGGTTTTGTGCAATGGGGAGGCAGCCCAGTTAAAATGTGCACCTCACACACGACACAACAACAGAGCAAAGGCTGACCGTGACCGCCCGGGGAGACGTATTTGATGCTAACTGGACAAAGAGCTCTGCGGCCGACTGATAGCTGCTCCAACTCTGCTGCCCACTGAACTTGAGCACTAAGAGCAGCTTTACAGGAGCGACGGAGAGCAGAGTGCCACGATGCTGAGCTTTATCTGCAGCGGCAGAGCATCAAAGAGGAGGAAACATAACGCCAGCGCGCCTCTGCTCTTCATCTGTAGTTCATCAATAGGTGCAGCCCGGCCTGTGAAACTTTGTGAAGTGAGCATGTTTTAAAATGTAAATCAGGTGGTCCAGGCATGAAAAACAGAGAAATATACATCCCCAAGAGGAAAGGATTAGGTGGAGGTGACATAACTGTAAACAAACAGGCGAAACAGGAAAGCAAAGCAAATGTCGGATGACCCGAGTATTTTCACTGACATGAAGGTTTTGGCTCTAAATGTTCGGCGACGACGCGTGAGCAGTGAGCTCTGCCGCCTCTGCTCAGCTGCACACCCTCATGTAGCATCGCACATTTTGGATGCTGCAGAGAAACTCTGTCATTGATAACTACTGGAGAGGAAAGTAAAATTAATCCAACATTCGTCTTAAATAAGGCCTCACTTTTCTAACTCTAAGCATTAAAGTTTAATAGTAATGTCACATCCAGCTCACAGTGCTGTGATGAAATCCTTTCATGGAGGAGCCTCATGCTCTCTGATTATTCATGACTCCAACACCTCAGACTCATTTCCAAGTCTGTGCTCACTTCACATCGCTTTGTGAGACGGTGCTGCACCTCCTCATTTTATAACTTACTGTACAGGACAGAATATTACATGTAACCTGCTGCTTCCTGCCAATAACAGCCGTTTTCAGCTCAGTGGGGACTGTGGGATCATACGTTCCCACTCTGTCGCTGCACTAATCAGGACACTAACAGACTGGCTTTACGGCATGTCGACCGTAAAGCCAGCCAGCTTTGAAAAAGGGCCTGTTGTTGGCAGCCAAACATCCAAATAACAGAGTCTCTGTGGTCACGGCGGGGCCTTTGTGCACTGCTGCTGCTGTGTGTGGACGCTCGGGGCGGGGTGATGGGAGCAGTACCTGGGATGGTGGTGGGCTCTGTGGTTGTACTGATGGAGATGACGCCTGGCTGCGACTTGCCCTGCTGGTTCTCTGCCACCACGTGAACCTCGTACTCTGTATTCCAGTCCAGGCCGCTCAGCACCACATACTCACTGCTGTGAGGCAGGCGGATCTCCGGTTTCCAGTCAGATACCTGCTTCTGAGGAAGGAAAGCAGAGGGGACAAGACTCACAACTGGGTAACAAGTGAGGATGTGGTGATTCTACAGAGGAGCAGAGGAAAGAGTCTCTCAAACATGTCTTTGAGCAGAAGATGAAGGAGAACATTGTTCTTTAATAACTTCACAAACTACAGCTTAAGGATAATCAGACAGTCCCAATAAGAGTGAGCATCATTCACTGGGGATCAGAGTGTCTGGTATCAGTTGCATGAATTATTTGCTGCATTGGTGAAGTTTCCTGGGGGAAACTCACAACTGAGGAACTTTGCATTTTCAGGGCTTTCAAGAGTTGCTTCAACGTTTCAGAGAAAGTCCACATGCTCGTTTTACTACAACTTCGACAAGGAGAGCAGCATTTTATCGCTGTGCATCAACTCCAGAGGTGTTATTCACATGACGGACACGTGAACATAATGTGAGACAGTTAGCTCAATCACTGAAATACAAGGACAGAGCTAGACATTAAAGAATATCTGCCACAGTCTGAGGCTGAGTCCCCCGCAGGGGTCTCTGCGGCTTAGTGTTCAAAGCTGGGAAGCCAGTGAGGGATCGTGGCTTCCTGATTGGTCGGTCTACACTGTGCCTTCCTGTTGACAACATGCCTGTTGGTCATTCTGAATTCGTGGAGGACAAACGAACGTATGCTGATGATTGTGCTGTTGTTTCAAAGTGTAATCTGGTCACTGGAGGAATAACGTCACATTTTAAAGGTATAAAAACAGATGAAGGAGTGTCTTCATGCACTCAGGAGCTGTTTTTTGACAGAGGCTGGCTGTTTCTTCCTGCCAGCTTGGTTTGGTGAACATTTCCAAACAAACCAGTTTTTATGAAACATTTTAAGAATAGGAAAAAAAAAAATGCAAAACAGCCAAGTGGTACCAATTCACCTCCTTGCCTGGGATACTCACAGCCTTGTACCTGACCAGGTAATGTTTAATTGGAGACCCGCCATCGTCCTGCTTGATCCAGTTCACCTTCAGACTATTGCCCCGGTTTTGGGGCTTGCCCTCCAGTATGGGGGCACTGGGTTCCCCTGCACAGGACAAACCAATGAATTACCATTAGTCGACATAAATGTGGTAGTTAAACAAACGCTGCCTTCAGTGTGTTTGTGTCTTCAAGGTCAGCTAAGCTAAAACTTCATTTGATTGCCAGTTTGACCTGCACTGTTTTAAGAGGCTTTTCTTCAAACTGCAACAAGCGCTGCAATCAGAGGACACTGCAGATGTGGAAGCAGTAATCAGAGTGTGATTAAGGCTTTCATCCTTTGTTGTCCTAAAGGGACACAGAGTTTTTGTGGCACACTAAGCTGTTAAAGGATGAGAACTCAGACAATAAAATCAAATCCCTGCAGATCAGAGGCTCCAGAGCTCCATGTTATCACGTGCTGAGTGACAGCAGACGTCGCGATAACGCATGAGAGTGACGCTCATGTTCGAACAATCACCGAGACGCCAACAGAGCATCACAGCAGAGATTATAAGAACTCTGCAGAGATACGACAATATGGTAATTATCTTAAAAGAGCCACATGTAAGAGAATAGTTGAATTAAATGTAATGACGAGCTCTGTCACACTCACACTCACACACACTATGAAATACTTATCTAACATTATCAAAGCAGCTCTGAACACACATACAGTTAGTCAGGACTAGCTCATGCTATTATTCTTAATACATAAAGCCTCATCTATATGACATGAAACACAATGCACATTACACTGTGTATGCTAACAGATTAGCACGTAGCATTGAACCCAATGTTCTGCCAGCACCAGATCGATGCTGCGCTGTCAATATTCTCATCCCTTAACAGCAGCAGCCGTTTGGTTTGTGTGATGCGCCGCTGAAGTCTGTCTTTTGATTTCGGGCGGCCGCCTCCCGCAGGCTCGATGGGCAGGTGGAAAAAGGTCAGAGCTTTGAGGATGGATGGTTTTTAAGAAACGGTTTGGAAAAGTAAAAGCGTGTTTAACATTTCTGAACGATTGAGTGGACGGCAGAGGAGGATTATGCTGCTTGTTTCTATGGTTTTGATACTCGTTAACTGCATTGAAAACATTTGACTTTGAGGGCCACATGAGGGGTCACAGGGGTCTGACGCAGGGGGCTGCTGACTGCTCCCTGCTGTCATCGTTGTTTTTCAGCCACAACCACAGTATTACTGAAACCTCGTGGAAATAGATTCTCGTATCCAAGTGGTTTTTGTGCCAAAACCAAACTTAACTACAGCAGCAGCAGATCAGGAAACGGTCAAATAACACTGTTGCCTTGCTCATAGCGGTAAGGTCATGTTTTCAGGGAAATGAGTGTGTTGTTGCTGACTTTGGACACCTTGTTGGACTCGATGTAAAGTTTCAAGCCTGCGGTGAGGGAGTGCTCGATTATCACGGACAGATTTGGGCTGGTGGGACTGAGGGCGGTGGGCTGCCTCTGAACCTGCCTCCTTCAGTCTCCTCATTATCTGCTTTGTCCCCCTGAGTAATAACTACTGGCTTGCTGGATAATGAGCCTGTAGACCTTGATTGGACATGTTACTCTATTACTTCTAATAATATATACATAGGCCTGTGGGAGGGAAGCTCGAGGTGTTTCGTGTGCGCCTGCAGTGATGCTGACATTTATCCTCATGCCACCCTAAGTGCTGTAAGGCAGGAGACTAACAACCCAGACTCATTAATTATGTACTGAGTGGTTACACACCTTGTTAGCCTTATTATGTTTTTAATTTGACTACCTCATGATGCCTCAGCTGTTGCTCTGCATGTGCTAACAATGTGATAACAACAAAAGAGCTGTAATTATAAGACCTGAGCTCTGATGCAGATGTGAATATGTGCTGTTGTTGGCGAGCTGTTTGAGGAAGTGAAGGGAACAAACATTTCACAGCATACACTTGAAGGGACAGACAGAAATGTGAGGGTTCATGGTTCCAGCATTCAGCATTTCAAACATCAGTGTTAGTGGTTAATTAAATTAATATGCATGAAGGCACTTTGACGTGATCCTCCGTAATCATCTGAGCGCGCTGCCTGAAAACTGCATTCCACTAGACTGGAGTGAGCATGACAGATGCTGGAAGTGAATCAGACAGTGTTGGTTAGTAGCAGCGGCAGTCACGTGGGGGCAGGTACGCATTGTTATTCACGAGCATCATTCTGGGTGAGGTCAGTTTGTTCTCAGGCTAAAACAGAGAAAGTGGCTGTTAGGATGAGGAGCTTCTCCGTGCAAGCTGGAAACGTCGGAGGGGAAGCACGTGGAGACACCCCCCCCATCGTCCAGCGTGCACTGAGACAGAAGTGGACTGAGAGAGGTACTGAAAACATGCTGCTGGATGTAAAGAAATTCTTCATTTCAGCTTTGTAACATCGATTGTTTGGGTTCATAGTTCCAGCTGATACAATACTTGCTGCTGAAAATCATGAGAATATGATTTGTGCCCAAATTAATATCAATTATTGTGAAGAAAGAAAAAGAGATTAATGATTTTTGTGGTTCTTCATGAATACTGTGTGTAGAAATGCAAGTACCAAAAGATGTGAGACAGAGACACATGCAGACAGGACGGACATTTTCTTTGGGAAACAGCAGAAGAAGAAGAAGGAGGAGGAGGAGGAGGAGGAGGAGGCAACAGAAGAAGCTTGCATGCTGCAGTAATGCAAAGAGCTGCTGTGCTCCAATCAGTGGAAGCTACAGCAGCTAATTTGGGGAAAATCAGCAGAGTTAGCGTTTGGGCTGAGCGTGATGCTTCGTTCAGCCGGGCGAGATGCAGGCTGCAGTTAGAGGCGCTCTGTGACAGTGCTGTGATGTTTGACTGATTCAAAACAAAGGAGAAAACAACCAAAAGGTAAAAAAGGTGAGATCTGTTTGAAAGATTTAACGCTACCTGAAGCTAATTTTGGCAGAAATGAAAGAAACAGAGTGCTGTCAAAACCAACATACACATTTAATTTCTAATCAAAGGTTTTATAGAAACAAGAAAAACACACCAGGTATGATGAACACTAAAAGAAGTGTTTGGATTAAAAGTGAAGCTGTGCAAACTGTTGGACCTGATTCTTCCAGGCTAACATGATGCTAAATGATCCTGCTAATCTTCATCCAGATAATCCATTTCCTCACTAATAATCTCAGTTCAAAGTTTCCTTCAATGATTCTGGTTTTAAACAAAGAAAAAGGAGTGAAACGTTCAGACCTGCCCTCATTAACAGGCTGACTGAGGAGACTGTGAAACAGCGTCAGCGTCTCAGAAAATGAGCACGAGGGAACAAATGCAAAGTGATATTTAAAAACTGATGGGATGAAATGTGTGGCCCCAATCATAATTAGATTTGCGGTGTGTGTTGTATCACTGCCTTTGAAAGAGGAAAAGGCCTTTTGGTGAGTTTCCAAGAATCCATGTTTTCTTTCCAGTGAAATAACTTTAATGAAGCTTTTATTGGGGCCACCATGGAAAAGATGTGAGAAAATGAGTTCACAGAAGGGGAATATTTAAAAAAAAAAAAAAAAAAAAAAAAAGTCTTCTTCATGATGAAGTTCACTCAGAGTTTAAGGGCATGCTGTAAAAAATATGTTTTAGCTCGCTCTGGAAAAGTCAAAGACATGCGTCCAGTGTCTGGAAATCTGACCTGGATCTGAACAAACACATGTGGGTCAAAGCTAACAATCCCATCACTTCACAGCTCTGAAATAAAGCAGCCCTGGTGTGTATTTCTGCCATTATAATGTTAGATTTCCTACATAGAATATGTTCTAACAAGGCACTAAGAGAAGTTTACAGCTGCAATGAAAAAGGTCCAAATCTTCTAGAATGAGGATAAAGTCTGAAGATGAACAAGGAAAGTGTGTTCACTACATGTTGACTACAGAGGAGCCTAAGATGGATGAAACATGGCCAAAGAAAACAGGAAGTGTTGAAAGTTGGGCCTCTGACTCGCTCTGAATGATCTCTGCTGATCTCAAACTAAACAACAACAACAAAAAAAATTACCTTCTGTCGGCCAGCGAAGACGACATCATCAGCACCATGCAAGAGCCATATGACAAAGTCACATGATGTGCACGCACATGATTGGTTCAAAGGAAAATAAAGGAGAGGGAGGGGGCGGGGAGAGGCGGGGGAGGGGAGGGGACACAAAACATTTTTGAAATGATGAAAACACAACAGAAAAAACAAATGAAGAATGTTAAAGACAAAATGACACAAAAGGAACACAAACAACCAACCAAGAGAAATCCAGAAATCCATAAACAGATCGGTTTTGAATACACTTAAAAAACATGTCGCTGAATATATGAAGCAGTCACAGACCTTCAGTTTGGGCTTTTGGAAACACGTCAAATCGATCAGTGAATACACAAACTGATGTTCAGATTTAAGATTGAGATGTGCCTCATGCATCCAGATAATCAGCAGCTTTTCCTCTGACAGGTTTTCTTTACTTCTAATGTTTACGACATTAATGCCAATCTGAATTATGAGCTACAGTCAGCTCAAGCGCCAAGGCTGCCATTAGAGAGGAGACGAACGAGGAAAACGCAGCAGAGGAAGCTGCACCATCGAGGATAAGAACATGCCAAATAAACACGACACAGCAGATGACAGCGTGAACACATGAAACATCGGGAGAAACAAAGTCTAAAAGCAGCTGTGACGCTGGACTGATGCAGGAAACACAGAGAGGCTGCTGCAGCACATATATGAACAATTCAAGGGTGAGTCCAATGGAAGCCAAGGCTGTCTGACAAATGTCATTAAGGTGTGTTCAGATGGAGAGAATTGGTTAAAAGACGCTGCAAGGACAAAGAGTTTCAGACAGAACATCAGCAGGAACACAGTTAACACTGCAGCGACCTCTCGCCACACACAGGCTGACACTCTTACCTCAGATGTTGCTTTAAAATGAACGCAAAAAGCGGTCACGTGTGGTTGCTTCGTGTTCATTTCGTTAACATTAACTGTGAATAAATATGTACGCCAACGATGAAGACGAGATGACACCGACGTCACACTGACCATATCGACATGCTGACGAAGAAAGACGGAACTAAAATGTTTCTGAGAGGAAACATTACACTGTGTGTTTCTGTCAACGTATCAGCTCTGTTTGTACATCAGGACTACACACACACGCACACACACACAGTCATTCATTTTGTGTGTGTGTGTGTGTGTGTGTGTGTGTGTGTGTGTGTGTGTGTGTGTGTGTGTGTGTGTGTGTGTTATACACTGGGGGGTGTCGATGTGAAACTGTCGTGGTGTAAACTGTTGATGTTTCAGTTTGATCTCAGGCTTATTTAAAGCAGCTTCAGCCTAAAACTAGCGAGCTAACGAGCTAAAGGCTGAAGAGTCATAGAGAACAGCCTGCGAGCAGCGAACAGCTGAACAGCTGACTGATGGATCTGATGACATTAAAATGCTTTTGTTCGACCGTCACATCAGCATCTGAATGAATTTGAGAGGAATCTGGATGTTTTCCGTAAACTAGACACTGTGTGCAAAGCTGCGTTCTTCATCATTCAACCTGTTCTTCATCAGATAATGAGAAGATTCAACAAAAGGTTTTGGCTTGACTGGACTGAACTCTTCAACATGATCTGCTGCCTGAGGCTGACTAAACATGATAAAGACTAACATGGACGTTTGAAAAAGGACAAGACTAAATAAAAGAAGCAGCTGGCACAGTAAAGTCTGAGGTGTCGCTGATCAGTGGCTTGACCTGAGAGGCTGTGTAGGATTTCTGAACAGGCAGAGGAGGAATGGATCAGTCTATTTCCTGGTTATGTTGTTTAGGGCGCATTGTCACAGCAAGTACAAGAAGTCAGCAGTGACAGAGTGGCTAAAATATGTCGATGGAAGAGGCAGAAACAGGTTCCAGCGTTTCTGAATCAAGGTGGACGTTTAGTTATGACTGCAAACACTGCTGCGTCACACAATCAACGATGGCTGACTGGTAATCTAACGCTGCTGTGATGTACGCTGCGTACATTCAGACGTCGTGTTTGTGGTGGTAGAGCAGAGTTCAGCGACCTTGAATGACTCATAGTTGAAAATACTTGTTGAAAATGGTGCTTAGAGTAAACTCTATATGACACAAACACACAACATGAGGTGTTAGCATGGAGCCGGCTATCTAAATGAGCATGTTGCCTGTTAACATGCTACCGACTAAAAACAGCAGAGGTCTACCAGCGTCTTCATTCTCACTAATCCAAAGGTCAGTCAGAGAGGCTTTAAGTGTGTGTTGTGTTGACTCTTCATGAACACACACCTTGTGTTAATCATGTTAAACTCTGATGGTGTGGTTAGAATGACGACCTTCATGTCTTGACAAATGTTAGTGAAATCACCCCTATGAGGATTTAGGGCTGTTAGTGAAGCTGCTGAGCTGCTGAAGTTGTAGTTTTCTGCAGCTTTACTCTACAGAGGGTGTGCGAGCTCTCCTATGAACTCCACCACATAAATGGACATCGACACTAACTGTGAAGCCAAGCGGGGAAGAGGTGAAGGAGACACACCGCACACTGCGCGACTGGAATACTCACTACGGGCCATACTGGTGGCAGCGATAGGGGGTGGGATCTCTGATGAAACTGAAAGATGGTGAAAAGATGGTGAGAGGAGCCGAGCAGCTCAGCGCTGGGGCACGTTTGTTTTCATGCCGTCTTGGTGAATTTCTCTGAAACACTCATGTGGAACAATGACTCCTGTTTAACAGCATCGATGCAACAACAGGGACGCCTTATAGCTGTTTGTATTACATCCTGTGCAATGGGAATCAAGGCATTTCTCAGCTCAGAGCATGTCGGGTTTAAAGTCGTATGCTTAAACTTGCAGGAGGGGGAGAGGACGCAGCTCAGACAGCAGACCCAACAGAGCTGAGCGGCTGTTATCATAACTGCGATGTCTATCGACCTCCATAAAAAATATGTCTATCCACATTAAGAACGACTTCCTCGGACCACTGCCCTCAGAACAGAAAGTGGCCCCTGGATGCTGGACTGTGGCCCCTGCTCCTTCATAGTTAACATGCAGGGAAAAGCTGAGGCCAAATCCCCCCACAGCACAAGTTAACACGAAATAAGTTTCCTCTAATTAGAGCTAATGCCTGCAAGCATTAAAGAAACTTGTCGTGGAAACAAAGATAAGCAAGAAGAAGGAGTGCAGTCGTTCAGCTGCTTGTAGGACTTCAGTGAGCTGCTTGTCGAGCGTCCTTTGCTGCGTTCCCGCATGTTCAGCAGTGAGCGTACAGCGTCGGCTTCCTCTCCTTTCATGCTCACTCCAGCTGCCTTTTGTTTTGGTCGCTGTGGTTTCATTTACAGCCACAACAATTACTTCAAGTTGTCAAATTTCTACAAAGGCCAGCTTTCTACCCCTCTGAAGCTGAAGACACGTGCAGGCAGAACAAGCACACTATTATTCTGCTTAAACCAAGACGGTGCCAAAGGTAATGTTGTAAAAACACATGTTTGCATGTAACTCACTGATCTAAAACTGAGCGTTATAAAGTAAGAAGAAAGATGCAACATGTGCCATTTCACTGCATTTTCATATACACTATCATCCCAGTTATGATCAGAGCATGTGTTTAACATATCACACATCACAGTCTGCTTTCAGGAACCTGAATCTTCAGGCTGGAATATTCATAATATGATCAAAAGACATGACTCTAAAGAGGAAATCCTGTAGATTTGAATGCAGGCCTTGAGGACTGCTGCACACAAACACCAGTCTGCAGCCGAGGATTTAAGAGCAGTTTGTAAAAACCTTTTGGTGAGCAGCAGCGAGCACGAGCTCTGTGAAAAGACAGCTGTAGCCCGTCCCCACCTGCACCTCCGCAGAGACCAGGAGGCATTTACAGCCTCTGTTAAGATGCATTCCTGTGACCTCTGAGACGATCATCAGTGGCCAAATTACTGCTCCACAATAAAAGCACATTGTGAGCACAAATGGGAATCCTAAAGATTTCTGGGAATATTTAAACCTCATGTTTCCATATGGGGCCATTTACTGCAAAGTCGCCCAGCTTTTAACTTCATTACAAGCAAATATGCAAATTGACATTATGACCACATGATAATACAACTCTATTATGTCTCTGAGGACAGAAACAGTCTGAAAGACCTGATGTAACACTCAGTGGCTGAACTGCTGCAGTGCACAAGTGCAATATACTTTATACTAGAGAGACACCAAAAGAAAGATGTTACGAGCAAGCAATACTAAAGAAGCAGCAGCACTAAGGACTGCGGTACAAATGAGTCACTGCTACAGGCTGGAAGTCTGTCACATCAACCGACAGCAGCGCTAAACAAACCTGAAGCCACGTCAGAGTGACGGGATGGACTGCTGTCTGGAAATTATTACAACAGGTAATGAAATGAGTCATGATATTGATGAAGGAGGAAAGAAAATTCAAGGTTTGAGGGTCTTTTTTCCTTCTATGGAGGACGTGATGTGATCATTATTACGTTACACGATTCTTTAAAAAGCAATGCTCTAATACAGAAAGTACAAAGGAAATGAAGCAGAGAAGACAGCGAGGAAAGAAACTTACTTGTGAAAGAATAACCTGAGAAGTCCGATGGAACACAGAACAGATGATGAGAAAACAATAAAACACAAAGAAGAAACAAAGACAATGAAATGAGAAACATGAACAATGGAAGAGGGCGACTCTGTCCTGCCACATCATTAACCCGCCATCACAGCTGGACTACATCGAGGCTGTCCCTCGTCCCTCTGTGTTCTGTGACAGAAGTGTCTCTGCATCACCCTCCAAATTAGAAATTAGTCTTTCCACTTCAAGCTCAGAAGCGGCTTTGGTTCTATTAAGGATTCAGTGTTTCCTTAAAGAGCTTTTTAGATGACAGTCGTCCTCTGTGCTGCTCTGATGTGATGTAACACATTAAATGACAACATGCACACAATCCAAACTGATGTCTGTTTTCATTAAATTTACATAAATGACACTCTCAAACTGAGATACATCACACGCTGACTTCTGCTCAAACATCTTGAAGTAGGACAAAGTTTCTCTTCAGCTTTGGGGAAAACTAAAGAGGATGCTGAGGGTGGGGGGGCTATTTCTACTGAAGCAGTGGGGTGATGAAGCACAGATGGAGGCACAACATAGAGGCTGGAGCTACCTGAAACAAAGATTTATTCATGACCCTGATGAGAAGCGCTGACGGAGAAATCGCTCTTTGGCCTTCTAATTGTGGCCAAAGTAATCTCGCTCCACGGTGGAAAGAAGACTTAAGGACGCTTTATCACAATTTGGGCCTTAATGTTTCATCACTGTTGGTTCGTGTCCGTAATAACAACATGGAAATTGGGAACGCAGTCGGGCAGAGCGAGAAACAGTCAGACGATCAGAAAACAAAAGCAAACAGTGAAATTATCACCCAGACCGGCTTTCACCCTGCACAGAGGGAGCCATCGTCACCTACATCTCTGGTGTTTTAGATAATCTGGCTGAAGCGTTTACAACCTTTCCCACATCTGACTGCTCGTACTTTCTGTCTCTGTTGGGGCAGTGCTGTCTGAAACCTCAGAAGTTACTTTGAGCATCATTACCAATAAAAATGACAGAAGCACAATCAAACCCAAGTTTCTCCCCTCACCTGTTTGATGCGACCACACTGTGACACTCATGGATTTCTCACGTTGCCTCGTTACCCATGTTGGATTTAACGAGAGCCACTTCCTAATAGCAGAGCGATTGTTCACACCTGTTGGAGAACTAACACCACACTTCTGCCATCGAACAGAAGGAACGAGGACTCTGTAACATTCCATCATCGCACCAATTGTTTCTCAGATGTGAGACTTCCCGTCTCACAGTGTGAAGGTGCAAACATTTGGCTCTGTATTAAACACTTCCTGCACGGATGCAAATCAGGTGATTGGCTCTAATTTATTCCTCCATGACAAAGTCTTATCTAACATAAGTGCACGTAAACAAACACAAAGTTGACACATTTCACTTGAAGACGACACATTGTGATCGGTGAAGGCAGGTGCTGCACACCTGCTCCCCGCTGCGAGGTTGAAGACGACGCCATTTGTCTCAGACAGCTGTGATGTGACGGCGGATTATTCATCAAGAAACACTGCATGAAAAACCACATTTTCGACCGGTAAATCCCCGCGAATTTCGTTGATTTTCTGCGATTTACGGCAAGTTTACGGGGAACTTCGCCGGCTCCGAGAACGGCGAGAACATGCAGGGCGACAGCCAGCAGGCGGCTGCGGGTGTCACGTGGTCAAATCTTCCCTCAGCCGCCTGACAAACAGGCATTCATGTGTCTCCTTGCTCTCTTAAGGTGACTCCGTCGTCTCATACTTTGCTCAGAACAGTGAGTTAAACAGTGTTTCCTCCCCTTCCTCTTCCAGCATTTCATCACGAGCTGCCATTTCCTTCACGACGCACAAACAATCTTCAGCCGGGCTTGACCTCTGGCTGCTGTATTAACAATGCACGCAGTCTCTGAACTATAAATACAGAGCTGACACTCCACACTCAAGCGTAAGTCAGCCTTAAGAATGCACAAGTACTTCGCAGAAAGCTTTCCCTAAATCACCTGTGTTGGAGGCTAAAAGGGCAGAACTCTGAAAGGGAAGGAGGCGCAGCAACACTCAGGAGGAAAGAGGCCCGTCGCACTGTTCAGCGATAAAGGAGACACAGGTTATACTTTGCAAAGTTAACACCATTAACCGATCTATAAGTGCAGCGTGAGCTCCTCGCAGCCTGGCTGGAAAAGGTCTGCGCCGGGGCGTGAGAGTAGAGGAGGGGGAGGGTGAAGGCGTTTGGGCTCAGTGAGACACGAGCAGGTGGTGGAGTGTGCATTAGGTTCAAAGCAGAGGGGTGAGAGGAGCGCTGCCTGGGAGCAGGGACGCGGCGAGGGCGGTACTTACGGACGGGCTCGGTCTTGAAAGTGCTGGTCCTGCTGCTCTCGCCTTCGCCTTTGCCGTTGACGGCGGACATCTTGACCTCGTAGGTGGTCTCCGGCTTCAGGCCAGCGATGGTGATCTTGGTCAAATCTGTTGGAGAAATAACCAAGAAATGTTTAACTGTGTAAGACAGACAGCCGTGTTTTCCATCCTCCAGCAAAACGCTGAAAGGCTTCTTTCAAAAAGCGGCTGAAACAAAAAGTGATGAAGCTGCTCTTTAGATTTTCTTCCTTTTCATTTGTGAAATGAGTTTTCTTGTTTTCTGTTGTTTGTGTTTGGCTCATTTTGCCTTTTTGCATTGGATCATTTGGACAGAATCATTTCTGTGGAAGCTAAACGGGATCCGAATAAAATATAAAGAATAAAGAAACGTCAACAAAAAGCCTCGTTTTTCACTGATAATCAGACTGAGAACATAAATCAAATGTCTCATCTGCACGAGTGCGTCCTCTGCTGACTGTCAGAGACCTTTGTAGTGACCTTGTCATTGTCCTCTTTACTCTGCTTGTCTCTCTGTCTCCCTGTTTGCTTTCTCACATTCAGTACCATCATGTGTACAGTCCAAACTACATCATGTACTTCCTGTCCTTCTGTTGTCTCTCATATTAAACACGTCCCCCTTTTGATATACTGATGTGTAAAAGTCAGCATCTGCTGGCTGAAATGCTTCATGTTTGTACTGAACATGTAGGCTGACTGGATGATCCACGGACACTCGACGACCAATGGGAGCGAACCCAGGCCGTGCAGACCAACAGAACTCTTGAATGTGGCCGCTGAGCTCAGGCGCAAAGCAGAGCAGCATCATGGGAGCAAATGCCAAGAAAAGGGCAAGTTCTAATAACAGCAGGGTAATGATTATTGGTTTTGTTGAAGGGAAATAAGACTCAAGATAAACTGCAACACAAGACGTCTCACCTGCAGTCCAGACAGACCGCTCGAGGGACGCCTGCTGCTGTGATCTGAGTCATTTTTCACCAGTCATCAGCCAACAAGAAGCATTTTGGTAGCTTCAAATTCCTTAACGTGTGAACTTCCGTTGTTTTCCTCAGGAGGTAAAATAATCAAAATGTTCTCTATTCTATTAGACAGTATTATTTCCATATTAGCGAGGCGGAGTTTAGATTTCAATCAGGACACACTCACGTGTTTCCTGGCTTTTGTCAGAAAATGGTATCTCAGTGAGTATACAAAGAACAGTAACTTCATGGATGAGAACAAATTCAGGCCCCGGTGCAAAACAGCTCAGAAACATTTTTCGATCACAGCGACTCAGAGAAAATCCCGAACGTGTCACACATTAACGTCTCAATGAGACAGACTTTCAGAATGAAGCCTGCATAAGCGACTGCTTGGGGAGGCTGCAGGAATACAGCAGAGAAGCATGAGGTCAGATTAATTCACAACTGGGCTTTTAGCGGCACCGACATCAGTAAAAGTGACGCCACGGCTGAAACCGCTCGTGTTCAGATGAGATTTCCAGCCAGGCCGCAGTCATTCACTGCTGATCACCGCATGCCGGCTTCCGCAGCATCTCCAAAAGGTTATCTCCACAAATCATAACAATCGTTACAAACTCCACCGACTTGGTGTGTGTTAATCATCGTGTTGATGCAGTTCATGCTTGCTACAGCATCCAGGAGTGTGGCCATGTCTGAGAAACGGATCAATGGAGGTATTCAGGCAACATGATGCAGAATCATTATAGTCAGTGGCTCAGTGTGAGGCTGTGGCCGAGCAGCGCTTTGTTTCTGGTCTTATCTGTAATCGTGGAGTCAAAGAGGAATGAAAGAGGAATCCTAGCACCATAACGGCCACATCGCATGTGAGAATACAGAGTTTTACTGATACAAACACAACACGTGTCTGTCTGTGTGCACTTAAACTCTGACACCGATGCAACAGTTAAATGACGAGGTCTGAAAGATTCTCTGTTTTTGTCAACAAATCCCATGAAAACCACAAATGCCGGATACAGTCTGCGTAGGCGAGGCCGGATAGAGTTCATCCCACTCTGCCATCGAACTCATTTGTTGTCCAAAAACTATTCTAAATACAATAATGAGTCATCCAGGGGCATGTGGCTTCATTACTACCAACACTGCGACTGTCATTTATTTTGAGCCAATCCCCTCCTATTGTCTAAACCAGCCTGACAAATGTATGATTTACTTCCCCCTCGCACTACAGCACCCGCTGCCTCACTTTTTAGGAAATCATTTTGCCATTTAATAAATGAAACTATATTTTTGCGGCCAGTTTTCCTAAAGACTTGCATTTCCAGTAAGAATGAATGGGCTCGGGGCTTAGTGCCACAGTGGGACTAGCACATTGTTGGTTTTGGTCTTTTCATGGGATTTGTTGATGATAAGAAAAATATAGCATAACGCCAGCTTTATCCTTTAAGCCTCTGACCAAAAAATGGTCCAGAAATGACAAAACAGCAACGTATTCATTACCCTCCTGCACACATGCGCCATATGGAAAAGACTAAATGCCTTCTGTCATTATGGTGCAGCAGAGATGGGTATTTTTAGCCTGCTGGCCTCATAAATTTAGCTTGTGTATTAATGTTACAGTCCATGTAGGATGCAGGCAGAGATCTAATGCATGAAACGTAAAGCGTGTTAACAGACAGAGCAGTGTAAATCACAGCAGGTGGACCTCAGCTGTGACTTGTAGCTTCACGTACGTGCACGCTGCAGATGCAGACATCTATACATGGACCCACGGTGACTGGGCGTGGTAGCCATATGTGGCAGTACTGCTTTCAAACATATGATGGCAGCCCTGGTTCACAATACTGTGAGAGACCCTTTAAAACTCAAACAGCCTTATTATTGACACACTTCAGCCAACAGATGATTCTGTATGAGGGACAGTTTCCTTCCTTCCTCCCTGACATGTTGGAGCTGACATAGCTGGACCTCTGACAGTCCTGATCTCACAAACGGACGTTAACAGATGTATGCACTGCACGGTGCGACAGACAAAATCCATCCAGCGTACGTGTGTTCTGGAGAGGACTGAATCCATCAGATGTGGAGTAGCTGATGTGGCTGAATGAGATATTTTTGGTAACATTTACTGTGGGTGCTTGTGTTTTGTTTTGTGTACTCGCCGGCGTGACAGGCGGCTCTCGAGCCTTGAGCTGACAGCAGAGCCTGTCAGACGCTGACTGATACGTCCCATGTGGCAGACAGCACGAGAACCATCCAGATTTGTAAGAGCCACAAAGCCCTCAGTGGGACGGGGATATTATCTGGGGCCTGTCAGTGTCGGGGCTGACTGTCATTTAGGCTGCACTGTGTTCCACCTCTCCCTCTGACATCAGCCACTGTCGTGTTTGGATTAACGCTTATTGCTGGCTGAAATGTTTTCTGCAGCTTTGGCCCATATTTCCTTCAAGTAGGGGACACACTTTGAAGAAAGACCCAGAAATGACGACAACAATGAAAATAATAATAATGATAATTGAGGATTTAGTTTTCAATGTGTTTTGAGCAATGAAAACAGGAAGTGCAGCAAAGGTTGAGTTTCTCTTTGCCTGAAGTTGGCCAACATACTTCCTCTGTGTCACCTGCACAGTGTGCCAAACCTTGACACTCCAACAGTTAAAACCTTATGATTAAGAGGCAGTTTAAAGATTCAATTGGCTTCTTTTTCACATGATTTCTAAACTGATTTATGGATGTTTTTTGAAAACAGATGCTGAGAGAATATGCACCATTTGGGTGCTAAGAATTCAAATGGCTTCAGAGGTACTCAGGTGTAGCTGCCGCAGGTGATGCATCTTAAGAAACCAGAGAAAAGACCGAGCATGGAGAGAACTTAATGACATGCCTCGCATCCACTTTGCTTGATTTTAAGTGAGGGTGACGCAGGGTCTTAAAGAGCGGAAATGTACGTCATCGCAGGTGTTTTTCATCAGATTTTTAAAATATGATGTTAAAAAAAATGAATAAAGTTTGTAAATCTATTGACACTGCGCATCTGTTTACATATGCTTCTACCAACAGGAGGCACGAAGCAGCAGCTCTGGTCAGAGAGACGAGCGACTCACAGTCCTCAGCGCTGTACTCCATGCTCGTCCAGTCCTGGCCGGGCAAACGCCACTGCACTCTGTACTTGATGATGGGAACTCCGCCCACGGAGTCGGGTTCCTCGAATTCTATCACTGCTGTGCTGGAGAACGGTTCCACCTGTTCGATGTCTGGGGACGACGGCACATCTGCAACACACACAAAATATGGATTTTGCTTTTCAAAAACTCATTCGAAAAGCCATAAAACATAATGATTCCCAAACAGCAAGTAACTCTGATGTTTACCGTTCTGCAACGTCGACAAGCCTCAAGTTTGGGTGTAAAACATAAATAAGACAGAAGGTGACGACGTGCTTTTTGACATCTACTCAACTGAAAAGTCAATATATTTCATGTTTTTCCTCATCAGCTTCATGGATTTCTGTAAATATCTGCTGATTGTGAATCTGATGCAGCAACACGCTCCAGAAACACCTGTTTGGATCGTTCCACAGGTAAACAGGCTCATTGGTAACAGGTGAGAGCATCATGATTGGGTATGAAAGGGGTATCCTGGAAAGGCTCAGTCGCTCATAGAGGATGGAATGAGTTCACCACTTTGTGAACACATGACTGGATGAAGGAGATTAATGCTAATTAATGTTTGGAAATGACTGATTTTCTTTTTATTCATTGATTAGTCACGACTTCTTGGAATCAGGGTTGTGTAGATTCTGCTGGATTCCTGTAAAACGTGTACTTTAGTCACGCTAACAGCTTTTTCACACTGAGATCATGAAATGTTTCCACGCTGCTGGTTAAGTCAGACCTGGGAGCAGAATGACTTTCCTGTTTCATATTTCCTGACATGTTTGCATCTTTATCCTCTCTCGTCTGTCTCACACAGTGCCGACTGATCCATTACTCAAAACAACTGTCACACCGCTGGTCATCTTCTGGAAGGCATCACAATAGCACAGGTAGAGAGCCACAAGCCCGACTTCATAATCTCTGCAGTTTCACTTTTAATGGGAATAATGTGATTATTATCTTGTGTCTATGCAGCCCGATGTGAAGCTGTTTCTTGTATTTTTATGATAAGCTGCTTATTGATGAGTGAAGGTAATAATGTACACGTGTATCTGGTTGTTGTGTGGGACCGTCTACGAGCTCGCAGGGGGGAGTTTAAAGACCTTGGAGGAGACGATGTGGTCGACACAGCGCAGCCACTGATCGTGTGCTGTTCCCCATCAGCTCCGTCACTGTGAGCTGTGGTGCTGCTGTGCCTCTGCCGCTCCAAAGTCTCTGCTGACCAAATTACTGAAGATCTGCAGCTGAATGAGTCTGCAGCGACAGCTTCACCTCCAGCCTGAGTCAAACGCTGATTCATGATAAGCCAGAGCACCACTTAAACAGAGCGCTGTACACAGTTCAGTGGCCTCCTGTAAACTCTGTAATGCTGTTTGTTAACTTTCGGTGGACAGCCTAATGAAGGCAATCAGAGGACCAGGTGGGTGTTATGTCCAAACTGTTCATCACATCTGAGTCAGTATCTTCATGTGACTCCCTGGCCTTCCTCTGGAGCCTCCATTAAGCTAAAACTCCCACTGAAGAAGAAGAAAATGAATCTATGGATTACTAAGACACTGACTAGAAACTTTAATTATGAAGGAACACTAGACGTTCCTCAACTCGCTGTCAGTCCATTTATGTGTGTCTGCAAATAGACAGACGACTCTCCTCCTTCAGTAACGATAACCCACCCGATTCTTCCTGGATAGAGCGCCATTAGTACGTAATGCACAGACGGTTTAATTACCCTTGAAATTGAAATGGCTTCGTTGGGAGAAGCTCTTGGCCTCATGCTACATGTTGAATTCTCTCATTGTCAAATCAATGTGGAAAATAAGGTGTAAAGAGATATTTGAAGGGTTCTTTTTGGTTTCCTTTCAGTCCAACTGTGGTTGGAAGGAGTCGCTTTAGGCATACTGATGAGTTCTGCAGAAAGTGGAAAATCAGAGAGAGAAACACCTCAAAGGGAATACAGTGGAAGTACACAGTGGAAGTACACAGTGGAAGCAGAGGCTGTTAGCACAATTAATTCAACACTGCTTATTGGGTTCCTGAGTGACCCGCCTCCTCCAAGGGGCTCAAAAGAAGCTAATACAAACCAAACGCTGTGCACAGAAAAGACTTAAAATCAGACTTAAAGTCGTCTCATGACTCTGTGCATCCACACACAGCAGCTTCCATTTGGATGTAGGCAGGACTCAGATATACCTTAAAACAAGCCTGTTTTCTGTCTGAGGGAAATTAGCATCTCACTGAATTTATCTTTAAGGACAGACATCAGTGGATGTTTCAGATCTTCACCCCATTACTGGAAATGCAAACAAAAACAGAGAACACGTTGTTGGATCCATATTTGGTCGTGTGACTTCAGGTGGGATTCACTTATATAGCACCAATGATTAACGTCACCAATCTTCTGTTGTTTCTTTACTTTGGTACTCTTTGGCATAAAGCTCCACAGACCAGCCAGGCACATCAAACTCCAAAAGCTTCCTAGTTTTAAATTATTTGTTTTTTCTGTGAGAGAAAAGCACAAACCACACCTGCAGTCATGAAATGCTTCGTTTTCAGTGAACACACCTGCTGGGATGAGGAGGAACTCCTTGGACTCGGTGCCCATCACGTTGGTTGCTGTGCAGTTGTAGCTCCCAAAGTCGTTCTGAGAGTCGGGGGTAATCTGAGAGGCAGAAGAAGACACAAACGTTGTGAAACACCAGATTCAAGGCGCGCTGGTCGACAGGGAAACAACACTTGTGAAGACGTTCAGGAGTTCAGGAGTGATTCATTTGGGGAGTGGTCGCTGTGCAGACGCACAGATATCTACTGTAGGAACTACTCATTCCTCATTAACATAACATGTAGCACCGTGTCCTAACTCTTACTATTATTATCCTTGATTCAGAGTTGCTATGGAACTACTCATTATTCAGGACATTCATCTCACTGGAAGCATTTCTCTGTTTCATGCTCTGAATAACAAACAGAAATTGCCTTTCAAATTATTACTACATTGTTTTCTTTTGCATCTAAAATGACTCAATTAGAAATGGCAAAATGGAGAAAGAGCCTGCAAAGCTGTGTTCACGCATCAGCAGGTCGAATCATCTGACACGAGAGTGGAACAAAAACTGTTAGCAATTGCTTCTAATAGTTGATCTTTATCTGTAAGTAACGACAGCTGCCGGAAACACAAAATCCAGAAACACCTGAAATCTGATATTATTACAAAAACAGTCTGTGTTTTCTGCGAACTGCTGCGTTTTCAGCCCGTCCTCACCACTAAAACAACTGCACGAGGTCATCTGTGCACGCAGGTTATTGCCGCCTGTATTTAGATTAACTGTTGGGCAGCGACCTCTAGTGGCCGCAGCAATTATGACGGGAGCAAAGGAGGAAGTTAGGTGTCGAAGTATAAAGAGCAAGAAAGTCCACATGAGAAAGGAGGTGGCGCCGATGCAGTTCTGTCAGCTAAATCTAAACAAACTGCGACAGCGGTGCTTTAGTGTGTCAGTGAGACGCTGCAGACCTCCAGGTAGCTGATGGTCGGGGTGTTGTAGATCTTCACGTTGGTGGTGTTGGCAGAGGGCAGCACCAGGCCGTCTCTGAACCAGACCACCGAGGCTCCGGGGTGAGCCTCCACGCCACAGCTGATGTTGGCTGGGTTTCCCTCCCATGTGTACACAGCCACCACGCCCAGGATCTTTGGAGCATCTGCAGCCACACACAGGAGAAAAACAGCAGGCATGTTTGAACTCTGATCATCTGAAGAGTTTAATCTGGTTCACCTGGCCAGGAGAGAAGGACGCCACGCATAAAGAGTGAGAGTGCAATCAGCTAACCACAGAAAAAGACCCGAAAATTCAAGAGTTTATGCCCAAACAATGATGAATACTGCATGTTCGCAGTTTTTCAAGGCGGACTTGCGCAATCGATCCAAACAGTCAAAACATTTACATACTTCTCAACCACTTTAATTGGAAATCTTCTTAAGGTCAAGTAAATATTTAGATTTAGAGGAACTGTGGCTCCAAGAAAAATTCAACTGAGCTTGCACTCAACATTCAGAGGCTTTGAAACATGAATCTACTAAGAAGTAAATAACAAGGTCAGTCACTGCGTATCACACGAAATCATACAGTACATACAGCATCAGCACTGCGTCTGCGTACAGGTGACAACAAACATAAAATACTAAAACCACACCATCAGAATCAGGATAATTACCTGTGCAGCTCAACCTTCTTCAGACCATGGAAGTTACTTTGTTTACTTTCTGTTTCAGGGATTCGGTCTAAAGCTTTGTTTGCCTGATAGGAAACCCTTTACGGCCAATTTTAATACTTTCACAATCTCAGAATTGCTGTTCTGCTCACACTATGAAGCACTTCCCCTCACAGACGGCTGACATGGGGGCGCATAAACCACATACCAACTTCTACATGGCCATGATAAAATGAGTCATGTCTGCAAACCGTCCTGTTGTCTGCGACAGCTGGCGAACAAGCCGAAACGTGTCTTAGAAAGGCTCAAACTAGACGACCTGTCATGACGGGGATGAGGATGAATTCTGGTGATGAATTTCAGCATCAGGTTTCAAATATTTATGTGGCAAAAACAGAGCTGCCGACACCAGACTTTGGTTTGTGCAAACATTTTTACCGACATGAAAAAAACATTCATTGGTACAATTTTATTTTGATCTAACGGGGACGTGAACACAACATTTCCATAATCCAGAGCTGGAATTGATTCCAGGGAAAGACGAGATGTTCTATTGATTCTGTGTCCTTTTCACACATGTGCATTATCATCAAAGACAGCAAATCCTCAGGACTGATGGGAATCCAGCTGGGAGGGGCCACACCAACTCGTTTATTTCAGGAGCAAGTCATTTGTGGGGCGACAACATTTCCCTGCCTCCCCAGAGCTCCTCTTCTCAGCGTTTCCAGCAGATCTTATCATCGTTATCAGCGAGACACTTCATTTAGAAATCTTTGTAATCAAAAAAGCCATTTAAAACACACTCCTGAAGGCAGCTGGAGCAATCACGGCGCTGCTGACAGAACCTGCCATCTTAACGGCAAACGTATCGTCTAACGGCTGCTTGTCTCACTTCTGTACATTCGATGCGAGGTGCTTTATGATATCATTTAAGTTTTAAAGACAACCTCTGCTGGTTTTATGGAACGTCAAATTGACGCTTTTTGCCCATTTGACTTGAGAAAAAGTTAAGTGCAACGCTTTGCTGGAAGACGCTCCGGCTCAGAAAGTACAGAAACTTTAATGTCTCGCAGAGCCGAGCGCCATTATTACACAGCAAGTTTAACACACAGTCACGCGTTAGCAGGAGATACCGACAGAGATAACACATCTGAACGCTGTCAGCTCGAGCTGCGCTGGAAAGTTCAGCTGATTCATTGTGGGCTTGATGAAGATGATCCTTCCTCTCGCTGCAGCGGCTTTATATCTGATATCACTGATACTCCTCCCCTTCCTGCTGCAGTGTGAGCTCCATTTAGCGAGCTCCTTTGACATGCTCATTGGACTGAATTGCAGCCATATGGTCAAAATGCTTCACCCCGAGCCTTCTTCTTCGGTCCCATCATCGAGAAGTGAGGGGCTGGAACGGCAGATGACTGTTTTCCTGCTTTGTTTCCTTTTATTATATCCTGTAGTCAGAGCGGTGCTTCTGACTACACTGAAGCGTGTTCGGCTTCCTGAGTGCTGCGGCCCCTGACACAGACGGAGCTTTACGTCTGACCCTGGATCCTCGAAAACTCGGCAGTGTGCTGCTGCTGGGAATGACGGACGAGGCTGAGTCAATAGAAGCTCCATCGCCTGCAGCTCTGATTAGACTCTCACTCTTTCTATCAATTCTACTTTTGGGCCTCATTGACTCACTACAGTGTCTGTGACCTGCCCGTTTGATTTCCGTGGCCTCCTCTCCAGGTCAGGAGGGATCGTCCACATGTTTGCAAATAGCAGGCCAATATCTGCTAGTGGTGCTCATGCAGGTCACAGACAACATAGAGAACAAAACATAGTGATGGGTTTTTTTTTTTTTTTTTAATTGATATGTCTGATTTTTCTCATTCCTTTAATCAGGCTTCTTATCTTATCATATTTTAGTTGTATGTTCTTACGACATGACTATTTACTATTTATTTCATTTACTCAGTTTATTACCAGTTTATCTATAGCTTTCATTTCTAGTTTATTTACTATTTATTCCTTTTATTCCTTTACTCATCTCATTTCACTCAATGTTCATGTTTTATATATTGTATTATTTTACTCTATCTTATCTACTCTACTTATTGTCTTATGAACTTTTCTTCTTTTAAATGTTTATTTATTTATTTATTTTTTCAACTTGTTTATTTATTTATTTATTTTTTAATTCCAGTGTTTCCTCGGCGGGTCCTCCACACTGAGAGATGTGTCTGATCTGTTGCGGGGGGGCTGTCCTCGGGCCCTCTTGGCCCGGCTGGTTGGGGGACTCCCTACCTTGGTGTGGGGCCCACCAGTCTGTCGGGCTCGGGTGGGCCCGGGTGCGGGTGCCCCCTGTGCTCACAGTCCCTGATGTGTCTCGGTGTGGACGACCCGAAAGGTGGCCTTTTCCTCAGTCATTAGTGCCGTGCCATGTCTCGTTACCCCTGCCATCGTCTGCAGTAAGAATGTGTATGTGTGTGTGTGTGTGTGTGTGTGTGTGTGTGTGTGTGTGTGTGTGTGTGTGTGTATGTGCGTGTATGTGCGCGTGTGTGTATGCATGTAGTTGAGGGTGGGTGCTTGTACATACGGAGGGTGGGAGGGATGGGTTTTTATTGTTGCTTTATTTTGATTTCTATTGTTTTTAAATCCTGTGAAGCACTTTGTGTTACATTTTATTATGTATGAAAAGTGCTATATAAATAAAGTTTGATTTGATTTGATTTGAAAATGGTCAAATATCCACATACTGCCTATAGGCGCCGAACAGTGGATCTCTGCAGCGTCACTCCTAAAATACACGTATTTGCTATGGAGTTCAGCATGTGCAACAGTCCTCAGCAGAAGCAGGACTTTGTAAGTGAATAGCCAGCGGGGCAGAGATGAGCACACTGGAACAGACCTGCTCGCAGCTCAAACAGTGTTTCCATTAGTCTCTCATGCTAAACAAACATCAGCCGCTGAAAAACGGAGCTCAAACAGAGAACATATTAACACTTTCCTCAGCCCTTGCGCAGCAGACGGAGAGACCCTCAGCCTGGCTAATGGGATCATGCTGTGCAGCAGATAGGAAGTTCTACGCCCAGATAACGTCTTACTGTGTGAGTGGTGATAGAGAGGACAGAGAGTGAGAGCTGTGCTCAAGACAAAGCACCTTTTCTTATCGATAATTGCTTGGCAACAGCGAATCAGCTACCTGATTACTGCCTGATTACTCGAGCTAACTGCAAGCCCTCAAACAACTCTATCAACACTGCATTGTGATTATATCTGGAGCAAATTACTGGTGCATTGAGAGCAAGGCATATTAATCCAATTAAGCGTTCATTGCCTTTATTTATCTCATTCTTTTTTTTTTTTCATTTATTTTTGTTTTTTACCAAGGTAACAGATTCAATAGATTTTAAAACAAGATAAAGAACAATTTGTCTTCATTACGCAGATCCGATCTTTCCCAGAATGCATTTTGGGTATGAAACAAAAACACAATAGCAGCTTTCCTCTGTCTCTGTACTCCAGGACACCAGAGATGAAGTGAAACAGGGAATGAAGTTGAAGTGCTGACCTTCCACAACAAATCACCCTGTTAGGAATCAATGTTCTTCACATAAAGAAGGGTTGCCAATGTCACACTGCTGACCCTGAACGGACGCTCTGACCTCATCATCAGGGCTACAGCGGCCAAACAATGAAAAACACTAACATCCCAATATACAGGCTGCAGCTACTTCTGCACAAAAGCAGAAAATAATTCACTTAACAAAGTGTTTGCAGCCTGAGGCTGTTGTACTCACAGAAAGTATAATTTAGGCTTCACAGCATTTTCTGAAACCTTCAGATACACTGCGGGCATCTCGACCGTCCTTTAAAAAATTCAACATGACCACAATGCCACTGCTCAAACGCAGCTTTCAGCCAAAAAGCAGAACGGAGCGAGGATCCTCAAATACCACAGTTAATAGACAGCTGCACAGAAAATAAAGGCAAAGTAATTTTAAGGCTAAAAAGCCATCGCAGCTCCAGGCTGTGTCAGATCTGAGACCTTTGTTTCCATGGTAACAAATCACAGTGGAGCCACTGACCCAGCAAACTCTGCTCGACTGTCCACCGTTTATCCCCAGACACAGAGGCGACGGCTCAGACGCGAGCCAGCGCACACACCGTGGTCACTTTCTGATTTCTATATGTTTATATTCCTCAAACAATCTAATAAACTGAGGACTGCCTGCAAAGCAAACGTAGCTTTAGCCTTGTTTTTAAGTTACCTAACGTGGTGAACTATACGGCTTTGTGCAAACATCTCAGTTTGAACATCGTGGGTGATTCATGCAATCACTCTAACTGCACCACACAAACGACAAAGCCTCCACCTCTGCAAGCAGGTAACAGTCACTGCTTATGAACTGCTGCTGTAATGTTGGAAGAGACAGAGGAAAGGTTTCTTTGATACTTGCACCTGTGACAGACTCCATCCCTTTACATGCACACTGACACTGACGTGCATGCTCAGTTTTGTGCTTTAACATCACTTAATGCTGCTTCTCTTCACCTGCTGCTGGCACACCTTGCAACAGGGTGCAGAACTCTGCTGAAGACACAACGCTTTTCCAGCCTTTCAGGATTTCTCCACGCTTTGTCGTTGGTGCATCACAATCAGAAGTGGAGAATGTCTGTCCGTAGATGCTCTTTTGCACCAAATTAGGAGGAAAAATCTCTTGCTGAAGATGCTGACAGAAGGAATTGTACATGCACGGCAGCCACGAGGCAGGTTTAAACAAAGGGCACGAGTCTCAAGCTTTTCTTGAGTGGAAAGACGTGCTCTCTTGCTCTTACTGGTCTATTGCTAGTGCTATTGATTTTTCTGCCTACAGGTAAAAGCAACAGCTAATGAACAAAGCCCAGAAAAGTTCTCAGGCTGCTGTCAAAAACCATTTCAGGAAGCAGAGGAAATCACCAGCTGAGCCCAGACAGACACATCGAGAAAACGTCTGGGCACCACAAATGTGATTTACAACAAAATTACTCGAGGAAACATGACAGACTGAAGACAAAACATGGCCAAAGGATGAAACTTTACAGCCCAGGACATCGTTAACTAAAGCTTACTAACTTTGTGACTGTCCTGGGCAAAGGTGGGGACAGGAGAAGCCAGTCCGGATCAAAGTCTCCTCGAGAGGATATCTTTTAGTCTTTATGTCCAGACTGAAGCCCTTCAGTCTTTCCTTTAGCTGAACATCGAAGAATCTGTCTCACGTTGACAGTTATTCTTTGACCTCGTCTGTCTATAATATGTGTGGCTGTGCTGAAACAGGATTCAGGCCAAATGGACAAACCTGATTTAACATCTGACATTAACTAATATCAGAACATTCTGAGTAACAGTAGTAATGGTACAGAACAACAGATTAAATGTGCAACTGACCCAAATAATGAAAACAACGTCTGCAGGAAGTCTGTGGAAAACGTAGGAAGGGGTGGGTGACTTACAGCGGACCTCCAGGTACATGTGTTGGTTGTCCTGACCGATGGAGTTGCTGGCAGTGCAGAGATACTGGCCGGCATATGTGAACTGGACGTTCTTCAAGGTGAGAGAGGACACCCGTGCATGGCTGCGCACCACGATATTCCTATCAAGGTTCTACGAAGAAGAAGAAGAAGAAGAAGAAGAAGAAGAAGAAGAAGAAGAAGAAGAAGAAGAAGAAGTTGTTATTTTCACTTATACAGGCAGATACTTCCAGAGAAATGATGCACGTCTGCTGCTCTCAGTAATCTGTCCCAGCATCTAAAAACTGAGAGTTTCCTACAAAAACAGGAAAGAAAAACAGCGGGGAGGTGACAAGGTTATGTTTCTAGTTGGATGAGGAAATAGAAGATGAAGTGGGAACTAAAAAACAGAGAAAGCAAAGGAGCTGACATTATGATGAAGATGGTTTGACTGACAGATGACCTACAGTCTGTGAATCACAGCACACAAACAGAGACAGAGCAGAAAGAAAAGAGAGTTTGTACAGATCAGAAACTGGGCTGCTGATATTCTAGATTTATCTTATAGCAGACAGAGTGCCTCATGCCTTCAGGTGGCAAAGGTGCTCAGCAAACTCAAAAACATTAAACTATACATGTCAGTAAATGTCTCTCACATACGTTCAAAGAGCAGAGTGATGGACATCAGGCTTCCTGAGGATCGATCCCTGCGTCAGTGCAAAGCCCCGGCCAATAACGCGCCAGCTCCTACAGTATGTTGATTAGTGCCCCGACCGTTTAGCGGTGTGGTTGCAGGTTTACAGGCGGTCTAATTGCAGTTGGAACAGTGTATTTGCAGTTGGGACAAATGGCTTGTTAAACCTTGCTTTTATTTTCCTTAGCAGATCGCCTTTATTGGCCTGCCTACTTAGCTGAACCTGCTGTATTGTGGACATGCAGGGACGCTGAGGACGCCTTATTGAGCGCAGCCCTCAGCTCAGGTGTGCAGCTGACCTCTCTGCACTTTCAAACCCACGCTGCAACCGAGCTTGTTCTGCAGCGTACATGTTAGCAAGCACAAAGCCGAGGCCAAAGGATGGAGAGCCGCGCGTTCTATCGCCTCTGTGAGTTTTACCAGCACTGACATTTGAACATTTTCATATTCTGTGGTGCCTGAAAGCAAACGCAACCTTCCCACCAGGACAAATAATTGAGATGTACTCTTGAAAATATGCTGCAGAAGGTAGCAGGCAAAAAAAAGGCATCAATAATGAAGAGGAGCCATGCAGCAGACCCTATAAAAACCCCAACTGTTAAAAATACAGCAGCAGCTCTTCTTGCCTCTGAGCAGCAGTTTAAACCAACAGGGGATATACATCTTCCGTCTAGCTGCCGTGATTTTCTATTAATATTTCAGGCATTCCAGGTGCTTCAACGTTTATGTTTTGTAAATAATTGAATGATATTTGTTGTATTAGCGTTACTGGATGAAGTGTTGCAGGAGCAGGCCGATGCAGATGTGGTGGAGACAGTTGTGCTGTTTACTGGAGATCGGAGGGAGTGTCCTGGAACATTTTGAAAGGGCGGCATTAATCTTGTCTTACTGCAGTGACACAGGACGGAGCTGCACCGGGCACGCTGCGGGAATGCTAACGGGGATAAGGTTAATGGAGAATAATGCTTTAATGATACGACGGGGGTAGAAGTGAACAGGCAGACCTTTGAACAGGATTTATTAATTAATTCCAGTGAATCATTTTAATTACGCAACTCTGATTTGTCACTAAATTAATTAGGACAGTTGACTTGCAATGGGAAGCGTGGAAATCATTTTTCACAGTGTTTGAATAGTCAGCGCTCCCTCGCTTTGTGGGGCAGAAGTGACGCTCGGTTGCATAACCTGTCGATACACGTGTTTCGCTTGTCGTGTATTCTGTACTACGAGTGGCAGCCAGGAGGTGCACAGCGACGCAGTGAACACACAGTTCACTCTGCATACGAGCTGCTTCTGTGTTTCAGCACCTCTCCGCCACCTCAGGCCCTCCTGACGCCACGAGAAGATGGTAACGCTGCATCTAATGTCACGCTGGATTTCTGTAAATACTAAACGCCGGCTGAGCGTCGGTGTCAGCATCCCGATGGTGATTACGAGGAGGGCATGTGGGGATCTTCAGCTCCAACTTGAATTACCAAAGACTGTCAGCAGTCAACATAAGAGAGAAGATAAGCTAATAATCTAATAATTAGTTATTAACGAGGCTGAGAGCCACGTTGGTGTCTCTGTGAGGCTGCATGGACGCTGTGGTGAGGTCAGCGACATGCCAATGTGAGGACATGCAGAACAGATAATGTTGATCACAAGCACCACTGAGGCTGATGGGGATGTGATTAGCCCTGCAGGTGTTTGGTCATCTCTTTCATTTTCCCTGCATTGTCTGGCTGCGTCTGTTCTACCTGCAGCTGCAGCTGAATTTCCTCCTCACTCGATTACACACAAGGTCCTGGACACCTTCATTTGTCCAACGAGCATCCTGCGCTGTTCTTCCATTGCTCCGGTCGATACAGACGCTGTCGTAACTTGGTGGTTACTGTTGTTTGTCGTTGTCATCCTTATTGCGACGTGACCACACATCTGCTTGACCAATCACATCAATCGATGGCAGCACTGCCTGCGGCCCCCAAGGGCTCTTGCGTTGAGTATTATCTCCTGAACGGTGCCAAAATTTAGTTCCAGGATCTAAAGAAGCAGATCCAGTGATTGCAGCTGCACTTCACACACACCTTTTTGTTTTCTTGCTGTGGAAAATGACGATTTGGCTGATGAAAGCAGAGCTGTTTGACCTTAAGTGGAGCTTTAAACACAAACGAGTGGTGAATACGGACTGTACGGCGAACAGATAAAGCTGCTAAATGCAGTTTTGTCCATTATTAACTTCCATCGGTCTAGTTTCAGCACTACACTTACTGATGGCTGATGAGCTTTAATACACACGCTCATGTGATCTTTCCTCACTGTCTGAGTTGAAGAGGACTGCCTGAACGGTCTATTCAGCACCGCTGACATGGATGCCATTCAGCAGGCAGGAGAGTCTAATCAGAGCCTGATGTGGTTCAAGTGTCAGGCTGCTTTCTAAAGTGCACTCCTCAATGAAATAAAAACACACTGTAAATACTTTGCACTTCTCTTTAGCATAATATCACCTTTCACAACTCATTTATCATCCTGACTAATCTCATAATGCCCGCTTGTTAGCAGCCTGTGATTAATGCCCATCAGCAGCTGAGTTCAGCCATCTAATGCAAGCAGGGCCGAAACTATTATCGGTGACTACAGGCTGATCAATGCTGCGCTGCTTCAAGTGCACTCATCAACAGCTTATCTTCTATGGTGGGCTTCATCTAAATATTTCACATCTCTGTCTGACTGTACTTCTCCACGAGCATCTTCATCAGGCTCAACACACTGTCTCTGCTCTGACTCCTCTCACCTCGCAGAGACGAGCAGTTAAAGACAGCAGCGACATGAAGACACAGGATGACAAACATCTTTCTCCCCTGGAAATCTTCTGACAAAGAGCAAAGTTGAGCTAGGGCTAAAGGCTATGCCATCTATGAACAGCAGATATTTGTCTACAGAAGAAGACAAAGAAAGAAGAACAGTCACACCATAATAAGACATCACGTAATAACAAATATGGTGCAGCTGTGGCCTGCAGAGTGTTAAATCACACAGCAACGATGTGACGCAGCGCTGGTCCTGCTGGGACGTGTTAAACACACTCAAGTGATGCAGTGGTTGACATAAACTTCACAGAAACAGGACAGCAGCACTGAATCCTGTGTTGGGCTGATGAAACTCTTTAAACCCGTCGGAGACGAATTGAATGTTAGAAGAATTCTGAGCTGCACAAGTTCGCTGATGTTAATCTCAGTGAGGTGAATCATCACGTGCGGTGCGGTGAGTGAGTGAAGTTAGCAGGTTATATTGTGTCAATCAATCGGACAAACCGACAGATGTCCTTACTTAGTGGAGGACCAAGAGTTTGCATGTTTCTCTCCGCTGCAGCAGGGAGCTCGTGCATCTGGTCGTCATCATTTCCCATGATGTGCTCAGGTACCTCCAAACTGTGAGCTCAGTAATGTCAACACCTTTTTTTGGGTGAATGGACCCAGTAAGATTATGGCATAAATGAGCCTCTGACTGAAGGAATCAGCTGCTCTTCTGTGCAGATGCAGTAAAAACATGCAGACTCCTGGTTTATGATAGTAGGCTACGTCATTTAAAACCACTGTTTTAGTAGAGCTAGGTGAGTTAGTGCCATGTTTGGCCCTCAGCAGAGCAGACAGTGTTTTCTGTGTCAGGCTGCAGAGCTGCTGGCCTCACAACAGCCAAATCTATTTCTTCCCTGAATCAAGTCTGAGAGCTAACCAGACCGTGCAGCAGGAAATAACAGCACGCTATACGGCAAAAAAATGGAACATCTACTTTGAGATACTGTGACTGTCTCTACATCTCGGGGTGGAATTTGTGGACAAAAATAAACAGGGACAAGTAAATAGGGCAAGTCTAAACGCATACTGGAACTAAATGGATTAAATGTACTGTACTACGTGTCTAATGGACTACATATTTAGTGCACAACTAAGTGTAGTGAGCATTAAACGGAGGCTGGGTGACAACACTTCTGCTCTGCAGTAAAGGGGGGGGGTCGTCTACTGTATAAGTCTTGGCTATTTCAACTAGAGTCAGGCTACCATATTTAGTAGCCATACCTCATATTTGTCTGGTCGCGTCCAAGAAGCCTAGAGAGGACAAACACAGAGAGCAAAGACAAACAGCGAGACAGTGGACAGTAAGCTTTCATAAAGGATCAACACAGAGTGAGTTTACCTGCAGGAGGTGATCAATGGTTTCATGTCATTGGCTACAAAGAGTGAACATCACTGCCAATCACTTTCCAGGACATACCAGAGCGTGTTTTCTACCTCCCAGGTAGATTTTTAATTGGTCGAGCCACAGATTTGACTCTGAAGGTGCTGGGTGAGCTCAGTGATCCATCACGGTGAACCTGCTCTTTTAGTGTTCATGCTAAAATAAGTGTACCAACAACAGTAACGTTACTGTGATCAAACTAATGCAGACACAACGCTCACTGTGACAGATTACCCAGCTCAGGTTTCTGCATTCATTTCCATATTTTAGTGACATAAATGGAAACCAATGCTTGCCTGAAAGGTTGGATAACACATTTCCATTTCCACAGCACGCCAACATGCTGTGGAAAGTGCAGCAGTAATGTACACACATGATTTATAGTCGAGGGGCGGAAACATGTAGAAATACTGGTTCTGGCCTCCAAAACAAAACAATACTCACAGTCAGCAAAAACACTGATGACGGTTTCAGGGATTTAAACCAGATGAGACTGAATGATTTTCCACAAAGTCGTGTTCATTACAATTAGGATTAATCTGTCGTAGAACAATTACACTACGCTGTTAAGATACTGAAAACAGAGCAACATTACGATCCAACGTCATTAGGTTCAAGGTCGTTAAAGCGAAGAGGACGGCTGTGGCGAGGTCAGGGCTTCTGCTTCAGTGTTCAGGGAACTTACAGAAGTGGTCAAAATGCCAAACTGAAGCATGTTTTCCTGAAGCGGAGAGGGGGCTCCTCAGCCAGTTATTAATTAATGGACTGTAATAAGGGAGAATTTGGAGGCACGCTGAGGAAAAGCAGGGCACTGAAACTAATTATGAGGGAGCCATTATCAGTATCTGGAGACTTTGTTTTTCTAATCAGAGGCTTTCTCATCATGGCATTCTGTGTTTTGATTAACTCATTCATTTATGTACAGAACACTGGCGAGCACCACTTATCTTCCTTTAATACCAAGTACACAGAGATACTGCTAATCTCATGGTGTGAAAAATAATATAGTATTAATGTGTGAAGAACCTCAGCATCACCCTGAAATCCCTCCTCAAGACACAACGGCAGCATCCGCTGCACTTCCTACAGACGAGTGGACCAGTCACCTGCTGCAGAGGTTGCTTTGTCATTTCACATCACTCTCAGTGTGTCGGCGCTCTCGTAGCCTGGCTGCTACCACGCAGAACCAGAACGTGAAACGAGGACAGAGCGTGACAAACAGGAAACGAAGCGACGGCGAACGACGATCTGATGAAAATTAGTGACGGCTATTACTGAATGATCAGCGGGATTTTCTGATTACGGCAGGATTAAACCAAAACTGATCTGACAGTGACAGATGGAAAAGAGAGGGATGATGAACGGAGGAAGGCGACAGGCAAGTCCTGTTTTTCAGGTGGAGGATGATCCAGTGACAGAACAAACGTGGATGCACTGAGCCGAGCGGATGTTTGGGAGAAGCTGGGGACACAAACGGGCTAAAACAGGAAAAACTAGCTCAAATCAAAACTCTCATCTGATAATCCTCCAGCACAAAGAGTCAAACTAGCACTGCATGGAAAAAATAACAGCGACATAATCAATTATCCATAGGACCCTCCCAATCAATGGTCTAAAAATGGAGTTTATCCACCACGAGGAAAGCCACGAGGTCAGTCAGACCTGAAGCATGTGTTTAATCCCAGAGTGAATCGAGTGAGCTGTGATCTACTCTTAGTATTTCTGGATCTGCGTTGAGCATGGAAACGTCTTATGTTTTCTTTGTCCTGGCATGAGACAGAGGTGGAGCAGCAGCGGGATTTCAGCTTTGAGCTCCACCAGGCTGCACCGTCAGGTTTAAGTAAAGGAGACTAGTTTTACAGTGACTGATGAGCTGAAGCTAAAATGCTTTAGTGGTTTCAGGGTCTGTTGTGGTATAAATATGCCAAATTTAGCTCCATCGGTCCCTTGGGCAAGATTTTAAAAGGCTAAGAAATACTCAGATGGTCTGTATCGAAGGCAGACTCTGAAATAGAAAATCGTTCATGATTCTGGCAACATTCAGGATTAAATTTATAGTCCGTTCTGAGCCTTTGATGACAAACCACCACTGAAGCTCTCTGGTCGAAATAAATGATGAGAAATAATGAATCTGGTTGAAATCTCCATAAATGGTCACTGGCATGAAAAGCAGGAGCCTAGCTCTTCCCAAAGGAAATCTAACGACCATCACTGGATGGTGAAAGGATTAGAAGTAAAACGAATGGCTAAAGTGAAGACTGCGCTGAGTTTGGCGACCCCTGTGGACAAACGTGGTACTGTCCTCCTCCTTGTGTCATGAGGATTGTGATTCGTGGCTGTGCTGTTGTTTTGGAGGTGAGTGAAAGACAGAAGGCAACTTATTCTTAACACTACTCGTCTATTTTAAAGACATTTTGGGCTCTATAAGATTAAAAACTGCAAACTTTGTTTAAGAGCCAGTCATACACTGAGGTTAGGCTTACAAATTAACAAATTTTTGCTCTCGTCCATTTTTCTCTCACTTTATTTTGTTTGTCTTTGGTCAATTCTTTTCTCTTTTCCATAATCACAAAATATAACATCTACAATACTTGTAAAAGACATTTGCTAAACATTACAGCGACCACCTGTTTCAACACTTTGGTCCTATAAATAAGCAGCTGCATGCAACCATATATGTTTTAACTGTACCACGAGCAAATACATACAGTGCAGTATTTCTGGTCGATCACGGTACATCAAATCAGAACATTAATTCGACTGTGATGTATCTGATGTTATGAGCTGCTGTTCATGGCAGCGTTGAGTCATAATTCTTCACACTCGTTCAGCACACAGCTGGACGGACGGAGCCGTGAAGTAAAGTAGGCCACAACAGCCCAAATATTGTGCAACTCAGTCCCTTCGTGTCCTCTGGGACATAGCAGGACAGGTGCTTTCACTGCGTTTACTGTGTGCGTCTCCAAGAATAGTGCACCTACTGTTACAGGCATCTGTTATCTGTAACATCCAAACTGTGTTTGATAAGGTAAGGCAGGGGGCTCCCACAGACCACCTCTACAATGACCAGAGAGCTGAGAGCTGAGAGCGAGTGGTCGAGCATTAAACCTGAAACTAGAAGTCAGACCTGAACTTTGCTCTGTATAAATACATACAGGCCTCTCTGCAACACTCAGAGAGTTTGGATAAGGTGATGGAGGACTGTTACCTTCTGCACAACGACCCACTTTAACCACAAATTAGTACACTGCACATGACGGGGAGTGATTCAGAATGCAGCACAGACTGAGCCTGATTCAAGAGTATCAGCCCATAACACTTCATCATCATTATTATTATTATTCTGCTTTGGTTACTAAAACAAATCATTTCTTTGCTGCCTGGTAGCTAATTTTAGGACCAGTATCAGCTCATAACCAGGCGATGGGAGACTCAGGGAGCAGAACACACATAACCTGACTTATTAGCTGACTTAATATGAAGATGCATTATAGTTTTTACAGTATCTAACACAAACTGAAGCACGTACCAACGTATGAGGTGTTCCTCCTGAATCCACAGACCTGCTAGAGGCAGCAAGGTAATTATCTTAATACTGTTTACTGCATTCACAGCAGAAAATTACCCCTCTGAAGTGACTAATCCGTCTAGTGCTCACATGATGCATGTTGTCAGAAAAGACCGTTAAGATGGATTTTTCAAAATTATACCATTTTAATGAGCTGATAAGAGCGTAACAATAGACTGGGGATGAGATCCTCTCTTCAGGCTGGCGACTGCCAACACGCTGTGACCACTGTAATGGAGAAAATGCACAGGGATGGCATTCACAGCTCGCACGTCTTAAGAAGCCTTTTACCATGTTCTACTGCCAACGCTTTAATCCAGTGTTATCTCCAGCGCTCCTGAAGGACGTGAAGAGAAAAACGAGGCTATACACCAAAGCATGACAAAGATGCATAACCCTTATGTGGTTTTTACGTGCAAAGACTTCTTTACTCTTATATCACGCTCATCCTGAGAAAAATTGCCCACTCATTTCCAAAGTGGATAATCACAGCAGTTTGCCAGAACAGCATAACTGAGCTCAAAACAGTCTGATGTGGAGATAGAGGGAGACCCGAGGCTCCCGGCTTTTAACACTGAAATAATTAAGCTAATTTCACTGAAATCATTTTCACTTAATTTTCTGTGAATTTCCAATGAGAAGTTTTCATAGTAATTTCATAAAAATATTCCCTTTTAAATGCTAATGATTAATAGGGAGTGAAGTAGAGTGTGTGTATGTGTGTGTGTGTATATACGCATACTCTTAACAACGCTGGGGAATATCACGGCACTGCCTGGAAATTGGTTTTATGGCAGTCTGCACACTCTCCCCTCCAGCATTCATGATGGAAATGTACAAAACCATTAGTGCATCAGTGTTGGAGGAGGCTGCAGAGACGGGGGGATCCAAACTTCACAGTTCAAAGAGCACGTTCAGGTATCAATATGGGATTCAATAAGACGTTTTCGCTGGATGAAGCACAGCAACAGTTCGAGCTGTTTGGCCAGCTGATGAGCCACTAAAGCACGATGAAGGAGAAAACAACGTTTCTCAAAATGACTGAAATAGCTGCGTGAATACCGCTGGATGTGTTCACTCCGTGACGGATTGGAGTCATGCCCTCGTTTTCTGAAATGAATGATAATTTAGCTGAGGTCTGTTCAATAACGGCGATTCCTCGAGGAGCCCGCGCACATATGATTGGCTAACAGGGTCTGCAGAGCATGCACTGTACTGCCAAAAGGAGTGCAGGTCATCGCTGACAGTTGGCAAACAGAATCCTGCAGCATGCGTGGGTTTATTCAAGCTTTGACCATTTGAACCTTTCAGGATTATATCAAACATCATTTCTGCACTGGAATCTGATTTGAATACATTTGCTTCTAATATTCAGCATGAAAATGTTTGGAAACATCACATGGAGTTCTGTGAAACAACTAAATCAGACTTTTGAAACTTCCTGAATAAAAGGACGACATGAATTTAAACCGGTCTGGATCACAGAAACCTCATCGGACAAGTGGACTGAAAGCGGACAAGTCCGTCTCTAGGGAAAGTAAATCAGTACCTGTTCTCCTTCGGTGAATACCCTGTTTTCAAAACTCCAGGAGATGGTGGGTGTGGGGTCGCCCGAGGCCTCGCAGGTCAGGGTGACTTGTTCGTCGAACTCTGAGGCAGTCTGGTTATTCAGGTAGGTGATTTTGGGTTGCACTGGAAACAAGAGAGATGGACAAGCAGCTTTCTAAACAGTCGCTGATCAGGACGCTGCAAAAAGGGTCAAAAAGGAGGTTTTGACTGTTGATCTGCTGCTAACATCTCTTAGCAATGTCGTATTATTGCCCTTATAAAACAGCGTTAAAGTGACAGTTCACCACTTCATCAAGCTGAATGTGTTAGCAAACAGCTGCCAATCAATGCTGTAAGTTCAATTTATTCTTCTTTCAGCTCCCTTTTGGTCTCTACCGACTCCTGAGGAAATCCGTGGATTGATCTGAGTGTTTTTGCTGAAACCATCTGGCTGCAGCTCCAGGAAATGAGGCTGATGAGGGTGGAGCTACAAGAGGCTAAAACGCTCAGCAGATGATAATTCGATGAAGCTTCCTTTACGCTTTGTCTGCTGTTAAAAAAATATTTATTAGTGCATCTTTAAGTAGCTGTTCCACATTGTTAGCACTGTTGTAGAAAAGCACACAGACAGGCTTCATTACAGTTATGGTTTCATACCCCATTGACCTGTAATAGAGCTGCATGCACGTGATTACATAAGGCCAGAGCAAATTTCCTCATACAGAGAAACCCTAGTGTGGTATCTTTGGATGTCCTAAGGGCTGGCTTAATTAGTTTTCAATAGGACACACTCTTCTTTAAACTACAGGCTTCACGCTGTGTGACCCTGCACGCAGCCACTGGAAAAGCTGTGGACAGCAAATGTCAATAAGAACAAAAAGAAAAGGCCAGGGAGAGAAAAAGAGCCACAGTGTTGTTCACGCCATCGTAAGCGAATGGAGTTATTCTCTTACCGAACACGTTCAGGCTGACTTCCTCGGCTTTCTCCCCCGCCTTGTTCTTGGCGATGCAAGTGTAATCTCCTTCATCCACTTTCTTGACATCTTTTATTACCAATTCTGAACCATCCTCGTTCAGGCTGTATTTATCACCCGTTTCAAGGACGACGTTGTTACTGCAGCAGAGGGAAAAGGAGGAAAAGATGTGTTAGGGGTTCATGTCACCAGCGTTTGCTTACTCAACTTGAGGGGCCGACAAACAACTTTTTTAAGTTGCTGACAGTGATCTGCTCGGGGTTTTATTTCAGGAAGAGAGCAGCTGGGAGACAACAAAGGCTGAAGACCAGAAAAGCTGTCCTGTGCTGAATGCCTCTGAGAACATCTCCGACATTTCCACAGCTTTTGTTTGCTCAGCGCTCCTTTAGCCCTTACATCTGTGTTTTTAAGAAGGTCACGCACAGATTTGATGAGGATGCATGTTTTTTTTAAGTTTTGAAAGAGCACGCTTTCACTCAAGTCTTTACTAGAGGTTAGAATCTGTTTTTTGGAGAATTAGGGATTTGAATGCGTGAGCAGCAGCCTTCCTGAAGCATCGCAGGCAGACGGTGAATGACAAACACCAAATAGAGCTTTACCCCTCTGTTTTTCCACCGCCTCACCCATCTGTCCTATCGACAACCTCGCTGTCTGTCTCAACTCTCTTCCGGGCAGGAACTGCATCTCCCTCAGCCTCGACACCCACGTCACACATCAGCAATGCTACATGGGAGACAGCTGTGAGGAGCATCAGAGTGTTCAATAGTCTCTTTCACTCACGTCTGTGCAAAACAGCCCGAATCAAAAAACCCCCTCTGCACAGCGGTGGTGCAGCTGAGTGACAGCAGTAGATGATGCACCATGAATATGAAAGTACGCAGAGCAAAGAGCTGAATGAAGTTATTAACCACTTCACGCCAGGTAAACTTACTGAAGGTATTCTGTCTCAGCTAACGGTTATGTGTAAACTCAGCACTGATTTCCTAGATGCTCCCTGTGACTTTGACTCTCCTGTTGGGTCCTGCTTGCTGGCTGTATTTTGGATTTAGTTCCAGCTCGACCTAACAGCTCGTTAACTTCAGAGGCTAACGAGTGTATCGCCTCTTTAGACCTCTGGTGTTTGTTTATGGATCCCAGTTAAACTGACAGTAAATACAGTAGATTTGATCAGTGATTTTAAAGGAGCCACATTCAATTAAATGTTATCAAACCACTAATTTAATGAATGAACTCAGATCTTAGGAAAAACCAGCGTCCAATCAGAACGCAGTCATCACTGTAAACATGGAAGCGGCTGCCACATCTCGAGTTTCAGACCAAATGAAACCCAATAAACACGAATGTGCTGCCTTATTCCCTCCTCCAGCTGCTGTTAGCTTCATATAAAACTCTGATTGTCCAGAAGTTGGGACGCTGTGTGGAACAAATAAAAACACAATTCAATCATTTACAAAAAAACTGTTTTTACGAAGCCCGTGTGGTAATATCCTTCATAGAATCATGTGTTCATAAAAATCAATGAAGTTGATCATACTGTCTTTGTACTGTTTTCAACTGAGTTTACAGCAAACAGGACGAGCAAATGATCTCAGTTTAATTTACAGAGTCCCATTTTGTTCCCAATCACGGCTGTATATTGTTATTTATTCTTCTTCATTTTCTGTAGCGAACATGTTCTTTTTCTATTTGTTGGGCTCTATGCAGCCATATCACAGCTCCATCTGGGCATATTTTTATTAGATTTTGTAGTTTAAACCTCTTCGTTTTAACACGTTCATGTGTAACGGCGAGGCTTCACATTCATGACTGAGTGGCTGCTAAAGAACCACAGTGACCACATCAGAACAGCATGCAATTTAAATAATGTGTGCAGAGTGGAAACCTGTCTAATAACACTCATCACAGCCTGCTTGTGCTTGTTGCAGAGATGCAAATGTAAATACATGTAAATCTAATCATTTCTCCCACACAAGTATTTGTAAGTACGGCAATGCAAATTCATATTTATGCACAATTTACAAGCACTTTACAACACCAACTCCCCGAAATGTATGTTGTGCATATGTTTGGCAATCAGGGCATGAACGCTTTGAACAAAGGCTGTGAGAAGCGTGCAGCATCAGCAGCAAGGGACAGACTTTTTTTTTTTTTATCTCAGTCTTGATCAGAAGGCTCAATTTAAGAAGGACTGCAAAAGCTAGCAGCCCCAGTGGATTAGTCCTAAACCTGAAACGTGCAATTTGCACTTCCAGTTAGCTTTTAAGTACCATTTCAGGGGGCTTGTTTGCAGCACTGCTTGATTTGCACATATATCAATGAGAAGGAGAAAAACATGCATGTTCTCAGTTAAGGAACAGGGTGAAAAACTTAATCTGAAGGGGAACATTCAGCAAGGCTGCAGTGGACGGGCGTGAGTAAATCAGACGTTGTGTTGAAGTTTCAAAAGAATTCTTTCAGCATATTTCTACGTGTTAAACGACAAGATGACTCAAGATTGACTGAGGTTAATATAAAATCCTGAAACACTGAGTACACAGGCTGAACTGACAGCAAGCTCTCAACTGGATAAGATCAATATAACATATAAATATACATCAATATAAATCATCTATATACATATGCATGTTATTTAAAAAGCCTTAATTTTCTTTTACATGAGAGCATCTTTGTCCCAACACCAGACATATCGATGTCTGTGTCACACGACAGCTGGACTGCCGCTGTTACCAAGTGCGTTGCTCATGTGTATCTCTGTAAATAATGAGAATATAAAGGGTATAGTCTAGATCTGCTCTGCTATGACGGTGCATTATATAAACTGACTCTGCTTTGTGTGTCTTATAGCATATTCAGTACCCTGATGGTCACATAATGTACAACACTAACACAAAGGAACCTTTTCTTGACTGTCTGCTCACCTCATACAGTGTTCCACCCTTGGTGTATGTGCAAATTGCCTTTGCCATTACATCCAACAGTTGGAGGGAGAAACAGCCTAAAAATACCCCTGAAAAACTGTCCACCAGCTTCCTGCACAGCTCTCTGATCCAGGTGTGATTCAGGTGATAGAGTGCGTCCTGTTACTGAAGGTCAGTCTCACCCTTATTTAAGTGTCACAGATAAAACTGAGCCGCTTCCTGAACAAAAGATAAATCAGAGGTCTTATTTGATTAGAAGTTTGTAACTGAACTGAGCTGACCTGGACTTATCGGCTGTGTTATATTAGATCCTGGAAGTCCCTAAACGCGAAAGGAAAGAGCTGCAGGGAGTCCATCTTTTCCAAAAGGACACAGTATTAAGTGTTTGTTTTGGTGCATTTATCTTGTGTCTTGCATTGCTCTGTATCATTTTCATACACCTTTATCTTATCAGGCCGTTTTTACCTCTTTGTCAGATTACCTCTGAGGAGAAAAACAGAGTCGTGCTAAAACCTGCTGCACTGCCTTGATGTATGCTTGCAGTATTTTTGCTACCTTCTCTTTGAAGTTTCTGGTGAGGAGACAAAATAAAGTTCACTCAGCGCTGTGCACATAGTTTCCCATTTCACTCTTCTTCACAGCTTTACTGAGCTTAATTGTGTTTCTCTTTGAGGTCAAGCAAAAGTTAGAAATAAAAAAGGGCTTAATTTTTGTGACGGCTCGGATCTACCCCTGATCGCACTCAGGACTCTACCCACGAAAACAAGCCAATGGCAGCAGAGGGTGACATACTGTGCCCAGGTGACGGTGGGTTCAGGGAAGCCGTCTGCGTCGCAGGCCAACAAGGCAGAGCTGCCGATGTCTGCTGTCGCGTTGATGTCCGACTGCCTGGCACGGATGGTGGGAAGAACTGAAAGACAGATAACTAATGAGCACACAGTGTACAGAAATTCTGACAATGATGAACGTGACTCACACACAGCAGCGCTTTTAACCAGTTCACAGGCCTCATGTTAAATACTTTTCTGGAAGCTTCCAGCGTTTTTCCAGCCTGCTTTAGATGAAACCACGCCCACTTCCGTGTGTGAGGAAAGTGAATGAAAAGGTGCCATTTGTCCACATTATCACCATCAATTCCAAACTGCTTACACATTTAACCATGCCTGTTGTTTGTTTAACATTAGTTCCATCATTGACCCTGAATTTGCAGACACACAATACTGCGCGTTTTTTGAGTTTTGCGTTGGTTTGGTTACGTTAATCTGGCACGTTCAGACAGCCCGCAGGCGGGAGAATTTCACGTTTACTGTTCATCTGGGCTACTGACACAGATTCAGTAATTAGAAAGCTTAACTTCAACGAAAGCTAAGATACAATCACCTCAGGACGCATGATTAACAACAACAGACAAACAGCCGATTTTTAAAAGTAGCGCAAAATTGAGGCAACTCACCATCTCATTGATCCACAGGTCGATAAAACTCAGACAAAAACGGTCTGAAATCATCAACAAAGGTCCAGAAGATTCACTACGGTAAGCTATTTAGTCCAAAACACGATAATAATCCACAAAAAGATGTTTTCTCCTTTCGAATTATCAGTATCATTTCCGTTACAACTTCCAACTCCACTAACGTTCACACCAGCGCCATCTTGTCTGGAGTTGCTAAGTGGAGTATCAGGTTTCAGTTGAGGAATTAGGATCTGCCCTGTGAAGCCTAGCAACCAGAGAGCCAATAGCAGTTTGAGTTGAACAGAAGGGCCTCCTTCTTCTTTGTGAAGATCAAGCCATTTGCAGCAAATCATGCAGATGACTGACGCTTCAATTAGCCAATGAGATTCTGAATCTTCCACCTCCGTGAGTTATTTACAGATTCCAACGCTAACAAGGATAAAACACAGTGCTTACAGTAAGAAATATAGTGAATGGCCTTAATATAAAGATATGGATGCTTTAAATATGATGGCCAAAATTTTGATTCAATGAATATAAATAGATACCTATAAGATAAATATAATACATTGGATTTTTTTGGAAAATGCCTCCATAGACTGTTAGACAAAACTAAAAAACATTGATATTCTGTGATATTGTTATCAGTTTTTATTGAACTTGGTCTCGGGTAAGGTTTCATGCTGTGCACGGTTAAATTCATCTGCGGGCATATATTTAAAAAATATATATAAATTCAGACAAAAAAGAAAAAAAAAACTTCTACTTCAGTGTCTTCAAACTTCTATTACTCAGCCCCAGAAGCACTTACAGTGATTCTGACTGCTGGGGATAAATGCTCAGAGTGTTACCATTCAAAAGAAACCAAAACCTTTCATATCCGCCTAATGGTTCGAGAACAGCTCTCAGTTTGCTGAGGGTCTGCCTTGGACATGCGTTTCAGGCTCTTTTTACTGGACTGGTCATAGCATCATTTCTGGTCAAAGTAAAACACAGACAAGCATGGTGAAAATTTGTTATGGTTTATTGGGTCCATAAGTTCATAATTTTCTTTTCTTTGCCACTTACCGTGCCCGAACACGCCGTCATCCAGGGTGGCTGTGTTCCCTTTGGATCCCTTCAGTTTGCTGTCGTTCCAATACCTGAGCACCACTAAAAGCCTTTGAACAGACTGCGCTCCACGGTGAGGAAATAGCATGCTAGCAAGCTAATTCTTGTCTCATTTGTGGTCAGGAAATTCATCAAATTCAGTGCCACGTGTTGCTGTTTTCTATGCTACAAATAAATTTGCTCCAAGCAAACTCACCGTCCTACAGAATAAACATTTCCCAGTACTCAGCACCAGACACCCACTGAGCACACAATCAGGAAATAGCATGCTAGCGAGCTACTCTGATCAACAAGAAATTCAACAGATTCAGAGCGGTTTCCATAGGAACGCTGTTGAGGCTTTGGTCATACGAGAGAGGGCGTGGTTTCATCTAAAGTAGGTTGGAAAAATGATGCACACAAGAGCGCCACCTATTGAGACTGTGGAGAGCCATCAGCAGGATGACTGAGCTCATTATGTGAGTATGAGCTCAAACGTAAGCATCAGAGTTGTCGCTGATATCTTAGTTTATGTCGTTGATGAAGGAGAATTCACAGGCGTCAATCATTCATCACGGGTGGATCTTGAATTTCCATATCAAATTTCACAACAATCTGGCTCGTAGTTGTTTCAGAGGTCTCGCTCTGGAGACCAGAGTCGGATGGGTGGACAGATGAGCTGAACCGCTGACCATCACTGAGGGAAAAAAGGCTAAATGAACCATATTTAATGCACAAAATCAAACACTTCCAGGTTTGCAGGGTCACCATGGCTGTACCATGCTGAGCAACGGGGGCGGCGGCGAGCAGAAGGTGAAGAGAGGCAGCGCTCACCGTTAACAACGACCTTGATCATCCTGAAGTCAATTTCTCCCCTGGCCATGACACGAGCCTCGCAGTTGTACATGCCCTCATCTGTCTTCTTGATGCCGCGGATCTGCAGGTGGCCGTTCTCAACGATCCTGAATCGCACTGAAACAGAAAAGGCAAGCAGAGAACAGGAAGTTCACACATGTGGGACTCAAGATTAGCAGTGAATTCTTGTCAGCGGATCACAGAACTTGAAATGGAGGGCGGCCATGTTTGTATGCAGGAATTTAAAGCTCACTGAGGAGTGACATTAAGTACGATTATTTCCCTGAAACTTGAAAATCTGACTGCGGACGTAAAATCACGTAAATGTTCAAGGGGAACATTTAAGAAGTAAAAAGCACCTCACTTACGCGGTCAGACAGGAAGTTTAGCCAGATTAAAAAGTCCCAATTACCCGTGGTAATCGTGCAAGTGGCCTGATAAACACAGAAGTGCAGGGCACCAGACGTATTCCTGCAGTGTTTTACAAGGACTGCAGAGCTGACAGACAGTCACACCTCTAATTAAAGCAGCCGTAAACACACAGTAACAGAGCGCGGCGCGTAAACTGAAACCAGGTGCTGTTTCTCACACGTCTGTGAGGAAAAAGCTTCCAGCATAGTCTGAAAATCCAGGGACCACATCTGATTTAGAGCCAGAGGACGAGGAGCTGAGTCATTGTTTGTCCTTTTTCAGTCCCCACTGAAAACTGCACTTATTCCAAGTGGACAGCGTGTGCTTTAAAACTCACTGGATTAAGATTTGTGGCTGTTTAGGGTGTGAAGTGTAACTTTCACAGGCCAGCAGATGCCTTCTTTGGGGATGAGAGCTCCTCTGCAGGAATCCAATGCCGCCAGTCCAATTTCCATGCTAATGAGCGCGCACGAGATTTCGATTTGTCCACCTACTTAATAGAGAAGTCCACTGTGTAAACTAAAGACAGCCTGTGTGCTATAAAACCACTTGATGCATATAATAATGTACTGAATGCTGGGGGGGGGGGACTTGGCTTGAGGCAGTGAACATTTCCTTTCCATCACTTTTCATATTTGTGCACTTTACTGCACAAACAATTCCACCTTCGCTGTTGTCACAGAGCTCCCTGCCAGTCATGGAAGGTAACTAAGAGCACTGGATTGGAAAATTTGCATTCTGGCTCCTCCGCGAAGCCATTTTTAATGTCATTTAATGACATTTTATCCTCTCCTAGCAGGATAAATAACAGCCTTAAGGCAGCTCAACACACTTACTAATGATACGAACAATACCCTGACACCTGTTGTGATAATGGCCTACACAGCTACCACTCCTGATATTTGTACCACTATCACTGCCACAAATACCATGACAGTACTGCTTCATGTACTCCTGGATACCTGCATCACGTCTCATCCAGCATCTGGCAGCCATGCAGTTCTCGAGACACACAAAGCAGCAGATACACTCAAACCGTCCCTGAAATGTTAAATTACTTTGAATTTTACACAAAAACAATCATGATCCTCTCACCTGTTACCAGTGAACCTGTTTACCTGTGGAATGTTCCACACAGGTGTTTCTGGAGTGTTGTTTTACACAGCACATCAACTGTCTTTGGATCAGGGTTGTAATGGAGGCACATCCTGTATTTTGACTACTTTTGGCCCTCATGCTGCTCCGTTTAGCTGCTAGCTTGCTTGTGGTGTATTTGAACATTATGGTGCTTCAGCTTTAACTTGCGCAGTGATTCCCACAGTGTTCTGTCTTCTGCTTCCTGTCTGCAAACGCACGTAAACAACCCCGAAACCCTCTGTGTACAGACCCGTGAAATATTCAGCAAATGTAAAAGTATTGTCAAAAAATAAAATGAAGTGTTTTGGATGGCTTCGTGTGGTGTTTGAGGAGAAAGAATAAGTTGACATCAAGCAGCTCTGAATTCATGTCACATTGACACATATTCCAGAGCTGTGATGGGAGGTTTCACAATGCAACATGCAGCGCTTGGTTGGGTCAACTGCAGCTCGGAGGAAAATTACATAAGCAGTTTTAAGTTTTCACTGTCGGTTACAATTAGTGGTTTTTCCAGTGAAAAACACATTCCTTGACCAGACTCCAAGAATAAAGGCAGCCTTAGCACAACACTGTGGTGACTCCAGGCTCTCCAGCGGTCACCAAAGGAGGGGTTACGGTAAGGTTAAAATAGGCCGAGTCCAAGTGTGAAACAAAACCTCCCGGCTCATCCCGCCTCAGTCCTCACAGCACATTTCAAGCTTCAGTTGAACTCTGGGAGGTCGAGCTGCTCTGGACTGAAGATGAACTCCTTCACAGCCTGTGCATGAGTGTATCTGCTGCACTGCAGCGTTCAGGCCTCTCCAGAGGACGGCAGCTGCAGGCCGAATGGTTCCCAGCGCGGACCTGGAGTCACCGCAGCATCCAGACGGTCACAGAAACTTCTTCCAAACTCTGAGACTTCAGCTCCGTCCTCTTCGATGCTTCTTATTTGTATATTTGTTGTGTTCAAAACCTTCACTTTCTCCCCAACAGAGCTAAATACCTTCGTTCTGAGTCACGCTTCGTAGCTCCAAAGTGTGCTTCTTGGCAAATCAGCGATTGTGGAGAACACAGGGGTAAACTGTGGAGGAAAGGACTATAATGCAGGAGTGGTTTGACAAGTTTCTGTGGACCTTTTGATGTTTTTGTTTTGTTCTGTTCTGTTGTTTCCTCCGCTGTGACTGTGACTCACCATCACAATCCACGGTAACGACGGCAAATTGAGGCTGAGTGCAGCTTCCGTCCTCTGTCAGGGAGCAAGCTACAAACTTTTCAAAACCCCCTTTCAAGCCTAAAGGCAGGGAGAATTTGGTTTGAGCGGAGCGCCGTACAGTGACAACAACGAGCAAACTTCCTACCCATCAATCCCTGCGAGACGGACAGAGCGACGTCCACCTCAACTGTAAAAACACTTTAGTCCTCATGTGCTCAACCCTCATTTCTGTTTCTACATGTGTGAGACGTGATGGCGTCAAGGAAAATCCTGTAAGAAAGTACAGAAAATGGCGATACGATGACCTCACTGGCTTATATAACGAGCTAAAACACTTTTCGCTCGTGACAGCAGACATAAATTCGACTGTTCGCCCTTCTGTAACCTTCCACTTTCCCTTTTTCTCTTCAGTGTTTTCAGATTACTTTAGCCTCCACAGTAGTTTTGAGGAATTTAAAGTCCAATCTGCCCTCAGACATCTTTTCTAGGGACAAAAACTCTTCTTGCTGAGCTGGAAAATACAATTTTCATGTCCGTGCATCGTCTATGAGCTCTAAAACTTCCCCGCTGAAAATGCATGGTTTTGTTGGTAGATGATGGGCAGGGGGAGACGGAGATGAGGAAGAGTGTGGCAAATTGATTGGAAAGCATGAATTGGCTGACAGCACTGGCGGGAAGGTGAGGCGACCGCTCGGGGAGTCGGAGGGGGGCTGGCTCACCGTCTTTCTCGATCTGGATCCTGGAGCCCTTGTGCTTCCAGATGATGGTGGGTGGAGGTGAGCTGGCCACGTCGCAGACTATGTCGGCGTCGTCGCCTTCGTTGAACTCCTGCGGGCTGGGGGCACTCTGGAAGGTGATCTTCTCTGTAGGGAGACATGAGATTTACAGCCGTTTATTAATATCTTAACTTGCACGCTGACACTCTACGAAATCTAACAGCTGATTAGCGGCGTGACGACGCACCATGTTTGAGCTTCTGCTTCTCTAACACACATTTTCTTTGTTTAGGTCTTATATAATTATATAATCACAGGTGGTAAAGACAGTCAGAGAGTCTCAGACAGCGGGGGGAAACACCCTCAGTCATTTCGGGGGGGGGGGGGGGGAGCTGCTTTGGCCGACCAGGCTCGTGCAAGCTCACATTCCTGGTAGATTTCTTTGTTTACCTCCAACCAGAGATGTGAAACTCTTCCTCAAACAGGACTTCCTGGATCAGATTTCAGTGTGCTGGATGAAAAATGCATCCCGGTAACACACGGCTGAGAGCTCAGGTCAAAAGTCTGAAGAAAGAGCTCCAGCTTCTAAAGACAGCGTTTAGAGATTTTACCGACTTTCATGTGTTATTTACATTTCCTGTCTCACCCGTCAGCCGTTTTCACAGAGACGCCAGCAGATCGGGGTCACGAAATGTTAAATTCAGAGTCTTTAAAGCCGAAGCACACTGTGTGCAGAGGTAATCCTGCATTTCTCTGGACTGAATGAACCGAACTCAGACAGATGAGACCAGACTTACGGAAGACCTTCACTTGGACCGTGGCCTGAGCCTCCTTGTCCCCGTTCTTCGCCACGCACTTGTAGATGCCGGCGCTGTCCACGTTGGCGTGGTAGATGGTGAGGGTGGACATGGACTCATCGCTGCGGCTCACGAAAATGTCTTGCCTGTTGGGGAGGATCTTCTCCCCGCTGGGGGCGTACCAGTCGATGTCTTTAGCATCTCCCAAAACTGAAAGACAGAAAATGAGGAGTGAGGACGGCCGCAGCTGAAGTTTGATTTCTTGGATATCTGGATTGTATTTGAAGCTTTCGCATCTGCTCAGCCTGAATTATCTGAATGAAGTGAGCGAACCCTGAGAGAAGAAAGCTGATATCTAAACTCCACAAATCAAGATTTCTTTGTTTGACGATGGCTCAAAAACATTATTGTAAAATCAAACCCCATTTCCCTACAGCGGGCGTCTTCTTAAGATCAAACCAAATATGCACACTAAAACATAAAAGAGTGGTATAAATAATTTCTGTTTGCTCTGCAGGACAGAGGATTATTCAGTAGGAGGCGACTTTCATTGAAGGAGAGAAAGAATCAAACAATCTTTTCCACATCGTTCATTTTTTATAAAGACCAGAGCAAGCTGACACCCTTTTTGTTTCCCTGAAACATATTCATGCCATCTCATCTCTTTAGGAACACAAAGGGCCCTAAATGCATTCTGACATCCTTTTCAAGAGTTCAGACCAAAGCCGCGCTGCCTCATGCAACAACAAAGAAAAAATAACTTGGTGAAAAGGAAGTCAAGGCTTCATATTTCACTCGAGCAAAGATACCGAGCTTTGCTTTTCACGGCTTCCTTCTCATCTAAATGTTCGTCAAGGAGCGCGGTAACAGCGGGTCAATGGAGGGACGCGACTGGAGGCTCCTCGTGGTGGATGCTTCTGTTTTTCGTGGCCTTGGCTGCGACATATCCGCCGCTGAGGTTTCTGCTTTGAATGGAACGTCTGATGCACAAAAGCTACCTTTAAACAGACAGTGGCCCCATCAGAGGCCACAGATGAGCCAGCCGTCAGCTGACGGTTCGTATGTTCAGATCAGTTAAAGTCAAAACATCTTGGAACTCCTCCGACTGGCTAGCTGTCATCAGGCTAACTGTGGCTCGACGTGCGCACACGGCTCTACCTCCTAAAAATACAAACACAAACCTCACAGAATATTCTGTGCAGTGACGATGAGGCTCACTGTGAGAAGACGTGCTGCTGTTTTCCAGCAACAAGAGCACAAAGACACAAAACCTGGACTGATGAGACTGCAGCTGCCTGCATGGCTAGATACCATTTAGTTTAGTAGTTTGAATGGAGGCGCTGTGTTAATGTGATGATTACTATCACCTCCTGACTGGTGTGATTTTATTCATGGACCATATGTTCAATGACATCAGGCAGCAAACGTAATGCAACATCACCTGGACCTCACACAAGCTGAACGCAGAGGAAGCCTGAGCGCTGCTCTCTCATTGGCTCTTCAGGCTGTCTCATCCTCACCTGACCTGACCTGATCCTCAGAGTAAACTGCTCCAATGAGAGGATTTTCACCAGTACTCCAGTCTCATCATCTGACCTTCTGCATCAAGCTGTGGTGAACGAGGCGTGCTGGAGATGCTCTTACCTTCGCACAGGAAGAATTTGGAGTCTCCAACACTGATCTCTCCTTGCGTTGGGGTGATCTGCACCTGGATGGCAGCTGGGAAAAGAAAAGAAAACATGCATCAGTCTGCGGCTCCAGCCGGAGGGACGGTGACGCGGGGCGAGGCGCGAACAGGCACGGCTGAAAATCTAAATGTTTTGCTTGTTCAAAGGAACAACCATCTCTGAGGCCTGTGTGAATGAAAGCCTGGGATGAAATTTCCCAGCTCACTAGAGTGCAACATCTCCATGAGCAGACGGATGATGAGCCGACATTTTCCACCAGGAGCTCGCTGAACTGCCAGGCTGTTAGCGGGCTGTTAGCGGGCTGTTAGCAGGCTGTTAGCAGGCTGTTAGCTGCTGCTGTCGCTAACTGCAAACGGTAAATTCTCTTTTAGTTTTGGTATTTTCAGCAACAGTTTTATGCACTCTGACACATTGTGCTCAGCAGCGGTGGACTGCCTGAATCACCACTGTTGGCTGTGCTGTCACGCTTTTCTTCTGGCTATTTCTTAATGGAGTTCTTAATGTGACACCTATCAGGTATCCAGAGCTGACGCCCGTCCCTGGCTGTTCCACTGGCCTCTGAAAGTCGATGCGATTGGATGTTTTCTCACATCTTTCCTTTCCTGGAAAGTTGAATGTCTTCCTGCAGGGTGAGCTTCTACTGCAGTTAATACTGGAAGATTTTAACTGAGCTTAACGTGATTAATTACAGGAACTACAACAGAGCAAATACAATATGTCTTGTTCGTCCCCTTTTCACAGCCTTCATCCACACTGTGTTCAGTCCGTCCTCATCGCTCTCTGTCTGACAAGCTGTTGACGTTTACTTCATGCAACTCAATGCAGCTAGAAACAGAAATAACATTAAACACACATCAGTAATAGACCTGCTTCTTTTTATTTCCCCTGTCCAGACAAATGGAGGGAGCTGCAAGCTTTACTGTTGAGCAACTTTTTGCACAGATTTTGAAATTATTTCTCTTTATCTTCCTGTTTGAGCACACATCTGATTGTGTCCTGAGAACGGCGCTCAATGGCCGTGTGATTCGTTTCTAAGGAGGAACCTTTTGAAGAAGAGGAGGGCAAAGTGCAGACGACTGCGGATAATAATTCGATTCTTGACGCTGGAAAGAAAAGAATGAGGATTTTCAGATGTTCTGCGTCTGTTTGATCGTCAGTCCTCGGCAGCAATCTAAAACATATTCAGTGAAACTATGAGAAGATTTTATTTCATTCCTCATTTCACTGCTCATAAAAGCCGCCCAATTGAGCCGTTCCAGGGTGCTCTCGCTCATCCCTGCTTCTGCTGGCAGATGATTTAGAAGGCACAATGCTGTAAATCAAAGAATATCCTTTTCCTGAGCCTCTAATGCACTTCATCTCTCAGCATCAGCTAAAGCCACGGTGACACAGACGAGAGCGCGGAAACACCTGGTGTTTGTTCCTCCCTGCGCCAACAAATTAAAATGAATATTCGATGAAAAGTGTTAAAATGTGCAATAATTTTCAAAGGCCTAATCAGGAAATTCATCACTTGCACGTGTCACCGGAACGTGACACGGTTTCATTTAAGGCTCTACATTCAGCGGCACGGGAGCGAAGCAGAAACTCCGCTGAATCGTGATCCGGAGCTCGACAGAGATCCCGCTGAGCCTCCAGCGTGTCGCCACTTCACACAAATGAGCGAGGCAGTCTCAGCCCAGTTCTCACCGGGAGATTCATGGGAATGGTTTACAAGGACTCGCCATTCAAAGACAGGTAGCCGGCAACGGCGGCGGCACAATGAGACGCTGATGTTTCATAATTCAACATCCTCCCGGCTATGGAAACACATCTGTGACTAAGGAGGGGAGTCACAGCGGTGGCCTTCGTTGTTCTTTCTTCCCCTGCTCGGTCGATGATGTGAAAAGCCATCATCGTTACGCCGTGAAGCCGAACCTCCTCCGCTGAGGGTGCGTACTGTACTCAGAAGTGCACGGATGTACACAATAGGCTTTTGTGGCGGGAAGCCTTTAGAGCGTCGCCATGTTTAGCTGTGTTTATGTTGGGCAAATTGGAAGCTCTCGAGGAAGATATTCCAGTGTCAGCAGGGATGATCTGGTCTTCCCCTCGAGGATATCGCTTTTAATTCTTTAAGTATACACAAATACAGGAATGTAAGCATCGCTTTGTTGAAAAGGAAGCGATCTAAGAGGGTTTGCGGTGGTTTAACAGCGTGAGAGAAAACACGACAACGACAGGCCGGGAAAGAGGAGCAGGACTTAAGCATTCACACAAACAACAAAGGCCTCCTCCTCCTCTTCGAGGACAACCTCAAACACTGATTCCATTAAAATGTTTGAGGTGAGAAGAATATCTCGCTCACGGCTTCATCAGGATGTCATATTGCAATGAAACTCCGCCTCTGCCACTGCAATGACCTGCCCTTTGTCCCGAGCCAGCAGGCGAACTCTTGAAGCATTAGAAACGGCGACGCTCGGCGTGTTTGCTTTCACAGGCTGGAGGTAGATCTAAAGAAAACAGCGTATCCGTTTCCTTCTCTCCTCTGTAAGATCACAAACAGCGCGCTGCAGAGCGTGGCCACGCCTCCGAAGAGGAAGACAACCGGCCAAAAATCAACTGATCATATCTGCAACGCTAAAGACAACACGGAGCAGTTCAGGCGGTGTGGGAAAGAGGGCTTTTCCCAGAGCCTCGTCCTCAGCACACGTCTCTGAAGGGCCGCGTACAGCGTCTCCGGGACAAAGCGTCTCCGGGACAAAGCATCTGTTGTAAAACTGTAAATTTGTGTCTCTGCTGAGGAGGAAGATGATGGCGGAAAACTCTTCATTCTTCATCTGAATCTTCTCCTGTTTCCTGCTAAAGCTGCTAAAGTTAACTCACTAAATAAACTCACGTTGGGTTGGATAGTTTGACTTTTACTGTTTAACATCTTGAAACTTTAGAAACACTCTTTATTGTCCTTTAACCACATATATTCTGAAATAAACGGCAAAAACAAGTTTCTCCTGAGACGTGATTTACAAACCTGACTTAAATCGACAGGAACAAAGGAAAAATATATTTACTTATTACATATTTGTTCAACAGGAAACACAGAGAGCTCCTTAAAGGTTGATTTAAGTGAATAAAGACGGCAGCTCAGAGACCAACAAAGAGGAATATTCAGAGAAAATAACATGAAACAAGTTACGTTCAGGATAAATCCCATCAAAATCACAACCATCACAACACCTAATTAGCTGAATACCAGATAGGAATGATTAACGCTCACTGGAATAAAACGACTAAACAAACGTCAGGCAACAGAGACAGTAATCAAAGTGTGATCTATGTGTCAGAGTCAGAACATCTGTGGGGACGACGCACACAGGAAGTGCTCATTTAGCTGAAATTCAGCGGTTTCAATCTGCCAAAATGTTGAAAAATACAGGAACTCGTAGGTCTGAACAATGACAGAGATCAGGATTATCATAAAGAGAAATCTGGATTCACTCTGGTTTGTAAAATAAGACAAAAGTGGTTCAACCTGATTGAATAAGAGACAGATTTAAGATTGATTTAACGCTGTTTGACTGTTTCATATCTGCTTCTCCTGTAATATGTTTTACACTTGGATGGAGCTGCTTTAGGAAACAGTAACTAAATGAAATCAAATCAGTTGTAAATAAGCTAAAACATTCAGGAAGAGCAGTTTGATGCTTTGACGTTTTCATCAGAGCTCTGAAGCGAAGACAGACCTGACCTCGATGACATGAACGAAACGGCAGAAGAGATTTGGGGGGTGGAGGTGTAGATTAACAGGAAGGACAGAAAGAAGTGCTTGACATGGTGAGGAGGAGCTCGGATAAAGGATGAAGCTGTCTGTGCCCCGACAGTCTCCTCACGACACCAATCTAATATCTACCCGCTGAGCCTGTCCCTCACTCTCAGTCCTCTCCAGAAACTCATAAACCTCCTTCTCCTCTCGAGAGTCCTTCGTTACCCTCCAGTCCTCTGCTTGGACGCCTGTCTTCACAGCCCTCTGCTCCTCCACGAACAGCACCGCGATGATGGTAATTTTTGGTATGTGAGGAAGAAGAATCTGCCAATGTGGAAAACAGGCCGTTCTGTTGATGCTATGACGTCAGGATGCTGCCGTGCATTCAGGTGGAAGCTTAGCAGTTAGCTATACAAGTACGGCCGGTCTGAGCACTGGACTGGGGTATTAGCCGTAAAGCGTTAGCATAAATATCTGCAGGAGAAGCCGTCTGTGGCTTTAACAAACTCACACTGACCTAAAAACATGTTCGCTCTGTGCAGCAGTGCTTTAAAAAGCATCATTTTAGCCCAAACTGTGGAAATCTTGTAGGGAGCTAGCTCCTGCTAATATGAGCAGCAGGCTTAAATCAGAGCTAATGTTAAGTAAGTAAGAAACTACACGATGCCAAAGCCAGTGGACTGAAGACAGTCCCTGAACGTGGACGTACATGTCCCTGAACGTGGACGTACATGTCCCTGAACGTGGACGTACATGTCCCTGAACGTGGACGTACATGTCCCTGAGAGGGTGCTGTTGACACATTAGCGCTGTCATGCTAACTGGAGAAAAGATGGTGGCTACCTGGCTCACCCACTGACAGTCCTTCTGTCTGCATGCCAGCGCTGCCTCACAAATGTTTGTACAAACCAAACTCCTCTCTGCCCTCCTCTCCCCATAGACTTCCAGCGCCATGTCCAGAGTGTTTGCAGGTTTGAGGGGAGCAGAACTGTACAACCAGAGATGACACCAGCAAACCTTTGTGCAACCTGTCTTTTTTTTCTGAGGAAGAAGAGCAGGTTGTCCCCTGAAACCATCCACACAGGCAATTAGAGGCCACAGCAACCCCATCCAGCCGAGGTATTTCACTGCATCCGCGTGGAGGACGGGTTCTCGCAGCGTTCGCCAGCGGGTCCTCCTCACAGGAACTACGTGCCCGCTAATATCTCCTTACAAACCCCGTCTTCTAAAAACTACACATGTAACTCATTTGCAGCACACAAATGATGTTTTCTATCAGTGCAGCACTGAGCAGGCCTGAGCCAGCCTTCAGAAACACAGAGGTCATGAGTCTGAATCCCTTCAGGCAGCAGTTACATTCCCTCCTAATGTAAAACAACACAACAACAGAACATTTGAACCTTACTGTAACAATAACAATAAAAGCTCCAAGCACATCATATGAGATCTAAACAAAAACACTGCAGACACTGTTTTTCTCCACTTTAACATTTTGCCTTTTAATAGTCTGAATAAGTATTAATGTCAATAGGATCATGACTAAATTACACTGCTATCATCCTTTAACAAACAAAGAGAGGCCTGGTCTTTGAAAGCACCACACACACACGCACACACACACACACACACACACACACACACAGACACACACACACACACACACATCGACGTACAGACACACAAACGCGCCGTGTTTGCTTAGTTAATAGCTTGCCGGCAGATTGATTATTCAAATTATTAATTTGACAAAGTTGGGAAAGAAGTTAGATGGAAGAGCACATTCAAAGCCACTCGCAGCGAGCTCAGCGGCGGTATTAGGAACGGTGTATTAATTTGCCGATAATCCCTCCACACTTTGAAGCAAATACGCCTGTGAGGTTTTAATAACAATGACCAAAACCTCCGAGTGAGGACGTGAGCGCTGGCCATTCTCCAGCGGGAGCATTACGGACTTCACAGGCTGCTGCTGTAAACAGGCTTTTAACATCTTAGCATTAACTCACACACAGTTTTTAATTCCAATTACACCACAGCACAAGTTCCTTCACGCCACATGGCCGTCGTCATTTTAAGGTGTGCGAGTTCGTGGAGTGAGCGAACGAGAGGCGCTGGTCTCTGCTGGGGGAAACCAGCTCCTTCCCCCTCTTGGATCAGGAGGTTTGCATGCCTAATTGGAGCCTGGCAGCCGGTGGTGACTGGCTCCATTACAAGGAGGCTACAACAGTCAGCTGTTGGTGCTTAAAATGCAAGTCGTGTCTGAGCGAGCACACACGACGCAGGGCCGACAGCGCAGGGATGGCAGGGCCACGCCGGGATGCACGCATCAACAGCAGACCCTGAGAGAGCGGCGGTCTGAGGACGCACACACACACTGCTCTGCTCACATACAGTGTGCGGATCTGATCACCTGTGGCCTGAAATAAGGTCGACACAAAGACCTGAATGAGATTCAGCCAATGCTGCCCCGTCAACGCTTCCCAACAGGAAACCCATTTTACCAAAACACTCTGATTTCCCATCTCTCTGCATCAGGCAGAGAGGTTCCTCCTTAATGACCCGCAGGCAGTCAGCACGAGCTGATGAAATATGAATTCTTCAGACATTATGAGACAATTTTGATCTTAAATTGAAGCTGCTCCATTTGAGATGAATATTATGGACCGTTTTTGCCATTATTTGATGAGTGAAAGGGAACACAGGCAGAGAGACGCAACGTGGCAGCAGACTCACAAACATGGTTATGTGCTATAGCTTATTAAACTGAGCCAGAGGATTTCTGCAGCTCGGAGCTGCTCTTCAAAATGTGATCCATGTCGTGCATTTCGCAGCACACGTCTCTTGACATACTGGAGGGAGATTATGTTTGCAACCCTTTATTAAACGACTGTGAGTGCTGCTCAAATACAGTCATGTTTGGTTGTCTTTATGATCTGTGAGCTCACAGTCTCAAGCAAACACGCTCGTGTTGATCAGGGAGGGTTTCACATGAGCTGGAGGAGGCGCGTGTCTCAACCCAGTGCTGAGACCAGGTGAAGGAAGCCGTGCGACATCTATTCTTGGATTCCAGTGGGATTTCAGTGGGGGGGGGGGGGGGGGGTGCACTGAAGCACAGCTTGGAGTTAAGGTGGGACACAGCTGAATCTCTCTCTACCATCTAATTTCTTCTCATGTTTGGGTCTGGGGTCTCTCTTGTAGCCGTGACCCTCTTCCATTTACAGTCAATGCTTTAAACACTCTTGCATCAAACTGTGTGTCATGTGTTGGTGAAGAAGACCCCGCCTGAACACACAGAGCCCCTCTGCAGAGCCCTCAAAGCTGTGTTAGTCCAGCCTTAGCGGACTTCACAGACCCCAGACTCTCCCTCTCACCCCCCTCTCGCCCCTGCAGATTTGAAGAAGCTTCTCCAAACTTCAAAACCTGCTGCACATCCTTTCAACTGGTCACTCCCATCATGCCTTCTTGGTACCGGCTCCATGTTCTCTGACCTGCCGGTCAGTCCAGAGAAACCCCTCACTCTGCCCCCAGCAGCCCATTACCCCCAGAGCCTCGAGGGTCTCTAGCTGTGCCTTCTATAAGTTTGTTTTTTGTCATTTTCTCGTTCAGGTGATAAATGTGTGATCTTTCCTGCAGCGATTTCACGTATGCAAATGAGTCATAAATCCTGCAGAACAGCTTCATCGTTAGGTGTCATCGATCCTCAAAGTCTGCGGGACTCTGGAGTTCTGAACGTCATTCATCCGGAGCATATTCCCCCGTTTGACATCTTTATGATGGAGGTGGAGCGTGCTGCCTAACGTGCCGCTCCAAAATCTCCCATCAGCCTTCAGCTGGGTTGGGATCCAGTGACTGTGAAGGCCACAGCTCGCCGTGTGATTGTACCGTTTTCACACTCTTCAAACCATTTGGGAGCCTCTGGATGAGGACATTACCATCCTGGAAGAGAGCCCCTCGCATCAGGACAGAACCTGTCCCAAACACGCAGAAGAGGAGGCTGAAGATGACCCGAATGCATCGATTACTGGAAGGAGGCAGCCTTCAAGCAGCCCCTCACAGCAGACCTGGACTGGGCCAAAGCTCTGACCGGTGCTGCCTCCTCAGTCTCTGAGCGCGTCCTGCATGAACGAGCGCAAACTATCAGCAGGTCAGCGTGTTTCAACAGACCATCAGTGACATTTGTGAGATTTATTTCAATGTATTTCTTCTTATTAACGTGACTTTCTGCGTTTCTCTCGTTTTCCCTGCTACCCTCAGCGTACTGAACCGTGAATCTAATAATCACAGCATGTTGCCTGCAGTATTTCTGCACTTTAAAGGGACGCGGATTTGCAGGTGAAGTCTGCATATAATGGCTGTTACGATGAGCCTCCGAACAGAACTAACTTTGAGCATTATGTTTCCAATTTGTGTTTCAGAGGCAGATAAATTAGCCTTTCAGAAGCGCATTGCAAACTGTCTTCACCACTTATCATTAACCTGCTGTACTTTGAGAGACGGCACAAAGCGCTAAGCAGCCGTTTCCATGTGCTGTGTGTGGGTGTCAGGCCTTAATCAAATTGACAGAGACGCATCAGCCCCTAAGCTCTTTCTCCTCACATCTCTCAGTCATTCACCAACACAGCTTTGTCAGGATTACGGTTGTTGCCATCATTCCTCCAACCCACCACCACTTCAGTTGTCATCCCAGAGTATTACAAGAGGAGAGGAGTGACGCAGGCAGGAGGAACGTGTGCTGCAGGAATCAACAGTGTTAAGTGCTTTTTCCACTGACTACAGCGTGAAAGTTTGAGGCTGGCGACGGTGCGAATGGGCTTCTTCATCGAGCCTCCCATTCATCCCCCGCTATTGATCCAAAATGTGCAGCCTCACCTCATCATCTCCAAATAAACAACTCCCTGATACATTTCCAATAGCTGCGTCTCTTCTGTCATGACTAATGTTTGGATATTAAACAGAAGCCAAACAGTGAAAAGTCCATTTCTGCTCTGACTAATTTCCAGCCTCCTCGGCGTGACAGCACCTAATTATCAAACCTGGAGAGAATGCAACACAAAAGGCTGAGCGGCAGAGGAGAAAGAAGCAGCTACAGCATGAAATCTGGCTGTGAGCAGACGACGTGCTCGTCAGGGTAAAGGGGCGTAATGACGGAGATTAGAAAACACGAGCGAAGATCTAAAGCTCTGCTCGCTGCCCACAGACGCTGCAGCTCAGGAGGCTGAAAGCTTGGCTTGATGATGGTGCAAGAGGAAGGCTTTTAAAGGACCCAGAATGGACATGGTCTGACGAGCATACATGGTCATGGAGTAAAACACTAAATCTTTCATGTACATGCTGCGTTTATTGTTCCTGAAGGTGAATTTTGTTGTGGTGTAATGGGGGGGTCACTAAGTTCTGGGGGCCTCCTCTGTGAACCATCAATATCCATATTTATCCATGATCCCAGTCTGTTGTTGAGTTTTCGCTCTGTGCATCATGAAACTCCAGAGCTAAAAACTGTTCCGGCACTTTATTTTTATCTTTCAGACCCCGTGTGACACTCGACTTCAAACAGCGACATGCTGCTCTGCGAGGCTTTAATTTACTGCCCTCTGTTCACGAATGCAACCCAACGCTCTCCTCAGCCAAAGCAGATCATGAAAAGTATTTCCAAGTAATTTGAACCAGGTCTGACCTGAATATGCTTCGGCTCCTACCAATTAACTTCCTGCAGGGTCTTTCAGTCACAAGGTCAAATCCCCTGGTACATTATAATTAATGGCAATACAACTGAGGCCAAGCTATAATTTGCAGACGTGCAAACTGTAATGAAAAGGTGACAGGACACAAAACAAAAATCAGGTAGGGGGGGCACTCTCCCCTGGAAGAAGATTTTTATAATGCATTAAAAATAATACGCAAATGGAGCCTTTTGCCTTTTAATTACAATGTCTGACAATAGGCGAGATGGGCTCTCGCACACACACACGCACACACACACTCGCACACACTCAGAGGAGAGCATGTGTTCACATTTCAGTTTCGTGTTGTGACAGCACCGTGGCTCGGCTCGGCTCGGCTCGGCTCGGCTCAGGTCTGGTCTGGTCTGGTCTGGTCTGGTCTAAAACCATTTGGTTCGGGTCAGGAAGAGATCATGTTTTGGCCTAAAATACCCGGATTTGTCACCACAGACGCAGCTGGAAAACGTCCTGACGTCTGGTTAAAAATAGCTGGTTTTGTTGCCACAAACTCGAGCGGGAGTCGGCTGCTTGGCAGGCGTCTCGCCTCGCTGTCACCCCTCCATCATCCCCTCCACCTCCTGATGAGAAAAGCTCACATGCATGAGGCGGAAATCTGAATTATGTCACTTTGATCATTACTGTGGAAACACTGGTATGATACATATGAAAAGTACAAATTTAATGAATTTGTGGTTTGCAGATTATTTTGGTGACCGGCAGAAGACGACGAGACGAGGAGAGCGAGAGAGAAGTGGAAGAAGAATAAATAAAGCCTTATTGAGGATAATATCATAATTTATTTTGATTCATTTCTTACTGCAGTAAAGAGTACAATATTTGAGATGTAGTGGAGGAGAAGTACTGTAAACAGAACATAGAAATACTCAAAGTACAAGCACCTCAGATTAGCAGTTACACTTTGCACCACTGGTGACTGAGCCATGACGTTAGCTAATGCTAGCTGGGTTAGCTCACAGCACACAGAAGGAGGGCGGCTTCAAACAGTCATTCATCGTGCTGCTGTGGACGCTGGAGCTCCTCTTACCAGCACTTTGTTTGCTCATGATAAACTCTCGGATGGAGGCCATCGACCAGCTTCCAGGCGCTATTTTTAAAAACTCTTTGTGAATAATTCTGAACGTATAAATCTTGTATTCCACGTTCTTTAGCTCAGTCAGTCCGCATGAGTGCGACCCAGCCGCCTATTCTGGTCCATGCTGACTCTACCGTTTGCTGAAATAACTCACAGGGTCAGCTGTGGCAGGGATAAAACCCATCTCTGCGGTGGTGACGGCCGGCAACAGAAAAAATCCTCCTTCCATGAAGCAGAGAGCCTTTGTGTCGCTTCCACTCTCTGCACTCATGTCTCTGCATCGGGTACAGTACAGCTAATGGCCTTTCAGACGTGGCTGTAAGCTTAATGCGTTTGTCCCGAGTTAAAAACAGGCATTGGCTCTCAATTCAACAAAAAAACAAAACAAAACAAACGTTTGCAGCGAGACACCAGTTTCTGAAGAACAAATGAAAATGTCACCCATCGAAGCAAAAGTGCGATTAAATTGGTGAAACTTCAGCTTCAGGGTCAGCAAAGTGCTGTGATGTGAGAAACAGGTCCTTGAAAACTGTAAATGATTAAAGCAACAGCGATAAAAAGGAGCAGCAGCGTCGCTTTAGAGCTTCTCTGCAACAGACAGACGAGTCGCCTGGCTGTCCGGCTGGAGTCCTGTTTATATTCTTCGTTACTTTTTCTAAATAATTGTGTTCACATTCTGTGTTTGTCTGTATGTTTAATTGCTACTGCAACAAAATAATTTCATAAATTGGGATCAATAAAGAAGCAGTCTAAATGGAAGCAGCTGCTGAATTCAGGTGTGAGCCGGCTTTTTCCCCCTGGACCACGTCAGGTAGGTGCAACAGGACCACTGATAACGGACACTTACAGCCTTAAACATGGCCGCCGTGAGCCCGCTGCAGGTTCTGTTCTGATGGACCAAACTCAGACGTCCATGCTCTGTTGGAACAGGTGAGTCTGAGCCTGAGCTGCAGGAAGCTCGTCTGTTACTTCACACACAGGGAGGTGGAGGCTGACTCCATATTTCCATCCCAGTTTTGTTTGCTTCCAGCGTCTCTCATGTATTCTGCGTGCATGCTCAGAGGCCATTGTGAGTGAAATTACCAGCCTGCACCCTAATTAACTAATGAGGCCAAAAGGGCTAAACCGCTGCCCCCGTCCTCTTTCTTTGTTTGACCCTGAGGTGGCCCTGCATCTCAGCGAGCTGATAATCAGTGCAGAGCGACGGGACCCTCCCCGGCATACTGATAGCAGAGGAAGGAATACAGCCAGCACAGCAGCAGTCGGCTTCGATCATCTCAGCCACGTTAAGGTCTTGTTCCTTTTACAGAAATATTTTCACAAGAGTGTTTCTCCTCTTCAGGAGAACCAACTGATTTCATCCTTCCTGATCACATCCCATTTAGCTTCTCATGAATCACGAGCTCACTTCCTTTACAGTACAGCGGCTGTTTGCACCAACGGCAGAACATTGAATAAAACCCAAATCAAAGCAGTGCATAGAAAGATGATTAGGAAAGAGGAGCCTGAGCTGCGTCTGCTGTCCTGTGAGCTGCTTCCTCTGCTCAGAGGAGTAACCAGGCCGGCGTGATGCAGGTCATGCATTTTATTTTCCACTGAAGCCTGTGGAAAAGTTCTGATGCAGTAATGTTGTAATTCACACAGTCATCTTGCATTTACTTATGCTGGTCATATTCATAATCAGGGCCAGATTAACACTCAAATGAGCTGCAAGCTGTGGCCTGTAAGGCCCTTTTCAAAGATTTTGCAATAACGCAGGTGTCGCCACAGGTAACACGTGCAACTCATCAGGCCTCTGAGGGTCAGGGGCTGCAGGACAGGTGGTCGCTTTGCTCAGGTGATAATCCAGGTTTAGCCTCATAAGCTCAACACTGTACTCTGGATCTACAGATCTAGTGCTTGCTCATGGGGGAGCTGCTGGGTCTGCATGCTCTGGACCTGCTCTTATGGAAAGGACCATGAGATCTGGAACTGAATGAATCCATATGAATAAAGCTGGACTGAATCTAACATCTGTTTTCATTCCACGTTGAGGTGAATTCCTCAAAGCCCACAGAACAGCCCCGACACACACTAAAGTTTCTGTCCATCTGACAAATGAAGGTCTGATCCTGACGCTGCTGTGAGCTCTGCAGCAGCCAAACGGGGACGTTAAAGAGGCAAAAGGCTCCTTAAAGCTGAGGGAAAGTGCACGTTTGGGTGTCTCCGTGGGCTTACAATGAGGAACATTTTTCACACCGCACACAGTCATCTAATCCTTTGTTAATATAAAACTATTGATTTGTGGAGCTGTAATAGCTTAACGTTGCATAGGTTCACCTCGGCGGCGTCCGTATGAGCGCGGGAGATAAATGGAGCTCCAGAGCAGATTTAGTTTAAAACTCAGGCCTTACTGGCTTGCACAAAGCTTTGACTAAAAGCTTTCCTCGCACGCCGAGTGTCTGAGGAGCTGCCATTCTGTTATCCTTCATGGGCCAGCAGCCTCATCTGAATTGTTGACAGTGGCTAAATGACCCGAGAGGCATTTTTGGCAGCGAGCGGTTTAGATAAACTTGCTGAAATGGAGTCAGTTAGAGCTTCCCCTGCAGGCACCTCAGAGAGCCCCTCGGCTCCAGGGTCGAGTGCTTATCACGTCGACTCTTCCAAAATACCATTCTGCAGATACGTGTCGCGCTGTGCGTGTGCACGGGAAGCGGAGAGATAATGTACAAACGCGGCTTCAATTTCTAAAAGCAATCTTCCAGAAACACGTCACGAACGGCGTCCACGCGGATCAATTTGGAGAATCCAACACTTCAAATCAAGAGAAACGTTGATCCAGGAAAATCTTCCAGAGGCTGATCCAGTCAGACAGCTGGTGAAATGAAGCCCAGCAAACACAAAAGCACAACCACTTCAATGAATTCTGTCACGCCGCCACGGGAGGACGGCGTTGATCGGACCCGGCCTCTGTTAAAGATTTTATCGTCATCGTCTGACACGTTCAGGAAGTGGACGGCCTTCTGCTATTAGAGTCTGCCCTTTGGGTCGATGGCTTCCATTTAATTTTGTGTCTCTGCTGCCCGATAATGGGACATGAGGCGGCTGATCATCGGCTGTATTAATGGCGGTGTGTGTCGTAATGGGCAGAAAAGAGGATCTCAGAAAACAAGAAGAAAACAAAACACGTCGTTCTTGTTCTCCATCACTTAAAACTCAGATTTGGACTCGTCCTGCTGCACAGACTTTTCCTAACAGCATCCAATTAAAGACATTTGAGCGTCTTCAGTCACTGAACAGACCAATCAGAGCTCTGCAGGCAGCGGCTGGTGGAAATGACATCAGACAAACGCAGAGGACCAATCAGAAGACCTGAACGCTTCCAGGAGAGGTGCTGTCGTTCCGTGAAAAGCGTTTCATACTTCCTGTTTCCTAATTAGGATTCAGATTAGGCTGTTTCAGCTCTTCTTAATCTTTAAAACAAACACGCCCAGAGCAAACCTCGACAGGAGGACCAGAACAAGTGTGTTTTCTCTGCCGCGGTTTGTAGGAAGAGATCTTAATTTGGAGGAACACTAGCAATAACAACACCCCCGTTGTGAGAAATAGTCTCCGCCATGTTCTCATTTGTTACGGGCAATTATACAGAGGTAGTGCAATTAATTTGACAGTGATATATGGCTGCTTCAATATGCTAAACATGGCATTTTAAAGCAAACTGGGGCTCACTTTCACCTGATGGAGCAGGAAGGAGATGTGGCACAGGAGCGTCCACCTCGAGGCCGCTGAACCAGCGCGAGCCCGCAGTGAGGATCGGACACGGCACAATCCACGAACACAGGCTAACCTTAAATCCATTGAATCTTCTGCAATCGCTTTACAGCTTCTGGCCAGTGCTGTGCTTATTCCTCACAGCATCCCTCATCGAGCAGAGGCTTCTCTCTGTAAGCGCCCTCAGTATCACCCCCTCACAGATGGACAGGCACACCAAAGGCACTCCCATTCACATACCGGCGGATGATAGAATGAGGAGCCCGGCCAGATATTAGGAAACAGAAACCGTAACCGCTGGGATGCGGTTCTGGGTTTATAATTGATGGGGATTCCATACTGGCTGCTTGAGACGGAATAAAACTCTTTTACATAATTGAGAAAGGCTTGTTACTTCATTCCTCCTGAGCCTCTCCATTTGACCGTGCACCGCTCGCTGCGATGGAGGCTTCAGCTGACAGCTTCTCCACAAACAAAAGGAAAGTCATCGGCGAGCGTCTCCAGAGTGAATCAGAGAGCGGCTGCAGGACTCGGCCGACCTCACTGAACCCTGTCTATCGCCCGGCTGAGCCACCGTGCCGATCCCCTGAAAGTTGACTAGTTCTCACAACCGAGACACCGTCTATCACTTACACACAGCTGCAACTTGGATATCCTTTGGCTGTAATAGGGGACCTTAATCCAGCTCTCAACTCCGGCTGAGCTCCCACAGCGCATTTGTAATCTCAATCAAAGACAACAGCAGACCACCGTGTGAGACAGTCGAGTCTGCTCCTGCATACAGATCCAGAAACAAGCTAGAAATTAGCTATTAGGAGCTGAAGTGGGGAAAGAAAAGCGACGGCTGCACAGAAGAGCGTCAGCTTCATTCACAACGCCGATATTTGAGCTCTCAGTTAACATCTGATGGCGTTTAAAGCAGGTGTTTCTGCACAGCTCCAGGTGAAGGCGAGGCCACGCTCATATCATTACAATTAGCAGGATGAGACTCCGGTGGTGGATGCGGAGGATTGATTTGTTCTTAAAAAGCTGATGAATCACTTTATACAAGCTGACTGACTGCATCAATTTTACACTTTTCAGGTCTCTGAGAAAATGATGATATTGAAGCAACAATCAGTTTTATTTCATAAAATGACTGTAGGGACGTTTGAATGCCAGCGATGCACCGAAAATCACACCAGCATGAGTCAAAGCTGAACGCAGACGTCAGAAGCACGCAGTCTTATTGTGGCCGCTCGAATTTCTCTAAATATCCACGAATCTGCTTAGAAATCATCACAAATTCTGAATTCTGAGTAATTCCGGCTGATTGTTGTCTCAAACGAACATCTGCTGCAGTCATGGGGAATCGATGCATTTTCTGACATCACTGAGACATAAAAACATGGCTCTGATGATGCTGCTCCGCTGACCTTCTCCTCCATCCCTCATTTATTCAGACATTATGGATCTGTGTGTTCCACCTGAACATTAGACGAGATGCTCTTTGCTGGTTTTTATTGTTGCTTTAATTAAAGCCATCCTTCACTGACTGGCTGCAGTCACCTCATCATGAAGTCACACTTTCCCGCCACGCTGTATAATCTGTCACTGCTTCTGCAAACGTGTAAACGGCCTCCATCGTATTTACATTCATTTATGCACAAACTCGATGTGTAAATCCTCACAAGTGAAACGCTGAATCCAACAACAATGTGTAAGAAAATGCAAATGTGATTTATGAGATTGGATCATTTCCTGGCTGTGAGCACAAGCATGAATCTCGGCCTGCAGACGCACCGTCGGCTCTGGAAGCACGTCTGTAACGCGCTGAACACGTGAGTGTGCTGAGAGGATGTCAGGCAGAAGTTATGAAGCACCCTTTGAAATGTTTTAAACCAAAGTAGCTCACAGCAGCGAGCGCTGACCTCAGTGCTGCTCTACAGCATCAAGTGGCACTTTGCACAGGGCGCCATTAAACATCACATGACCACAACGCTGCAGCGCTGCGTCCGTGTGGACCAGGCACACGAACGCCTCCCTCACTGAAGCCGTTTCCAGGGTCTGAATGAGCCTGCAGCTCAGAGCTATGATGAACTTAAGCTTGTTACGCCTTTGACAACTGAACTGAATGGAACTGTATCAAGAGCATTAGCGCCATGTCAACTTCATTAGCCATGCAGCCGTACTTAACTTTTGTGTAATCAGTGTGGCTGCAGCACTTTATTCCCATCACTGCTATCTGAAGAGATTCTCCCAGAATGCCTCAGCCTTAAAATAAATTCTGCTCGCACTGACGACAGGGGAGCAGAAGTGGAACATGTACTCACCATGAAATATATGCTAACTAATTTATGACAGTGCTTAAAAGGCATTAGGAGAATATTTCTAGTTCTGAACCCCCCCGAATCGCTCCACCCACACTGTCACCCAATAAATTTGTCTGGTTTAAACATGATTATGAACATTGCTTTGGAAATGCATCACTCTATAGTCGGCTGCAGACTCTGGTGTTTGAACTTCAGCAGAGGACCGCCGGCCATTGGGAGGACACACAGAAGAGATGGTTTGTCTGGTCTGCTGAGGAAACATGTGATCTGCAGGTTATCTGACACACGGAGGGAGAAGGAGGCTGAATCCCCGCATTCAATCTAAGCAGATTTTGTTCCTGACAGATTCTATTTTAATTGGATTTCTCTGTCCAATTCTTTCTGGAATAAATCTTCCTCAAAAGGACACCTGATCTGACACTCGTCATCGTCAACAAAGGCCAGAGGACCATCGATTAAAGAGCTGATAGCTCTCGTCTGTGCTCGAAATGCAATTTCCTGAGGCTGTGCCGTAACGCAGAGGGGAATGTGAGGCTTTTCCTTCTGCCCTTTTCATTCTGATGACGGCAGCACTTTCCAGTATGTTCTTAACTATAATTAGAGAAGTGTGGCGTCATGCAACCCAGATTCCAGAGAAGTTGGGAAGTTGTTAAAATAAGGACAATCAAGAGTGCAATCACTTCCAATCACACTGACAACAGTTGTACAAGGTGTCCCTGAGTCCATGTGTTCATCTCCTTCATCCATCACGTGTTCACAAAGAGGTGAACTCGCTCCATCCTCCATGGACATCGACTCAAACCACACGTGAAGGAGGTCATGGCTCTGAGACGAAGGGTGCAAATGTTGACACAATCAGCAGTAATTATTTTTAAAGTGGCTCTCTAAACATTTTACAGCGCTGCTTTAAAATCTTGATGTTTTGTGATGAACTTGATGTGGCGGAACGTTTTAATATCATCATTGGTTATATGATTTAAAATAAAACAGTCTCAAATTTGTGGCTCCACTAAAGCAGAGAGTGAAAGCACGAACGCATGTTTGTCATTTTAAACGTACAAACGAGCTTATCGGAGCCCAAAAGCACGTCAGCTTTCGAGATGCGAACGTGGTGAGTTAGAGATAAGCACACGCTTTCTCTGGGGCGAGATGCATCACATCGGCGCGGTGATTGATGTGACGAGTTCCTCCCTCACCTGAGCTAATTACTGTGTTTCCTGTTAATGGCTCCATTCTGCAGTCAAAGGCCGCAGCAGTGCTCTGCACCTGTTGCTGAAGGCAATAATTAGAGACAATGGACGAATAATAACAGCAAAATGTGAAAACCTGCTTGGTATGCTCGCTGCACGCCGAGCAGATGGACTGATGTCAGCTCCAAACGAACAACGTTGGAGGAAGACATGTTTAATTTAAAGTAGTGCAACTGTTGTGACGACTGCAGCAAACGTTTGGAAGGCAGGATGAGCCGCATGGACGACGCCACGCGGGGACGCCAACACGAGGTGGCGAAGGCGACCCCCGCCAATGTCTGACATGCTCCACCGTCATGTCACATAGGAGACCCCTCCACCTGCCCTTTGGACTGCATGTGAACACAGTGACTGAATGAAATCATGAATATCAACGAGGAGGCTCCACTTCAGCGCTACCTTGTGAACACCCCCCCCCCCCCAGCAGAAGACTTGGCCTTAATTCGCTCTCCGCTGGCAGTACAAGTGTGTTTTCTATTGAATCCATTTCCATATGAATGCAGCACAATGCAGCTGTTTTGGAGCAGGGGATCAAGGGAAATTTTTCTAATTTGCTGAAAGGAGGAAAGATAAAGTCATTGTGAGTGTGGATAAGAGCGAGCGCTGATCGGCATATCAAAGATCACCGCTGTAAAGTGAGGTGAAGCAGAGAGGCTCAGCATCCTCCACGTCGATGGCAAAGATCAAATCTGATGGTTTGAAAGGGGAAAAAGTCAGACACGACCCCTGCACCATCTCATTTTCACTGCATGCATCCTATGGTGAAATTCATCCAAAATCCACAATCTGTCAGTGATGGTGTCATCCTAACGACACACTCGGCATACTGATGCCTCCCATCTGCCCCCCCCCGCCCCCCCCTTCGCATCCAAAGGAGCGGATGTGCCGCTAACACATACATTATTTAACCTTGTGAATGGGGCGAAGGAGATTGGTAAAAATAACATGGCTCTGTGGTCCAGCTGGATGCTCACACACTCTATTATAGCGTTTTCACTCCTCGGATTGTTAAATAATGTATGTACATAAGGCAGGCTGTGGGGGGGGGGGGGGGGGGGGAGCAGAGCCGGCGCCAAAAGCAGAACAGATAAAGACTTAGATTGGAATAGACAGAGAGAGGAGGAAGAGGACTGGTGAGTGGTGCTGGTGTGGAGGAGAAACTCGCCCTTGAAAAATGAGGACGAGCAGCCAGAAGTAGGCCGGCTGGTCCCCCGGTGAGCGGGTGCATATGCCGGGTCTGACATACGCAGGGACGGCCTGTCGTTGGATTTCTTGCTGCTGGGTGTCGTTATCATCTGCTTTTGTCACAGTGAGAAGACAGTCAGAGTCATCAGTGAGGACTGTTTTAGAGGGAATGTTTAACTCCTAACTGTCCTCAGCGTCTCCGGAGATTCTCAGTCATCTGGACGAGAGCTGGAAAGTCTTAAAAGTAGAACTGGAAGTCCAGCTGCCCGCCATCAAACTTCCTCTAAAACATTTAAGAGCGGACCGGCAGCCGACAGTCTTCCTCTCCTGTGGCACTGCAGTCTGAGGAGTCTGAAAACTCAAATTTCCTGCAGTGGACAGATTTTTGTCGGGAACCGGCGGCGCTATCGGACGACATCCTTTGTTTGTTACGCTTCGCCAAAATAAACCAGCTTTAGGATGTGGAAATCGTCAGCTCAGGCACAAAAATGATTAAATTAGGTCTCTGGAAACATCGTGGTTGGATTAAATCTACACTAACATCACCTGACTTCCTCCTTCGCTCCAGTCGTGGCGCTCTGTCACTGAAGCTGTTCATCTCTGGAGGAAAGTCTCTCATCAGGAAATACCAGCACGTCATGTATTATTAAAGAGGATAACATTACAGAGGAGGCACACCGGAGAGCCTGGGACACCAGGTTTACTGTATCTGTACCAAATAATACAGAGTATGCATACACACCGACTGGCACAGACACAAACAGCATCTTAGAATGCAGCAAGCGAAGCCCTGAAGCAGCATTTAAAACAGGAGTGCCGTCCTTTGGCCCCGAAGCCAACAGCGCTGCTGCTGCTGCCTCATCTCCTCAATCTGCTGTTTGCAGCCTGCAGCGCCGACCCCGGCCGTCTCCCCTGACCAGTGTTATCAACAAAGCAGCAAGCAACACGTTATCTGGCTGCTCATCCTCGCGGGGTGACTCCGATAACAGTAACAGTTAGTCTGCAGCGCCCTCGAGGGACAGCGAGGCTTTCATTTGAATATTTTTAATTATCATGTTCTCCAGGATTCTCAGCAACACCGACCAGGCGACTCTTAAATGTAGCACCGACGTAGCAGCGAAGAGAAAATATATAAATTCCAATAATAAACCGTGTTAGACAGTATCTTTCAGGCAGGAAACATGAACAACGCCAGCTCCAAACAAGCTAAACAGGCTGATTGGTAACAGGTGAGAGGATTGTGATTGGGTATGAAAGGGCGTCCTGGAAAGGCTCAGTGGCTAATAGAGGATGGAGCGAGTTCACCTCTTTGTGAACACATGAGTGGATGAAGGAGACGCTCTTGGTGAACAGGATGGTTACACACTGTTCGTATTTCCATTCACAGCGACGGCTCTTTAACACCACTTCATCCATCAGCCAGAGCGCCGCCATGGCCTCAACCTATTCCTGCTTCCTGCTTTGTTAATCTTGTTTTTCAGCTCAGATTATTTCGAAAGGGGTAAACAGTTTGGCTCCCACTGCAGCTGCCCTGAAAATCCACATGCACCGCCGCCATCCTGCCCTGTGACGCCGTGGTGAAAACCCACTGCATGCACGTTCAGCCACGTTTCACAGCCCGTCAGAAAACAAAGAGGGTAAAAGAAGCGAGCGTGTCTGTAATTTCACGATAGGAGAAGATCTGCTGACCGTGAGGAGCAACACGAGCGATTCAGACTTCAGGCTTCAAAATGAAGACGTGTGAAAAACATCTAATTTGTGCTCGACAATCACCGATCACAGAAACAAAAGCGTGATGCAACTTTCTGACTGACGAAAGGTCTCAGTCAATACTCAGGCAGCTGACCTCTGACACCTGATCTCTGCTTCTGTTGGCTCGAGGAGTGAACCTGAGTCTCAGGTGAGTTTAAGAAAACAAATTCCTATTCCATGAAATAAATGGTTCCATTGTGAAGTTCACTGGTGTGAGAGGCAATCACAGAAAGACCTGTAAAAGCCACTGGGTTTTATTTTCTCATTAATACTGTGGAAATCAAGTCTGTCCCTACAGTAAATTTAATTGGACATCAAGTGGGAATCATTAGCGCCGATCCAATGATTATGTGCCAATCAATGCTGAATACAAGGCTGCGAAAAGTATCTCCTGTACGACCACGTTTGAGACGACAGCATCTCTTATCAAAGTACCAAAGCTATCAAAAGCTGAGTTTCAAGCCGAGGCTGCGCAGGTGAAGTCAGAGGTCCTGAAAAACTCTGATGCTGAGACGACATTACTGGAACAGGACTCAATCTTCTATCCTGGTTTTTACAGAAGGTTTACGTTTGGACATGCTGTGCGCTTGATTAACGTTCACTGGTTCGATGTTTTAACCAAGAACAAAAGAGAAAATGGCAGATAGATGTCAGGAAACAAGGAGTCGAGGAGGATGAGCAGAAAGCTGCAGAACCAGAACATGAGGTGTGACTGACTGGAGCCTCCTTAGCGCTGAAAAACGGTTTCTAACAGCAGGATGCATGACAACGCTCTGATTACTCCACTTTTGCACTGCTTGCGAAATCCTTGCTAAAAATGTGAAGCAAAGCAGACAGAAACAAAGGACGCAGTGTTTGAAACTCCCCAAACGCTTCCAATCTCTCATCCTGTGTGCTGCATATCTGTGGTCGGCTGTGGGTGGCGAGCTGCAGAGCGGGTGTGTGTTTCTGGACTTTCTTTGGGTTCAGACTGGTGTGTATGTTTATGCCCGTGTGTTTGTACACACTACACACTCCATATGTGTCTGCGTATGTTCAGCTGAAGGATTTACACGTTGGCGAGCTGCTCTCTTGCGGCGGCGGCGGCGACCGCGGCGTGGCCCTCAGCTTTGTCATGGTAAACAGACACCTTTGCTCGCGCGCTTCACCCGGACCATCTATTGTCTTTCTCTGGCCACAGAAACAAAGGGAGGCCCCTGCGGGTCCAGATGTACATTGTAAAAGCAGCCAGGATTTGAGAGGGGGGCTCTACGTAAGCACAACCTGGAGCTCAGTTTAGCCAGAGAGCGTTTCATCCACATCTTGTGCCCTTCTGGTCGCTCTGCTCTGCTCTGCTCTGCTCGCTCAGAAATGAGCTCCAGCGTGCAGAACGCAGAAGGTCGTGGAGGCGAGGCGGCTTTCAGACACCAGCTTTAATGCAGGCTGGTGTGTTGGTGTGTTTCCTCCAGTGTTTTATTGTTGTCAGGGAGGAGGAAGTTCTGCAAACAGGATAAACCACAACACATCAACACTTTCACTCAGAGGTACATTTCTGGATTCTTCAGGTGGCTTCACAGCTCCGACAGACGGCTGATCTGAGGCTGCTGTTACAGTGAATGTCTGCGGATTAACTGCTGGGGGGTGTTTAAATGCACAACTGTACACCATGTGTGTGATTAGGAACTGAAAGAAACAGCTCAGTGTCTTCCAAAATTACCCATATGGCCATTTTCTATGATCATTTCCTGTATTAAGCTTTGCAAACTTTCACCTTTGAGCAGCTGCTGCCACGTAACCACCAGAGGCTGCTTGTCAAGAAAATGGAAAAATGATTTTAACACGTGAACAAACGGCTGTGCTGAACAAACTCTAAATAGGGACAAACACTGTTGGCTCTGTTACTCATTCATTCATTCATTCATTCATTCATTCATTTATGACATCAAGCCATTTACAAAAACAAAACACAGAAAAGGAAAAACAACAAAGAGACAAACAAAAGGCAACACCTCGACAAAAAGAACAAGAAGCTGATGACAGATTGAAGTTGATCATCTGATTGATTGACTGGAGGAACAGGAAGCACGAGCCGGGCAGCAGAGCAGGTCTGAAGAAGGTGAATTTCCTGAGAGGTCTCTGTGGACAGACAGATACCAGTGAGCGTCTCACAGAGGACACCAGCTAACCCTGTCGTGTGAAACACAACGATGTGTACCGTGGTGATAAATCTAAAGGCAGAGCGAGTCCAGATGTTTGAGAGCTGAAGAGGAAGCGTGCCTGTAAATCTCATCTCACAGTAAGAATAACAAAAGAGGAAACATCAGCATGTCAACGAGCTGCTCGTCAGTGTTGCTAACATGGCCGAGGACAGCGCTCTGCTGTCGCTCAGGCGACTAAAGGTATTCGGTCTCTGAGCAGACTGACACCGACACACGAACAGACACACATAATGTGCGTGCGTGCAGACCACAGCCCCGTCTGCTCCATCAGAGGTCCACCGCTCGGCCTGTTAGCAGACCCACGCTCACGTGACGAAGCACCTCCTCTTCCTCGTGCGAGCAAACAGGACTCGCTGCTTTCCTCCGACTGAGCCTCAGTCTTCCAGCAGCCCCCCGAGGGCGGCTAAATTTACCCCTCTCTGCTTATGTGGAGTGCGCCCCAATTCCCAAAGCCATTTATTTTGACTGCGACCGCTGCCGGGAGTTAATCTGCGTTAGAGAGGTTTCCATGGCAACGCTCTGCACCAATTACACACGTACGCATATGAAACAAAAGGGAAATTAATTTCTGTGGTGTTAAAACGGTTCCTCCCCGCAGACATGCCACATACACCCACTTTGACAGGGTTTACATTTCAAAGAGGCACGAAGAGACGAAACTCAAAACCATCAAAACACACTCTGACAGACTTAAGCGGGCCGGTTTGTTACTGGGGAGGCCCACGTCTCTGTTGTGTGCTTTTCTTTGGTCGTGTCCCCGAAGAACCTCGGTGCCCAGGCCAAAGTTTCCCCTCTGATCGGCGCGTTTTTTAGAAAACAGCGCGGCTTCAGATCGCTTAGCTTTAAGCTATTCTGGCTGGCGACGGCTCGCACACAAACATCATGTGGATGGATGCAGAGCGTGGACGGGCTTCCAACAAGAAAGCTAATCCATTTAAAGGGTCCGAAATTCCCATGAACTCAAAATGAAGAGTTGGTGCTAATATGTGGTGAGTGCCACAGCAGCTCGCTTCACCTTCCACTGAGAAATGAAATGGATTTTGTAAAGTGTGTGTGTGTGTGTGTGTGTGGGGGGGGGGGGGGGGGGGGATTATTTCTATCCCAGTCAGCTCGTATGACCAGGAAATGAACCCCGCTCTGAATGTGCGGTCAAAGCAGGATTGCTAAAGACGAGGACGTTCCATTCCCAGCAGGGTCGGTCCAGCCGATTGGCCAAAACTTCTCCTGAGACGCTGTTTCAACAAAGTGAGAAACACGAGCGTCAGACGATCCGGCTGTAAATAAACAGGAAAACACAGGATTGCCAATTTTATCTGCTGGAGAAAACCAGGGCGAGATTATAAACTGTGTGATGTAAATAAAAAGCATGACTGTTTACAGAACGACTTCCTGCTTCCTGAAGGTTTCAGGTTCCACTTCCTTTACAGCCTGCATGCAGAAATGTTGAATGTGCAGTAAATAAGATGGCTTTAACACAAATACTGAAATTCAGCATCCTAAACAGCTCGTGCACATCGTGGTCTTCACTTTAAAATGTGTGAATTTAAATCTGAACAAGCTGCAGTAAGTCTTATTCCTGAAGTGTCATCCTCGTCTCTGTGGTGCGCTTACGCTGACTCTTCCTTCAGGCTGAGGAAACTTCTTATTTTTCTGACAACACCTGAACACACAACAACACAAGCGCAGGATGTTATCCACCATCTCCAGCAATTTGAAGTTAGTGTCATCTTTAAAAGAGCTCGCCGAATCCTCCCGTGAACAGATGAATGGAGCTCTGCAGGGGTTTCCTCCGAGCACGGAAACACAGGAAAAAGAGCTGAATGTAAAATGAAATGGGAAGCGCAGGCAGTGCAAGATGGTGGAAGGTCTGCGTGTGGGTTATAGGAAGTGACAGATCAGAATTTAATAGAAAAATCCAAAAGCCTATGAGCGAATGGCTGCACCACACCCAGCGATGCTCCACAGCGAGGAGACACGCAAACATCCACCAGCCAACAGGAAGTGACTTGTTCCCAACAAACGATGCAGCCCTGGTGGACAATACTTAACAAATATGTCTTTTATATAATCCAACATCGCACCGACGCCGTCCAATTAGCGAGTCTTCTGAGGGCTGTTGTTTATGCCATATGTTAGGCCGGATCGTTTCATGAGCTTGTTAGCTGGACAAATCACACAGGCACCGCCGGAGCACAAATGAACATGAAAACGCACTTAGCGTGAGTTAGGACACGACACGCCGCTACACCTCCAGCCCGGCGAGGGGGGGCGACATGCTGTAGGTCTGTTCAACAAGGCGACGAGTCTCTGTATAATTTAAAGCATCCAGCGCAGAGTGTGTGCGAGCTGCCGGCTGAGCTCACACAGAAACTTTGAATGTGTCGGTGAAGCAGTGAGATATTTTAGGGAACAGTTCCACAGTGCAGACGTCGCTGAGGGTTTGACTTTCTGTGAGCTTGACACTAGTACAGATTCTCTAAGGCAAACGTTAGCAACGCTACACCCAAAGGTGGTGTGCAAACATGACGCCTTCCTGATTACAATCGCATTTTCGGTGACTCCACTCTGTTATCTATTTGACACAAGCAGCTGGAGTGCATGTGGGCTGAGAGACGTGAGTGCTAAACCATTTCGTGTTTCTGAGTGCACGGAGCTTCTGAAAGGCACAATTACACCACGTGAAAAATTCACCAGCAGCAGCCCAGTGACATTTTCTAAAAGACTGAAAACATCATGTCAGCGGTCCATTAAGTGGCTTTCTATAGAGCACATACAGTCAAGGAGCGAGGCTGCGACCCCTTAGTGACCCTGTGGATGCTGAAGGCCGGAGGTGTGCTGTCATTTAAAAAGACAAAATCCAAGTTAGACAGCAGCAAAGCTGTCAATCAGTTTACTGAAATATGTGGTTTGTGAAACACAGAGGAGGCAATTTTCCATCATCAATATCTCGAGGTGCAGCACGTCTAAGCTGCTTCATTTTAGATGCACCAGCTAGGCTGCACAAAATCACCAACATCATTGTTTTTGTGCTAAAAACATCACAACTATGTCCTAAAATATGGGCTTCTTACGCCTCAGCGAGTCTCAGCAGCTGTAGGCCTGCAGAGCGTCTGATGAAAGACAAACTTAACATCGCCGGTGCAACCCATCTCCAGTCGCCACAACACCGCCAACCAGATGTCAAGTCCGGCGTTCCTGTGAGGAATCCGGTGCGTCCTGTGGACATGCCCACCTCAGCTTGCAGTCATACTGTTCAAACTGCTGTTTCAGAGGCAGCGGGATCGTCACTTACAGCTAGAAGTGGCTTCCACTTTGAGCCAAACTGTGATGGATCCAGAAGGTTCTGGGTTCTTGAACAACAGGCCTTTCTTTAGTTTGTCAGAGTAACAGCTGAGCACATCTGCTTTGAGGATTCATCAGTTCCTTTCAGGGAGTGAAGCACAGATCAAAGAGTAGCTGTTGATGATTTGTGGAGCCACTTTGATTACCCTGGATGTGAACTGCAGACAGCTGAGGCCTCGAATGAGTTTTAGAAAGTAATGCAAAGTTAAGTAACGAGTAACGGCGTCGCTTTCTTCAGTGAGAGTCATTCGAGTGGTTTCCTCACACCGGTTTCAGTCACCGAGGACGGTTTCATCATCCTTTGAAGCGACATTTGGAAGAGGTTAAAGGGCCAAGCGTTAATTGTGTGATGGCCTTGACAGGGGCGCGTGTTAAAAAGCATTATTAAACCTGCCGCTGATTTTCCCTCCTGACGCCACCGACAGATCCCACAGTTCTGAGGAACCATGAAGGGATCAGGGATTCTACAAGTTCAGATCAGAGGAGATTTTCAGCGGGGCTTCAGGAAGCAGCAGAAGCCACCGAGTCCCTCTGGGTCGCCAATTTCACTCTTCCCTGACTGAAAACTCTCACCGCCGCTGTAATTATCCTCATCAGCGTCGGTGAAGGTGTCGCCTCCCTCGCCTCCTGCACACGTACTCGACATGCTGCGAAAGTGAGGCTGATACACAGAAGATGAGGCGCATCGGGGGTCTGCTGGACATGAAAGAACATGACAACTCTTCATCAGAGAGAGGCTCCTGGAAAGCACAGAACATCACAGGGTGATATGTGAGGGTGGAAAGAATTCTCTTTTCGGTCCTTTTACACCCACTCGAATCACTGAAAAGCTGCTCAGCGGATACCTGATAAATAGATGCCAAACAGGTCTCCTCACTAAGCAGCTCTGGCCTTCACACGCCAGCCGTTAACCCGCTGCCTTCATGCACCGGCCTCTCCGCTCTGATTTATTGCTCAAACCGACCAGAATGCCAACAGAAAGCAGACTCCATGGGCTCTGCATGTTTAGGAGATCTCAGGTCCTGTTTTTTTTTTTTTCTTTCCTAAATTCAAGCTGACCAAACACAAATGCAGGACGACAGCTTGGGTCGGCATTAGCATAAGAGAGAACGAGCCCGAGTCGACCTGCCATGAAATGATTCCTCGTCATTCATCATCCATTTTTTCCTTTCACCCTAATGATATCTTTACCTCCGCCTTCGCTCTCCCACCTCTGCTCTTTCAGAGGTGCTTGGTGGAGCTATTAACGCTGAAGTTATTTCCTGATTTTTACACTAATGGAATTTAAACAACGCTCGAGGGAACCTTAATGCCGAGCGTTCGCAGCGGCGACGTTTTCTGCTGCTAGTATTGAATTTAGTCAAAAAACAAAATAAATGACAATTTTCCACTTAATATAGGTAAAAAATGAGACTGTTCCAGAGCAGAAAACAAAGGAGTAACGTCACATGTTTAGAGTCAGGCAACGGCATTCAGCTCATTGTTCTCTCGTGGTGAGATGAGACTAAAGGCTTGATTTTCACGGAGCAGCACAAGCAGCTCTCTGACATGTTGTCACTGTATTTTCCCGGCCTTGAAACGCACATTGTCCATCTCTTTGTTGGATTCATGTCCGCTGCTGAGCGGCTGATGCAAAGGTTTGAGGAAAGAACGAGATGGAAGCTCGACGCAGACAAAGCAGCATTTGATGAGGAGCTTTGAGAAAACTCCTGAAAGGTCCACGTTTGTTCGGAAAGCTCAAGCTGATGTGCACACACTGTGATTGCTGCCACTTTCCATCCGACACTGTGTTCAGCACAGGCCGTAATAAAGCATTGAAGCCGCTAACAACTGGAGCCGTACTTTACTTATCACGGCCGCCTATCTGCTGCTGGGCCATCTAATCTCTCAGCCTCTTTGAGAGCGTCCCCGCTGTAAATCCACTGGTGGGGAGCAGATATCATCTCCTGTCAAGAAGAATCCACCTCATTCATCTCACTGGGGGAGACAACGCGCCTCACTCATAAGACGCTCCACATACATGCGCTGCGTGTTTTGGTAGCGTAGCCTCAGGAAAGAAACGCAGCGAATGAAAAAAGGCATTTGTTAGCGTGTTGTATTTTGTTTTGGACTCCGCTGGGAAATGTCACAGCAATTGCATCTATTGTGTTAACGTGCTCGTTTCTGGCAGCTGTATCTATTCTGGGATTCTTTGTGAGTTATTTTAAACAGATGGCGCACAGGATGATCTTCATCATTTTGATACATGGTGACATTAAATGAGGAGAAAGACGAAGAAAGGCAGTGGAGACGTTTTAGCTGGAAAAAGCAATATAGCGACTGGCTTGAGCACATCCATTTGTCTGCAGAGGAAGAGAGAAAATAAAAGTTTCAGAGTCAATGACTGTTTTCCATCCATCCATCTATTGTCTGCACCCACTCATGTGCTGCAGGGACGCAGAGGACTGCAGCCTGTAAGCGTGCATTATCTGAACGTCCTCATACTTAAATGAGATGAAAGACAACATGAAGCGCTCTCCAAGAGGCCTCATGTGGCTGATAAATGAGAGCAGCGACCAACACGAAGCATCACAGATCCTCCAGCTCCAAAGGAGGAGAGGGCACATCCCTCACCGGTGATGAACCGGGCTGAGGTTTGGTGACGGAGACGGTCGCAGCGAATGATTCACGTCGCTTTCGTACTCATAACCGAGCGCTCCTGTCCTGTGTGGAAGCGCTCGCTGTGTTTCTGCAGCTTTCCACCAAAAAAAGGAAAAGAAAGAAAAACAAACAGCGCAGACATAATGAGACAAAATAATGCCCCCAGCTCACTGGGGTGGTATCCACCAGCCTCAGCACTGTACGACCATTATATTATAGAGCTGCTATCCATAATGATGAGGCCACCCTCCGCTAATTCCCTGTATGCTTCGCCAGCGTTTTCAGGAGGGGGATTGTCTCAGCGCACACCCCTCTTCCAGACACACTGCCTGTTTGCTAAGGTGATTAACACCACATGTTCTTCAGGATAATCCTGGAAAGCAGTAATGTCATCGCCGGCCACATGGCAGAGAGCAGCAATGGAGGGCAGCGGCGGAGGAAGGCTTCACGCGCGCCGTGAACGCAGCAGTGGCGTGGACAGAAAAAGTGAGGCGCAGGGTTAGCCCGCCGTGTGTGTGCATGTGTGTGTGCGTGAGCTAAAGGCTGTTAACCCAGTTTCAGTCGTAAAATGGTCACAAGTGTTTTTTGTCTTTCCTCTCTCTCACAAACCCTCTCAGACGCCCACACATACACACACATTACAGCCATCAGGCCCCACCATAGCCCAATTGCCGCTGCCTGCGCTGCAGTTGCTATGGAAACACCTGCATCCCTGGTAATCCTATGAATAGGATGCAATGAGCAGGGCTCTGGGGGGGGGCAGCTTGACATGGCGGCAGGTGGAGACAGTAAACTGAAGCGTGTCGCTCTAAAGGACACTTGACTCTGATTCCCTCGTGTCGTCTGAACACCTGGTCCTAAAGGTGCGTTCACGGTCTTCTGTAAAAACGCGTCTTCGTTCCTCATTTTGCAGTCATGCACTGGTGCGCTCAGGCTGCGTTATGCCTCCGACAGATAAACTGTTTATGGACTCCTGGTTCATCTTATGCAGCTGTGTCCGCTGAACCCAGAGCAGTTTCTCTGCATCTTTTGCTGCCGTGGGCTCATTTTTCACTGCACCTATGTGGAACCAGCAGGATCACAGCTCGAAGCAGAGGGAGCTCAGGAATGTTTTCTGTGGAGTATAACACAGCTTTAATCCCATAAATCATACAAAAGAAAAGTTGGCAAGTTGAAATTCTGTGATGATTATCAAACAGCGCTGCCCTTTTCCTTTAAGGTTTGGCCTGTGAGCAAAGATAAGAAAGCCTCAGATGTAGAAGAATGAAACAGTTTGGAAACAAGAAAAATCCCAACATGCAGTGAAGAGGAGCATCGTGTCCTCCCTCAACACGCATGAGCGCTGAAGTCTCAGCCTCAACAGCTACGACTCGTCCTCAAGCTCAGCGAGCTGCGTCCAAACGTTCGTCCTCCCATCACAACGAGACAAAATCATGTGTGACACCAGGAGGCTGGATAGCCGCTGCCTGCTCAGCGCACTGCACGCCACTGCGTGGCTAATAAACGCTGTTGGTGAGGTTCAGTGTCAGATGGCATCAGAGGCGCGACACATGATAGGACGCTTTTCTCTGCAGACGCTAAAATGATTTTGGTGGCTCTAAACGGATGATTCATACGTTTGTCCTGCAGACCATTTCACAAATATGTGACCCTTTATGATTTCAATTAACGGCACAATATGTGTGTTTTACTGCCCAACAGATGAACAAAGTGTCACGTCTCCTCCCTCTGCCTCCTGCTGGACACCAGCAGAGCGCCACAAACGGCTGCACTGTGGATTCAAATACAAGAAATGACATGAAGTTTAGCATTATTAACATTAATAATGAATTACTACAATGAGATAATTATTAAATAAGAAGCCTAATCGCTATCGGCACTTTGCATAATGTCCTGATTTGCCTCCAGGTTGCTTCACCAAACATTCACCATAAATTACAGCCATCATTTACAATTTTGAAAACCTTTCTCACAAACTGACTTGAGTATGACGAAGTTTATGATTTGTGAGTGGATTTTTTTGGCTTACATTCAACCAATCAGAGGCCTGTGAGCAACTGCTGGCTGAGGGCAGCAAGAGAAGCGGTGGTTTGTTTGAAAGCAACAATGGCGGATGCTAAAGAGGTTAGCATAGATGCTAACGTAGAAGTTCTAGTTCTTCTTCACTGAAAGAGGAGCAAATGGCACTGAAGGCTTTTCTCCATTAAAAAGATCTTTTTGCTTTTCTCCCGACAAACTTCAGCTACGTCTTGTTGTTCGTTGACCTGATTGGTTGACGTCAGCCCGTGGTAGACGGCGATATACAATCCAATCAGCTGCCAAGCCTTTCTGAAAGTGGCTCTCCCTTTCCTAACAGTTTCCAAGGACGACTTCTCAGGTGCTGCTGTGGAACAAACCATCTGGCGCTTCAGGTTCGAGGAAAGCAGGTTCGAACACATTCGACCATGAAATACAAGCACAAAGGCTGAGTGGCCATCAGGACAAAAGTTAACAAAAAACAGCCTTTAAAAGCTGTTCGATTCTCCTTCTTCTCACCTGTAAAACTGTTGACATGTGACACCTGGAACAGCAGCAGAACAGCTCCAAACGCCCTCACAAACAGAGCCGCTTCAGAGGGAGAACAGACTTGCGAATTAAAAGCATCCCACTATAATTTACTGCCGTCATTTTGCCTCCATCTGCCATTTGAACAGGTCAATGGGTTTGTCAAAGAAATGAGAAGTGGCTGCTGTTAATGCGCCGCTGCAGCTGCACTGAGTCTCTGCTCGTCTCTTTCCTGCGTGACCTTGTTTGGCTGGATGTGCGGCGTCCACTGCGAGACGTCCCGGTCTTTCTGCTTCCCGCTCGGTTTACCTCAGAAGCCAACGTGAGCACGAAACGAACCAGAATTAAAAGGCAACATGATACGATTTCTGTCCTTTGTTGAGAGCAAGGGAGCGAGCCACAGGTGTGACCGCCACCTGAGGAGGGAGAGTCGGGTTTGTGGAGGTGCAGAGACAGAGGAAAGAGGAGACAGGCCGGGAAAGACGTGAGAAGGAAGCGTGACGAGGATGAGGATGATTCATGAGCATGGGATGTTCTTAATTGGACTGTGCAGCGTGGCTCAGCCTGAGAGGGCTGGTCAGGTGTCAGCTGCTGATGACAGCCACTTATCTTTTGAGGCCGGGCCGCAGACGACACTGTGTTTGCTATCAGCGGCGCTCCCTAATTCCCATCACGGTCTCCACTCGCTGCTTGCTACCATGACACCAATCACCGGCCCTGCTGAGCATCTGCTGATGATCAGACAAGTAGAAATGACTCGGAGAGCCGCAGAGGAAATGGAAGTTTATTCATGGAAATGAGCTTTACATTGCTTCACCCTGAACTGGTCCATTCCAGGTCCTCGGCTCAGGGTTTGCCACCGAACTCCGCCGCCTGTTGTGCTGCGTCACAATGACCAAGTGTTTCAGCTGCTCCACAGCGCGGCTCATTTCAAGGAGAAACATCTGGGCCAGATCCATCAATGTGCCAAACACTAGCACGGGTATTTTTACTCGCGGCCAGCGGCATAACTCACCCTGTCAGTCGGTCAGCGACCTAGCAAAACTTTCAAAGAGCTTTACTGCTGCAGCGGCACGAGGCTGCGTCACCGTGAGATTAGCTCGTTTAACGAGGCTGAGGCGCTTTTATCACACATGACAGGCTTGTTTCACTGCAAGCACAAACAATACGTCCAATAACATGACAGAACGTAGAAAAGATCTTTGTGAAGAGACGTGCTGACAGCTGGACCTTCATGGACAAAGTGGTGGAGTGAAGCCTGGCCGGGACCAATAAGCAGCAGCCGCAGCTGCTAACTGCTAATCAAGCAAACCTGACTCACTGCTGTCAGTTTCAAGAAGAGCTCATGGAGCAGTGTGTCAGGACGAAGGATGGGACATTTCAATGAGATTCAGGAATGGAAAGCAGCAGCACTGCACCACAAAAACGCAGCCTCCACGTTCATTTTATCCACTAAGTGAAGGGCTGAAGCACAAAAACGCAGCGTCGCCCTGCAGAGAGGAGCACGGCCTCACATCCGCAGCAAAGCAGTGCAAACACACTCTGGTACAGCGTGTCGTAACAATTCCTTGCAGTGGTGGGAGCAGAGCGGTGGTCACTCGTATAATACAGACACAAACTGCATCTGTGCAGTTAAAATGTGAAATCTGTCGGTACCTCACGGCCTGTGTGGATTGTGGGTTTGATGCTTTCGCTGATGCAGCAGAACTAACGGCCAACAGAAAACAACTGAGAGCAATAACTGTACTGTGTGATTTCTATCTTTGGACATTCCAGCAGCGTAATGCAGAGAGAGGCGGCTGTGATCGACTCCAGAGGAATCATCGTGTCCGCTCCTGACGCCTCGCGCCGGCCGTGGAGCTCGTGGGTTAAGGAGATTCATTTCGCTGCGCCTCTTTTCAGGAGGCGCGTTCTTCCTTAATAAGCAGCCCCCATGCTCCCCGGCTCTGGGGTCCATCCCGGGCTGGTGTTTGATCTGAAGCTCGGCGCCGATGTGAGGCCGCTACCTTCACTGATATGACGCCAGCGTGACCTCAAACCTGACGCGAACGGCATATTTATGATAGTGAAAGGCGGAATGCGGCGTCCAGCGCCAGCATCGTAATAGCTACCACATTGCTGGTCCTTCAGAAAATCAATACTAACCTTTGTCAAGAGAAGCTCTCGGATATTTCACCGGCCAAAAGCTGGTTTATCCCCTCTGCCAGCGCCCTCCCCCTCCCCACTTCAACAGCCTAAGGTGTTTTTGTGCACATTTCCCTGAATTGGAGATAAACTGTTAGAGTAGAAGAGAGTGATGGACGCAAGGGAAAACAACGGCAGCAAAAACAAAGAGGAGATTAGACCCAGGATTGCGATGGCAGGCTGTGGAGAGATAAGGCACAAAGGAAAGCCGTGTTTTTTCTGGTTTGCATTTCTGCTTCCTTTTCTTGCGTCTGTCTAATTGAATCTGCTTTGTTTCACCATAATGTCTGATCCTACAAGATGGAAATGCGCTTTAAATTCAAATGAAGTGCAGGAATGAACTCTGCTGTGCTCGCAGTGGAGGGAGGCTGCTGTACTTGGCAGAGGGAACGCCTCAGTCATTTTGTTTATGACTTCCTGTCATCCTCCACCGCAAATTACACAGCTATGCCGGAGACGCGGTAGGTCGCTGTTAAGGATACAGCGTGTTATCTTTAAAGCATATCAAGCTGTTTTTATTATGCACATATGTTGCTCCCACTTCAGTGTTTGAGCTGTTTCAGCGTTCCCGCTTCATTTCTCACTCAGCTCCATTCATAGTTAGAAACAAAAGCAGAGGGTTTTTTGTCCTGCTCTCTGATCTGTGACGGATGTGGAGCTCTATGCAGAAAGAAGAAAGAAAAGAGCAGCAAGGAGACAGTGACAGAGCGCAGGAAGAGTCCCAGAAGTCCTCTGACGTCACGCTTTGGAGGACGTCTGATCACGCCGGCTGAGCCTGATGCGGCGGATGCTGGGACGACTGAACGGTGCCCCCACGCCTCAGTGTTATCTTCAAAAAAGAGCTAATATCAAAGATGAGAAACAGTGGCATTCACACACACATTTAATTTCACGCAAACGGCAGCATCAGAGGGATAATCGGGTCTGATGAATTAATCTGTGCAGTTTTTTGAGCTTGAAAAACGCCAATGCAGCGGCAGCGCGAGCAGCTCTGATTGTTTTCAAAGGCAGCAGGCTGATGGCTGCTTCCTAATGGCTGCGGAGGAGCTCGGGGGTTCGGGAGATTAACTTCAAACCTTCCCCGAATTCATTTAGGAACTTCTTAATAAGGGGGCTGCCTCAAAAACAAGTGCTTTTCAGCTCCGTCCTGGGGTTTCATGTAGAGCAGTGGTAGCTACTTGTAAGTAAAAGGCACACTGCCCAGGATTATTCCCTGGGGGGCCACACACTCTGCTTTCTTCTGAGGGAGCTTCATCACGTTCCAACGCATTTGATGCGATTCCTCTTAAACGCAGCGTAATGATTTAAGGGATATTATTCATACATCCGGCTAATATCCCCCGTAGCAGCAGCACAAACACTCACAGAAAACAAGTTTCTTACCTTTAAGTCGAATCAGCGGGCGGCAGCAGCAGGGAAGCAGGGAGAGAGAGCAGAAAGAGAGGGAGGCGGTAAATTTCTCATAGAAGATATTTCAACTTTTCACAGAATGCAGAGCTCAATCGTTTCAGCGTGTCTGCAATTGTTTTCAGAGATGAATGGTGAGGCGCAGGTACAAAGAAACCCACACAGTGTACGTATATACCAGACAGCACTCAGAGTGAATTCATAGAGGGGGGAGACGCTCACAAACACAGCCCAGCACAGGTCCCATCTGCAAGCACCACGCTTTTATTCACACAGTAAAAGCAACAGTAATGTAACACAGGCCCGAAGCAACGCTGAGATATCTGAACATCCCATCACGCTGGTGTGAGGAGTTCTCATATACGAGGATTACATTACATATTATCTTACATTAGGCTGATCCACTGGCCGGGAAAAGGGACTGGGAAGAGAAAGAGGGAGGATGGCTCAGTTATTACCTGACAAACAGGTACTGACAGACCTTAAATACACCAATTACATGCAGGTCTAAAGGGCCGAGGGGTGGGGACGCGGTCTGTCCGAGTCAAAAAAAAAAAACTAAAACTTTGTGTGTGTTTGGATGGAGGACATCTGAATCATAATAGAGAGAAAAACATGAAGGTGGTGCACTCTGGTTGGAGGTCTCCACCCTCTGGGTAACCCTCTATCATTCTGGCTTCACACTCAGCCTCAGCCCTGATCTCTAAAATTGGGCCATGGCGTATTTTCCGTCTGACTAGGTTTTAATTTAGCTCAAACAGAAGCAAAGATCCACATTTCTCAGCTTACTGTGACTCACAGTTTTAACGTCGCCCGTGAATATACAACATTAGCCTCTCCAAACACAGCGAGGCGGCGCGAACCCCAAACACAAAGGCAGAAACGAGAGCGAGGAAAGCGTCTGCAGCTGATAAACAGCCCGAGACAAAAGGTTACTCAAACATTTGTCCCTCGAAGGAAGATCCTAGCTTGAAATCCAGCCTTTCTTTCTGCGTGAGGATGCGCCGTGAACCCCGGGGCAGCCTCAATTGTTTCTTGAGAAGCACGGCTATTTATTTGTCCTGATAAAAACAATTGTGGAGCGGCGTCAGCCTCTGAGCAAACGTGAGGCCTCAGATATTGCACAGGCCTTGACCTCTCTTTCCATATGAGCAGCAGATATTGACGGTGAGACGTGGTGTGTGTCGAAACACACCCAGCTGGGAAAACCACAGGACAGTCGAGACAGAGGCAGCTCGCATGGGGGACGCCGAGGGGTCAGAGAGGAAGGCTGCAGGTTTGAATCCCTTAATGAGGACCGCTCTCCCTTCTTTCAAAGAACTACTACTGTCTTAAAAATAATTCCAGTTTCTTACAGCTTGGCTCTTCATCTCATAGTTGCGGCCAGATTTTCTAACAGTGCATTCACTGCGTTGATCGCTCAGAGCCGGAGATAATCTTCAGGGTCCTCAGAGGCTGTTCTCAACTTGGCAAAACTACACTTTTGTGCGATGCACCGTGGGCTTGGAGTAACATTCAAGATAAAGGAGGTTTGGAAAGGCAGCCTTCACATCAGGCATTCAAAAGGCACATTAGTCAAGCTTCATCCCTTAAGGCCTCGTTTTTGTGACGTGTGTTAACTGCTCTGTGCTGGTATAGTGTTAGCAGAGCCTCTTGGAAAATGTGTCTCCACAGAGTTCACAGCATCACAAAAACGCCACGTCTATAGGTTTGTTTAGGTTTAGGCCCAAAAATGACTTGGTTATGGTTAGAGAACAATTATGGTTGAAGAACCAACAATCTGCAGGACTCAAAGTGTCTCTGGTGTCAAAGCCACATGCTCTCTCAACCCGTCCATCCACCCCAAAATCTTCCATCCCGTGACGTCACCCGGCCATAAGAGGAGATGAGAAGTGGAGTTAATGTGAAGCAGGCAGCTGCTGGAGAAGCACGGAGCTCAGTCGACTTTCTGCAGGTAAAATAAAACAACGGCCTGGACGTCAGCTGGGAACTCAAACTAAATGAGACGTGACACGTGCAAAGAGCAGAATAAAAGATGGAGGAAGACAGCACAGATATGAAGAGAGGAGGCCGAGAAAGGAGGAAAAATAGCAGCAAGCGGAGGAAAGAAAAGAGAAACACTGGAACAACCACCGCAGGCAATCTCTCTCTCTAATACAGCAAATTAGCCCTGATGAATTAGCCATTGTCAGCAGCTCCGTTACTGCTCTGGGCTACAGCTAATATGAAAACACAAATTGTAATATTACTTAAGCAGCATTCTGAAAGATTACACTCAGTATTTCCGTCTTCAGGGTCAACGTTGTGAACATTTGTTCTGCGAGCAGAAGTTCGGCGTCACCTTCAGAGGGTGATTCACGCTGGTTTGAGCTGTGAGCAGGAGAGCAAAGTCAGCTTTAGCTTTGCTGTTAGAGGCTAAAGAATATTTTCAGAACCACAATATTTACGCTGCACGCCAGGTCAATGTAAGCGGCTGTTAATCGATCATGTTAACAACATCGTGCTGACAGTCACAAGTCTGTACGACGAGAGCAAAAGCTGAGTCAAAACACAGCGACTGGCACCACGTGACGGGTTACGAAACCAGCGCAAAGAGGGAAGTATGAAGCGAATCCAGCCGCCATGACAGTCCAGAGTCTGAGCCAGCGACGGTCAGTCAGGTCAGTCAGGCAGCTTCTGTTTTCGTCCTCTCTGCTGTGGACCAATAACAGGACAGATGGACAGACAGCACAGTGTGGAACATGTGAAGGGGAACTGAACGTTTCAGTCAGTGGACCAATGCCAGCACATCTAAGACAATAAAAAATACAGAAATAAAACCGATTATCAGGCACACTAAATACACATACTGTATTGTTGGATTTTGTCAGCAACATTTCTATTGTGGATTTGTCAGATCTTCCTGCTGCGTTTTCCTTTTTTCAGGTCCAACTAACCACACAGGAATCATTTAATATGAATTAGCAGTTTTGCTTCTAAACAGGTCGACATGACCTGCGGAGTCCCGCAAAGACCAATACTTGTCCCCTTTTTATTGAATCTATACGCGCTGCTGTTGACCCACATCTTTCGAAACGTCCATTATCCATCCATTAGCTGAGCCTGGAGCCCATCCCGGCTGACACCGGACGAAGGAGGGGTCCATGCTGGAGCCGGTCAGCGGGTTCAAACCCACACCCTGAACCGCGCTCTGTAAAAATGAAACTGCGGTGATGAAGTTTGGTGTCTTCATTGGAAGATGGAAAATTGGTGCACAGCTTTTGCAGCATCAGCCTTTTATCATGTAAAAATATTTCTACTTTGTGGTTCTCGTGTCCAAACACGCTCTCTAAGAGTTAGTCTGCGCATTCATCTCGAGCAGATTTCATTATTGAAACAGAACTTTCTCAGGCCTCTCAGAGACAGCTTGTCCAAACTACTGCTGCTGGTCTATGTCACTTATTGGGCTGGAACATTTTATCTGCCCCGTTCACTTTGTGCTGCCTCTCTGAGTGAAATATGCTTCATGAATATGTTGCCTTGCCTTTTGTATATGTCATGAATTAATCACTTTATGCATTTCAGCCTATTCAACTTTTCTGTCAGAGTCTGGGCATTTATTTTTCGATGTCATGGGGCTGTTTATCTTGGCTGCACACGCCCAAAGCCATGATTGAACAGCACAAACCCTCAGATTGCTTGACTGCTGCGGAAGTGTGTCTGAGACTTGACAAAACCAGTTGGGGTCGGTTGTTTTCCTGTACGGAAAGCTTACGGCACCGTATGAAAGCACTGACGCGTCGCTGGTTAAAGATAATGACAGGAATTAAAATCAAAGAGAGGTTCATCAGGTTTCAACATCCCACAACATTAAAATGATGGAGTTCACATGTCTGCGTCCTTTGGCCGCTGCATATTTAGCAGCAGTCGCACAAATGAAGCTGAGAACACTTTTGGCCTTTGGGAATCAGTTTGAGACCAAAGTGTCACACCGAATCCGTCAACTCTCAACCACACACTGAGAAAGTGGAACAAGAGGAGCCAATCAGAGCTCAGCGGTCAGCTGGCTGAAATGACCCACATGTGACAGCCTCATTACGGAGAGGACAAAACGAAGAGGTTTGGAAGAAGAAAAACGCCACTGCGATACTTTCAGCCAATCACAGGCAGGTTTTATTGATCACTTGAAAAGCGATGGAGAAGAAGAGTTTGGTGAATAAGAGGTTAAGGTTTTCATAAAAATCTCTTTGTGATGTTTTAACGTCACTTACTTAAAAATCACCCTGAATATAACTTTTAATGATGCAGAATTTTGTTAAAAAGAAGAAAAAAAATCAGATTTCTTGTTTAAAAATATCATTTCACTCACTGAAAATATCAGTTTCCATTCACACAAGCACACGCGAAGAACATATTTCATCCACAGCAGTGTGTGTGCAGACAGATCACACACACACAGCCCCACACACACACACACACGCGCACGCGCGCACACACACGCACACACACACAGCCCCACACACACACACACACACACACACGCGCACGCGCGCACACACACGCACACACACACAGCCCCACACACACACACACACACACACACACACACACACACACACACACACACACACACACACACACACACACACACACACACACACACACACACAGCCACAGATGGCAGTCGGTGCAGTGACCTTGGAAACACGCAGGCGATCCATTTGGAAAAGTGGGAAAGTGCTTCATCACCGGTCGAGCTCTGGACGTGACAAACTCGCCGTCTGCCAGCAGACGAAGGAGGCCGACTGATTTTCAGGAGAGTAAACAAAATGTCACAACTGAATGTTTGTACACAAATGAAACCCTCACACTCACCCCGCCCTGAAAGATCAGTAACCGACGCTAAACAGCAAAATCAGCTCTCAGATCACCACGCCCAGCAGCAGCCCCCCCAGCCCGACACTTTGCCCCTGACTCATATACAACCTGCATCATGTTCAGCTGTGATCAGCGTGGAAGCCCTGAGCGAGCAAATGAGCCCAAAGCTAGCCCCACGCTCTGACAGCATGTCAACACTTCGGCTGAGCTCAGGGAGCGCGATCATCAACCGAACATCAACGCCTCAGACGCACGGCGAGACACGGCGAGACACGGCGACAGTCGGCGTGTAGGACGTGGAGTGTCCACAGCCTCCTTTGCATGCTTCAGATTCTCATAATAAAGGTTTTTATTGTCCAGTAATCCGTCTGTGAGTCCTAACATGCAGCCTGTTTTGATGCATGTGAAGGGAAATTAATTCATGAAGAATGAGATCTGCAGTTTTTAATTAACAGCGGCGTGTTTGAGGCAGAATTAGTGGCAATATTTGAGCTGTATCCTGTGATACTTAAGCAAGTAAAACAAGTTCACTTCTGCTGTTTGTGAACATTTACCAGCTGATCAAATCACTACAAAACAAACAGGGAGCGTGAGGATACACTGGGAGAGATTTGGAAGCACCTGCACGCTTTAAATGCCATCTCTGGCTCTGCCAATTAAAGAAAAATATGGAATAAAGTGATATAATGACGGCGGATAACTGTTCTGTCGAGTCACACGGAGCAGAGCTGCAACACGTCTGACGCTCTACGAGCACCAGAGGATCATTTGAACGATGATAACTGCTTTAAAAAATCTACATAAAGTGTCTTTAATTACCCACAAAGTACAGCGCAGCGCTCCAGCCTTGCTCAAGGGTACTTGAGTCGGTCAGGAGGGAGCTGACAGCAGGCGGGGGAGAGGCTTCCTCATTGGTCACTGTGCTGCTCGGGATCTTTGACCTTCTGGCCACAGTTTCATGTCTGCAGCTCTGGATTTATGTCCTCATCCTGGGCCTCGTCGGCGTCTCTCCATATTTACCCTCCTGATGTGCAGCACCTCGTGCTGATCTGGCTGTGATGACCGTCCCCTTCCACATTTTTAAGTGATTATGGGCAGCACACTAGAAGCGTCTCCTTCAATTATCTCGACTGCTTAACAGCAGACCTCGCTCGCCGCACCGCGCCGTCACCCACGAAAGTCAAACTCTCAGATTCGGAGCTCAGCAGATTGTTTTCTGCTCTTGCTGGCACGCAGCACAGCGAGCGAGCTGGCACCGAGCCGAAGATGCAGCACAGGGCTAACGGCGGAAAATAATCCTTTCTTTAAGTGGGTAAAGGGTGAGCGGACAGCCGGCCTGCGATGTAAACCGATGCTCTGACTGAAGTGCTATTAATCCAGATGTTGAATTAATCATACTTCCACTCCATTCTGCATGCAGCTGATAGTTCTTTTAAGTCATAATACCCTGAATTATTCACATTTCCCCTCTGAAGAGTAATTTCTCTCTGAATTATTGAATTCCACAATTCTGGCACAGTCTGTCTGATTGGTCTGCTAATGCAGCAACTGCACTGTGTTCATTTTTTGAATAATTGGGGACTCGCATTCGACAAATTCCCTTTGAATTTCTGCTGCTCTGAATCACCAGATGAGTCGTAATTCGTAGGATTAAGGAAATATTTCACTTTGGTGTTGTCGTTTTTCAATATGCTCACTCAGTGTGGCTCCTTAGCGCCGCCGTCGCCTCCTTACCGCCGGCTCAACTGTGTCATCGCCGCCATTTGGACTCCCTCGCACTTTAATGGTAAATGACTAATGTTATTTTCGCCAACAGTCAGCAGCAGCAGAGGACGCTGCTCGCAGACGTGCCCTGCTGGGACATTCACGGCCCTTATAAGAGCCCAGATGAGGCACTTTGGCAGGTAATTGCTCTCCCTCAAGGTGTACATTTGCAGCAGAGATAATGCCATGTTGTGGCTTGGCGTGGTGCACTGAAGGCAAAATGATGCTCTTTATTTTCTAAGAATGGAGAAAAACTTTTCTTCAACCTTCTGCACTGATGGAAGCGAGTGAGCGACGAAAGGTCTGACTCACGCCGAGGTGCCCTGAATTTCTTTGACATCACCAGAGATATGAAGCAAACGTTAACAGCGACCCACAGAGTTTTCCTGCAGTCACCGTGAGACAAACACCCAGAGGAGAGACTCTGTCCATTTCTGGACACACCACGAGCTGTCCTCGAGCGCAGCCGTCAGGTTTACAAATGAACCGAGCTCCAAGAACAGCAAAGCCCTCAGCAGCATGCTGTTCCATGTTGTGGGGTGTAATGAGCGCTGCGCTCTGCAGGGGGCGCTGACGGGGCCTTTGTTTTGGTCTGACATCACCGTGGTGTTATAGACCTGCAGTAAAGCGGAATAATGCCAAAACTGAAGTAACCTCAGCAAATTAGTGCTGATGGTCTGAGCCAAAACCTAAATCTCTTCCTGACACTTCAGCCAAATAACCTTGATTACACTCACATAATTTGTTTACAAATCCCCGCAGTGGATACTTCATTAGTCCTCATTTTTCAAGCCACGCCCCCCCGCAGAGGCCTGGACGGCGTCCTGCGCCGGCTGCTTCTCAGACTGTTCCACTGACGCTCGAGCCGGACATGATGTGTGATTGACAGGTGATCTCTGGGAAACGTGAACAAACAGAAGACAGTGGAGACACAGAGAAGGATTTGGGCTGACGTGTCTGAAGAGCGGCTGAGGCGGCTCTGAGGAGCTGATGAGGCCTTTCTGAACGCAGCTGCTGAGCTGTTGAATGAATTTAAACATACGTGGGCTCGTATTGGTTTCGCATCATCGGGGAAAAAGAGACATGACATTCTGTCAAAAACGCTGAGCAGGAAGGGACCGGGCTGAAAAAGCCTCGGCTCCCAGAAGCTCTCCGACGCCGCTCTCATGAATATGAATGATGCTTAACCCCTGGGAGGAAAGCTGTCATGTCAGACACCACTGCAGCCCGGCAAACTCCTCCAGACAGATCCCAGAAGCTGCCGGACAACAGGGCGTCCAGCACAGGTGAATCAGCCGCTCTGCACTCAAGAGCTTCTTTATTTTGTCAACAGTATTTCATTTTGTGGAATATGTGAGATGGATAATTCACCGAGGGGCAAACTGAAGAAGACTCTGTGTGATGTATTACAGATGGCTCATTCTGAAGGCATTACAGACGATCTAACGCAGGCTGTAAAAAGGCTCTGTGGTGAAATGTTCATGAATAACATGCATCACTGTCAGGACTCCAGCCCGTCACATCTGCTGCTCCGACCAAACACGAGTCACTCCCATTATTTCACGCTTTCCACCAAACGTCTGGCGCTGTGTTCCCGCTGCGTCGCTCGCTCCTGCAGGGTTTCTTCCACTTTCTTTGACGAGTAAAGGAAGAAATCTGCATAACGTGTGTTGTTCCCCTTTAAATGTCCTCTTTGTTACTTCACTGTTTAAGAGGATAACAGATCGGTTGACCTGTGTGAAGCTGAAAATCAAACTCTTTCATTTTTTTCACATCAGTTTCCTTTCGGTGAAACCTTGCAAATTAATTTCGCTCCCTTTAAGGAAAAAGAAGCTCCACTGGCGCTCCTGTAGCCTGTCAGCTGCCTGAGTGATGATGCAAAAGGTAAAACAAGAGCGCTAACACAGGCAGGGCACAGCTTTAGCTGCGAGCTGGAAACTTCTCTTCGTCGTGGAGCTCGCCTGACACAAACCAGACCCAGAGCGACGTCCGGAGGACAGACATTACTGTCAGCCACCGAGGAAGAAATGATGCCAGCCGGCGAGCTCAGTCACAGAAGCCCGTCTCTGGATCAAAGAAAGATACACCTGCCACAACGCCAGCGCCCTCGGGGGTATTCGGGACAGTCTGCAGCGACAAATCTAAAGCAGCGCCGGCTCTCGATGGCGGACAGTGACGATGGGGCTCGTCTCAGACGCTATTTAGACACCAGAAGAACGAAGTCTGGACAGATTCTGCAGCCTTGGAGGCAAAACTGAGAGGCTCGCTCAGCTGGCAGGCCTCCAGACTCGATGCTCTGTCGGGATAATTACAGACAAATATGCTGACTGACCACACAAATCTTTCATATTTCATAACCTCAAACGCTGGGAGATATGTCCATTTAGAAAACTAAGCGTAATTACAGATCAGACATCTTCGTGAGGCTTGTTTCATATAGTTTTCATGAAATGCAACACAGATCTCAGTTTGGTCAAAGTCAGAAGTCAGAACATGCAGGAATCCTGTTCCAGCTGCACGTTTGATGATCACAGACGATCGAAAAGACCGTCGAAACAGTTCAACATCGAGCTCGTGTTTCCGTTTTAAGCGCATTATTGTATAAGAAGTAGAGCTTGGAATACTAAGACAGCAACGCTGCGCAGATGAAGCAGGATGACATGAAGGCAGCACACCTCAGGAACACACCTGAGCGCACAGAGACGTTTCAAACAGCTGCAGAGACGACTCCTCCGACCTGTGAGACACGTCCGCCGTCTTCAGAGTCTGAAGCCGAAGCTCACCATCATAGCTCGGGAAGATCATCCTGCAAACACTTTTCGTGCTGCTTGAAGTGGTTTCTGCTTAACTAATTAACTACAAATCACATCCGTGGCTTCGCATTCCTGTCAACGCCCCGTCTTCAAAGCAGCTTCTTATTTCAGGATATTCTGAAGTTCAAGTATGAAGTTGCAAAGGTCTGAAACAAGAACATCTCCACAAATAAGCCTTAATTCTGGACTGTGGGGACAATCTTCAAACGTCCCCTCGGTGGCCATCTGAACTGATAGTTTCCACATAGTCCAGAAGCCAAAATGTAAGCCGATGTGGTCATGACCAAGAATTATCATGCAAACAATGGAATCTGTCGCATTAATAACACTATGATCAGCAGGCAGCTCACAAATCTCACACCAGTGTGTCTCACAGTGTCCTTGAATGCACCAGCAAGGACAGGCTCCATATATGTCCAGCTGACATGTAAAGACAGCATTAGTCCTCTATAAATCGCATGCTTTGACAGATCTTTGGACCTTCTGTAAACGTGTCGCTGACAGACTAAAACATGCAGCCAACAGTAACACACACACTCATTCCAGTGGTTGACTTCAGCAGAAGCGTATCGAAATACTAATGAGCAGCTTTGTTCTGACATGCTACGTTTTACAGGTTGCTAATCCTGCCACATGTTGTCGTGGCCGCGACGCCGGCAGGAAGAGCTTATGATCACTGTGTTTCTGCAGGCAGGAGGCAGGTAGAATCCACTGAGGGATGGAGAGGAGGAGGGACATGAAGTGGAAGCGTATTTGTGCAAGCGAGGGATAAGCAGGGCTGGATACGTGACAAGAAATGCGATCAATGGGAGGAAAGAAAGAGATACGGAGGAAGAAATTCCCAAACCTAAGACAAGACAGATGCTTCACAGCCAGCAGTGCTCCACCTCCAACACAAACATGGATGAGGGATGACGCTGGCAGGGCGAGCAGCTGGTGGAGAGACAGCCTGTACAGTGTGAAGACTGCCCCGACTGAGCTGCTGTCCATTATCAGAGCAGCCCGAGCTCTCGTCCTTCCTTCATCACGGCAGCCCACTCCCTCACAAAGCGCACTGCCCATTATAAGCCATTATAAAAGCTGCAAAAATAACACCAATTACCAGGTGAAAGACTTTTTTAGCTGTGAGCTGGAAGGGCAGCAGGGAGATAAAAGGCAGAACAAAGTCTAATACAGCCCTGAGTCATGACGGTTTAATGAACGCGCTGCTTTTTGATGGCTGAAGCTTGGTTTATTTCCAATTGTCCCGCAGCAGCATCGCAGGAATAACACCACTGATGGGATGTCGGCAGCCCAGTCGCTTCTGCAAACCACGGATGCCTTCAAATTACACATGAACGGCATCGAGGTGACGGCGGACACAGCGGACCCCAGTCTGAGACAAAACCGAGTATTTTCAGCCAAAACATCGAAATCTTTTCCCTAAACCAAGTGGTCTTTCTGCCTAAACCTCAGCACACCTGAACCACAGCGCTGTCACAACATAAACGCAGGAGGACGTAAAGTTTCATCATATCTGCGGTCTGCAGAAACGTACGATGCCAACGTTTGTGTGGGGGCTGCATTCAGTTCACGTCTGGCACACAGTGTCCCAGCCTGTTTCGAAACTCTGCAGAGTTCACAGCTAAGTTTCAAAACCTCACTTGTGAGCCGGGAGAACATTTTCAGGATTGCGATGGAACGAGATGATGTAACAGGGGTGAGCGTCTTTCTTTAGAGAGTTTCACCCAGACCGTCCTGAACACCGTACCGTAAAGAGCTGAACTGAACTGTCACAGAAGATGAGGAAACCTCTCACTGGAGAATGTGAGAGCAGTGAAATGTCAGATTTAAGTATGTTTTGAGCAGCAGGAGAGTCCCAAAGAACTGTGTTTAGACCGCACCCGGCTGGGAAAGACATGGAACGCTCCAGAAACACCTGTTTGGATCGTTCCACAGGTAAACGGGCTGATTGGTGACAGGTGAGAGGATGATGATTGGGTGTGAAAGAGGCGTCCTGGAAAGGCTCAGTCGCTCATAGAGGATGGAGCGAGTTCACCACTTTGTGAACACATGAAGGATGAAGGAGATGAACACATGGTGACTGATTCTGGTTTTATGGTTTTATGCGGCGTCCAGACTTTTTTGGAATCTGGATTTTGTATTTCGGTTATGTTCTGGTTAAGTTATGGTGAATGGTAAATGTATTTGTGTAGTGCTTTTCTAGTCTGAAGACGACTCAAAGCGCTTTGACAACTCGTCTGCATTCACCCGTTCACACACATTCATACGGTAGCTAAGCCACCTGCTCGTTATGAGCGTTATCCACTCACACACCGATGGCGCAGCATCGGGGGCGGTTTTGGGGTTCAGTCTCTTGCCCAAGGATACTTCAGCATGTGGACTGCTGAGGCCAGGAATCGAACCACCAACCTTCTGATAGGTGGATGACTGCTCTACCTCCTGAGCCACAGGATAGAAGTGATGAGAGACTATTCTGGATTATTCTTACTGTCATCAAACCCCATGAAATGACCCAAACCAACAATACCAGGATCCTGCTAACGAGTACTATTGTGTACACTGTTGTGTTGCCTAACAAATGCACTGCTTTCTGCCGCTGAGTGCCCGGATGTTTTAGGATGTTCGCTATTAACGTTTCTTCGCTGCTTAGTTAGTTGGCAGTCGAAACATGAAAACAGCGGCGTGTAATCTGAGACCTGAGCTCGACTTCGATTCCACGTACGAGAACATGCGCATTCTTCTGCTGTCTGCTGGCAGCTCTCAGGCTTCCACATGCAGCCACATCACGAAGGCTCTGTGAAGTCGGCGAGATCCTCCTGCTGAAAAATGCTCTGGTGCACTGGAAGGCATGTGTTTAATGTCTCTGGCGCGGCGGCGGCAGCTTGTTTGGGCTTAACACAACAGGAAAAAATGAGGCACTGAGCATGAGCAACAATAGTCACCACGGCTGAGCAGACAGAGGAAGACAAAGAAAGACAAAAGACGAAGACAGAGGCAGAACCTCTGCTCTGAAGTGCTTAGCAACAACAAGCCTCAAGGACGAGCAGAGGAGCTCGGCCGCTGAACAAAGCCGCTCTTCCATTATCAGCACACATCCTTTTTTTAATCTGGTGAAACCTCATCGCTTAGAGGAAGCCGCCGTCATCACCTTCTGTTTCTGCTGCATGACCACTTCCTCTGCAATTTAACAGATAGCTCCATCTGAGCAAAACGCCAGAGTGCAAATAAGTGATGATAAATGGCTTCCAGCTCCATGATCCCATCTCTCAGACTGGAAATCTCATTTGTGAGGCTGCGAGATGTCCTGCTGGAGGATTTCTTCTCACCGTGTTTTCTACTGCAAACGGGCGTTTTCGGCACATGACGGAGAGTCGTTTGGTGATGTCACCTCGTCACGCGGCAGTCAGGAGATACGAGGGTCCGGCTGCATCGTGCAGAGATTCAATCGGCTAATTGAGGTCATTTGTTTGACAAACTGTAATCTGTGTGCGGAATATAACCGACCCGTGTTCATAAAAATGAAGCAAACAGTGCTTTGATGTACCGGTCACAGATGATGACTTATTGATAAAGTCATTATGTTGTTTTCCATTAGTCAGGCTATGCATGTTTATGATAAATGATGCGACGGCAGATTGTCACAGTCTGTCTTGGATAAATGATGAATGGCAGCAGCCGTCTCCCGTCCAACACGTCTGATTATCTGCTGGATTGATTCACTCCCATTGTCAGATGGCTCTGGTTCGCTCTGAGCTCATCATTTAAGCGCAGCACCAACACCACTGTCACTGACGCTCTGAAGCATGGATTGTTTTTGACAGGAGTCCTCCGCCAGAGAAAACATACACAGTAAATGTCGTCTCCTGCACGTCGATGCAGCCTCCAGCACATTCATGACTAACACACCGGCGTGACATCAGTCTTTAAACTTCATTCATTCATAACTGTGGGAGCTACATACAAAAGCTACAAATGTGCGTGTGTGTGTGTGTGTGTGTGTGTGTGTGTGTGTGTGTTACGACACTAAACACACAGATTATTCATTTCATCTTTAGGGGTTGACATTCAGATGATGTTATATCTGTAATCTCTGTTACATATAATTCATATAATTGTTACGTGTGTGTGTGTGTGTGTGTGTGTGTGTGTGTGTGTGTGTGTGTGTGTGTGTGTGTGGGGTGGGGGGGTCGTGGACTCAGGTCAAAGGCTCTCAGATCCAGTTCCTGAGGCTCTTGGTGTGAGTGCTGAGGAGACCCAGGTGAGTGCACCTGCTTCATGAAGGCCGTGCAGGATGAAAACAGGAATTATCTGCAGCTTTGGAAACAATGAGAGCAACGACACACCATAACTGATGGTCTGCATTAGAAGCCAGTACTGCTGCACATGTAGGATTAATTACTGTATTGTCCATTTAATTATTAATTAGTGACCGTTCCCTCACCTGATTAAATCCTGCAAACTTTCTGAGTAATGATGCTCTAATTTTCCCAGAATGAGGCTTGTTTGGGAAACAGGCGTTTCCCTGATGAAACTGTTCAAAGTTCAGTTTCTTGTGTATGCTTTCTATTTCACAGACTTGCTTTAATCACTCAGAGGAATGAACGCTGAGCTCTCTGGTAGCAGCAGGTGCAGGCCGAACACATCTCAGGCGGCGTATCCGTCCTGCAGCTCTGCCACTCATTTTGATGTAGTACAGTGAAAGTCCTCTGAGCCTTGTTAAAGTGGGATGTATTGGCATTCTAATAAAGAGAATATTTCTGAGTGTGAAATACGATGCCTAATCGCACTTTACCTCTGCTGAAGGTGCTCAGAGAGCGGGGGACCGCTCAGCTCCCTCATTCCCATCGTCCTCTGGGGGAGAGTTTACTGTTCTTTAGTTTCATGTGCTTTAACAGGAAAAACTGCAGACGATGTGAAATACATGACGTGCCACAGCTCTGACTCCAAGACGGGATCAAATTCACCCAGAGAGAAACTGAAGGCAGTGCAGCTCCATGAGTGAGACCGTGACCACTGGAAACACAGCGTTGACCAGTGATTAGAAGAGTGGCACGGCAGAGTGTGTGCATGAGCCAACTCATCAAAGCGTGATCATGAAACTCTGACTGACTGTGGACTGTTTTAAAACAGCCTGGTGGGATGATTAGTGTGTGATTTACGAGATGCTGAAGGTGTGATGTATACAGTCACAGTGTAAACAGAACTCTTCATGATGTGTAACACAACCAGCACGTCTGCATTGCAGCGGGGTGACGACACGTTCTCGCCGTGCTACGCATTCCTGAGGCACAGCCTGACGGCGTGGGAGAGGGCTCGCTCGTCTCAGGGTGTCACTGCCGAAGCCCCGTCTGTCGTAGCGTGCCTCCTGATGAAGCTAAAAACCAGCAGCGAGCCACAAAGTGCTGAGGAAGGAACCGTGTTTGAGCCAGAAGCCTCTGCGCCTCCGTCCCAGCGGCCGTGGCAACAGTCCAGTCAGAGCAGAGCTCAGCACGCTGCACCAGTGAATGCACTGATCAATCTCGTCTTCACTCCGTCTCACTTCCAGGGGACGCTGGAGTTTCTGTACTGGGTCACAAAACCATGCAGGGCTCGTAACGCGCTGTGGCAGCACAGCTAATCATACAGTAAGATATGAGCTGGACCTCCGAGTCACCCAGTGGATCGTATATGGGAATAAGAAATTTTATTATGGCGGCAGAAATGTGCAATTTTGTTTTTCAAGCTCAAATTTGGATTATTTGTGCTTCTGACCTGCAGCAGTAAAACCAGGATGCTTCTGGCGTGATTACACGTCAGGTGCAGAAGCCCGACAGGTGAGAAACGAGCAGTCAGAAGATCAGACGGCTTGTAAACAAACCTCCTGGCAAGCTAAACAAATTTTTCAATTTCAAATTTAACGGGAGAAACTATTACCCAAACTCCCCACTGTGAGCACAGTCTCATCCCAACCGACAGAAACGATAGCCAAAACTACAAAAACACAACCTGAATTATTCATCTCCAGGTAGAAATGTCTAAAGAACATTATTGAAATGGAGGTGGTTGCACGCAAAAAATGGCTGGTTGCAACCAAATGGCCAAACTAGATAAAACAGAGCTTTTTCACATCCTCCAACACGCTATTATCACAGCGTGCAGCAGGTCAGCGTCTTGAAGCGATGTGATTTTCATCTGTGGCCACTGCATTTCTGCTCAATTTACGTGCAGTTTGTGTGCGATCCACTCATTTTCGAGGTAAATCAGCTGCTGACCTCCAGAGTATGAACCAGACTAGCTACTTTAATGTGAAAGTAATAACTGACTTTACGATATAAAGCTGTCTGTGAGGCGTCCTGTGTTGCACACCTGGCCTGATATCTGGCCTCGTGCTGCAGTTTATCCCTCTGTGTGCCAACAACTCGACGACAGCCTCAGCAGAACTGCTCTCTGTACAAACAACACGCTGCCTTCTGGCTGCTTTGACAGAATTTTGCAGATAAGCTTTATCAGACCTGTTTTCCTGCTTGTGCATCTCATTCAACAGATGTTAATCCATGCAGCTGTCTGCGGCGGTGGGCGGGCTCGGCCCTCAGCTGCGTCTCACAGGCTACCCTCTACCTGAAGCGTCTGACACTTCCAGTCTATGTTTGCGTCGTGCACACATGAGGACAGTGTACATGTGACACTGAAGCTTCTGTCTCCTGGTTCAAACTTTCTGTTCAGTGTGCAGTTCTCTGATACGTGTGATCGATTTTTCCATCAACGCTGATGCACACGATAATGATAATGCTGATGTGAGGGACAGGGCAGAGCGTGTGAGAGCCGGAGAGAGACTGCTGGTGGTTGCGCTCAGGGCAGTCAAAGGTATTACAGGTTAGCAGCGAGTACATGTATAATGCAGGCTGCAGCTGTCTGTGGATAAAGTGAAGCTCCTCAGAGGACCAGCACGAGAAGCTCTCGTTTCTTGCTTCCCAGCTGCTGAAAAAAGTAAAGGCAGAGTCTGTGGGGTCTGAATGCTCCGCCTAGGTGTTCAGTGTGCTTATCCAGTACCTTTTAATTGGGCATCAGCCTCGTGTTTACATGCATATTGTTGAAAAATTACCTGAAGCATGAATAAACGCTTCAGGTCGCAGTTACGCCTGCTGGACACAGCTGAGAAACGATGCCGCTGCATTTCTGCGGCGTGAGACGAGCGAGGCAAAAACACGTGTGACTCGCTGGCGGTGCAGACGCGGCGTGTGCGGTGCCATAAAACAAACGAACCTGAAGTCACAGTCGCTACATTAACGCTTGTGCTGCTACCTTCACTCGTCTTCACTGTGAAATGTGTGTCAGTGACAGATGATTGGATGGGTGGCTGAATTCCTGCAGGTGGTGTAGACGTCAAAACATCCCAACGAGAGGGGGAAGCGGATCAAATTAAGAGCGTGCATGAGAAGCCCGGGGTGTAACATCTGTGATTAAGATCTACGTGTGCTGTAAGCTAACATACCTCACTTGCTTCTGGGATACCAGAGCTATTTTTACAGATTCCCCGCGACAGCTGGGCCTTCCAGAGGCATCAGTCTGGCCGTGCAGGGTGGGTGTGACGTGGGTGTCAACTCTGCATTCCTCGGGCGAACACAGGCATCGCCCGGGTGAGTCTACAGTCCATCTCTGCTCCTCACCCCTGCTGGGCCTCTCCCCCATAAAAAAGAGACAACTGCCTTGATGACAGACTGGGAAGGCACAGAAGTAGCTTCCTGTCATGATGGGGGCGTGTTGTTCACCCTCGGATGCTGTCAAACAACAGCCAAGTTTATCACGTCCTCCCAGGGTCGTCTTGGACCGTCTCCCTCGGTCACACTGCTGAATGGCTCTTTCCAAACTAAATTCTACATTAATAATGAGTGATCTCTGCGCTTCTGGCCTGGCCTAAGGCGTGCGTATTAAGTGATTATCACAGCCTGGAAACCTGAACCCCGGGGAAAACCTTTAATATACGTAGTGTTCAAGGGATCCATTCATTAAAATGCCTCATTCACAGGGAGTCAATAGCAGCTGCGTTGTGGTGGGAAATCAGCAATCCTGGAGAGAGAAACACGAACGCTGAGCACGAGTTTGACTTAAAAGATGACTAATCAATTCTTCCATGAGGTTTCCTACTTGGAATGAATGTCAATAGCACGTCCTCCTGGTCTCTGGATGCTGACAGCTGAAATGGTGCAGCATTTTCTGTTTTTTCCACTCACGTCCTCATTTTTGGTACCTTCACTCAAACCAAGGTCGGAACCTGTTCCAGCCGGGTTTGTGGCGGCTAAAGCGGCTTTTTTAAGCCCAAACACGACCTCGTCCAAACCCAACCAACTGCTTTTTGTGCCTAAAACTAATCACACTTTAATCACGACAATGGAAATGTAAATAAACATAAAGTCTCCACATATTTGTGGTTTGCAGTCCCAACATCTGTTCTCGCAGTTTGGCCGGACAAAGGACAGAATCCAGAGGACAGCGCTGAGGATGGACACGGCGACTCGTTCATTTCAGCTCTGATGTGCTTTATGACATGTTAGTCCATAGCAGAAAGAATGAGCAGTTACTGATGGGCTGATGGAGCTGCTTTGGATGTCTCTGCTTGTTTGCTGAGCAGAAGCCGTTAGCTGTTAGCCGTTAGCCGTTAGCAGAGCATATCTAACCTCTGCCTTTTGGTCGTTTTTGGCCCTCAGCTGCGTGCCTCCTCTCTGCCGCCCTCGCTTTGCTGAAAGCGCAGTTTAATATACTCTATATCGTCCATATTTATCAGCCAATACCCCCATATTTTGGCGAACGCCATTTCATCCTGTGCACGCTGAAGGGATGACTCTCCTCAGCTAACATCTTTCTTATTAAAGCAACGCTAAACGGATGAGCTATCGCTGGAGGTAAAACGCATGGCTGATGACGAACACAAGTGACAAGTGAACAACAAATAAATTACAGTTTAAGGAAGGGTGCTGCCACCAAGGACAAAGTGAGGCCGGGGGTAACGCACTCAATCAATGACTGTGCAATACATCTCCGGTATGATGTTGTCAAGGCAGTATGTTGGGATTTAAACAGGCCGATATCATCCAGCAGCGCGGCGACCAGAGAAATGATGCACTGCACAGATTTTAGATTGCATTGCAAATGTAAAGTGTTCTTTTCAGAGAACGTGATGAAAGATCACAGGAGTGTCCAATCTGCTTTAAAGAATCGGTCCACTGTTTCCAGCCTCCAGCTTATTAAATGTTGCTTCACATCATTTATCAGTGCACAAACCTGCTGATGGCTGCGGACGTGAGGCCGTCTCACCGGCTCGTCTCTGAGGCTTCGACATGTTTGGAAAGAAAGGCAGCTCGCATGCAGGCAGATACTTTCCTGCCTGAGCGAGAGGCCACGAGTGGAAGAAACACTAATCCACAACCCACTTCTAACCTTGCTTCGCAGATTTACAAAACATCTCCGAGACGCTTTTGCAGCACCGAGCAGAAGCTGAAAAGTCAAACAAAATGTGCTCGGAGGAGTGAAAGCTCAGTCCTTGAGAAACCTTTGGAGTAAAGCATTTCGTGCTTTGTGAGGTGTTTAAACTTCGAAGTGCCACTAGTTGTTTTTTTTGTTTTTTTTTTGAGTTAGATTTGATTGCTGCCTGATTTGACGGCACTTAGCAAACATTTGGAGGTCGTGACCTCAGCGGGCACAAAGTGTTTATCCTCCAAAGTGGAGTGAGGGGTGCTTCTGAGCTGACCTGGCCCATGCAGACGCCCTCTGCATCCCTGTAGCTGCTTTTCAGGTGAGTAGGCGTCGGGGCCATGCTGAAGGGCCACGCTGAAGGGCCACGCTGAAGGGCCGCACTTCATCACTTGTAAATAAAGATTTTTTCTACCCACAATCATGAGACGCAATGTTTGAATGAAAAGGAGCCAAACTGCCGTGCAGCACACAGCTGTCTGGTGGTACACTGGCCTCATTTCGTTCAGATTTGCTTTGAAAACACAAACTAATTAAAAGGCATCCTGCGCTGTCGCCGTGCAGCCTGGTAGGCCTGTCAGGGCGAAACAATACGAATACGGAGCCGATTTAAGAAACTGAGCTGCTGATAAAAAAGCAGGATGGTAAAAGTTTCAGCAGTAATTTCAGCGGTGGCACTCTTCCAGACTCTCCTCATTTGCAAACCATTAGGTTGTTGCATATTCATTATATAAGACTAACGGCACATAATTCACACTCAGATGGACGACTGGGAATTTTCCTCTTAAAATACTCTTTTGTGAGATTGGCTTTCGTTTTGGCAGACAGGTGGTGACCAAGAACCAGACTCCATTAGCAAGATAAAAGAAAATATTTTGGATCTCTTTGGGATCTCTTTGGGGAATTTTATTGGAGCAGCTGCAAATGCCAATAAGATTATGTGGAAGAAAAGACAAAGAGAACTTGAGGAGAAAAATTCAACATGTTGAGAAACTGTTTTCTTCTTGGTTTGTTGGCTGTGATTCACTCAGTGCTGTGAGGTTAAAGGCAACAGTCGATTAGTCTTTCAGATTTCTGCCTCAATGCCTGTTGGAGGTGCAAAACAGCAAATCTATGATGATTATCTTCATCTGTGTGGCCTCTAAGAAGAGAATGAGAGCCAAATGCAAACAGGAAAATGACTTAAAGGCTTCTTCATGGTGATGTTAGAAGATTCAGCAATGCGGCATATTTACCCTTTTCCTGCTGTCAAAGTCCACTGAAAATGCAAATGAGATATCTCAGTGTGATGCCAACAGATGAGTTTTTTAAACAAGTATTTCATGCTTTCCTGGATCTGGTGTGAGTTCTTGCCGTGAAGCCAACTCATGCTCGAACGCTCTTCAGCGCCACAGTCATCCAGAAGCTGCTGCAAACGGCTGGGATGGCTCCTCATACAGGTTCTGCTCATGCAAATGCACATAGCAGAATGATGAGAGCACTGGCTCTGGCTGAAAGGTCTGACCGCTTGCGGTAACCACGTGGAGTCGTCAGATTTCCAGAGCACTCATTTTTCCTCTATGACTGGAAAAGTCAACACAGCATAAAGGAGGAAAGGGGAAATTCTAAGTGAGGATGAGATATTCCACATGTAATTTCTCCTCTTCTTCTTCTTCTATGGCCTCACACGTTCCCTCTGCCTGAGAGGCTAAATACGAGTTTCAGCCTTTCATTGAAAGCGCTGCCTGCAGAAAAACTTTGAAAATTCAATATCTGTGTCAAAGCAAATCTGCATGAGCTCTTCAAAATCACAACACTGCGCTGGCTGCCTTCACACAGAGCTCTTAAAGTTCCTCAGAACGCCTTAAGTAGCAGCACAAGGACATGAAAACACAGCAGCGCTTCCCTGAGTGTTTTCCTAATTTCCTGAGAACTCAGTCCGAACTCAGACCGACAATATTATGACTGGAAGGGAAAGAGTTATTTCGAGGCATGTGAGATTTATTTGTCTTTGAAGCAGGAAAGCCGAGACGATGTAAAACTCAAAGAGAAAGTCAGTGAATTGAGAAAAGGAAGTGACTGAAGGTTGATCCAATCTGGCTGTTCATGCAATCATTTTCAGGTCTGAGACAGCGTCGTGGTCTCGAGCCTCCGGGTCACAGAGAGAAGTTTCTGATTGGAGTTTGATGGAGGAATGTGTGTCTGTCCAGGCCGGACAAAAGGCAGCGCTGGCCTTTTGTTTAAACGTTCAAACAGCTTCAAACTTGTGTTCAGATTTTTCTGAAAGGAGACTCTCGTGGTTGTGCCGGTGTCGCCTGTCCCCGCTCTGAGTCTGCTCTCCTCCAGTCAACACTGGTTTCAACCTCAGCCGAGTCGTGTCAGTGAGGAAATGCTAATCTGAACCACAGTTTAGAGAACGAGTTGTTAAGAACTACCGTGGAGCTTCAGGTGGAGTTTCATAAGGCTGAACCACACCACGGGCCTCCACCAGAGAGCAGCGTGACGAATCCTCGAGTCAGCAGCGACTTCCTCACTCATTATTAAGTGAATCTCTTTAGTGAAACACGCTGCCTCCTAATCAGCGGTGACTCAGCACTTTGTCCAGAGAGAGCTGGACCGGCCTCCTTTGCTGCTGGCATCCTTTGATATGTGCATCACAGACTGCCTCTGAGCGTGCACTTACAGTAACTGGTGTCAACTTGCAGGATTTTTGGCTGGTGAAGCCGAGATTTTCCTGTTATTTCTCATTGCCACGTGGGGCCACAAGTGTGCAAAGCGGGCAAACGCAGCTGCTGGTTTCCATCCTGGAATAAGCTGCGAGGAGCAGTCATGGAGGGAAAATTGGTAATGTGAGACTTGCCATGTCATAGCCTATCACCCCCAAATGCCTCCATTAAGTGTGCGGAGTCCCGACTGAGCGCCGGCCTCCATTTTTACTTGACCCAGTGCTGCTGTGGTTGTTCTGACGCTTTCACAGAGAGCTCAGTTTCCATTACTTCCAAAAGAAAAGACATCTAAGCATTTAGGTTATACGTGGGCTGAGTCTGTTTGACATTGGACTGCGACTGCATTTCACCGTCTTTATTCAGCAAACGGAGCTGGCGTCATGTGACTTCAGCCTTCAGTAACAAGCAGTCATGTAATGTGGGAGATAAATCAGAGACGGTCTCTGGCATCGGAGTGAATGACCTCGTTGATCTTTCTCTCGCTGGCCTCCGGTCGATGGCCATGCCGCCCCCCCAGTCAATACTGTGCATTCATGGATGATGCTTCCAGTAAGTCTTCAGCCTCGTGTGAGGGTCCACAATCATACAACCACCTGTTAAGACGTGACTAAAGGAGCAGATTAAGGCCGCAACCACATGTACACAGATATTTTTTGAAAAGGAAGTTCTCCCCTCCATTAAAAAAATCTGTCCACAAACAGTCCAGTAGGTGGCGATAAAGTCGACTGCGTCCAATACCACAGGAGAAGAAGGTGAGCGAGCGCTGTGAGCTTGTTCTCTGTTAGGAGCGATGACTTAAACTGCAAAGAGTAGCTAATGATCTATTTACTTGTAGTTATTCAGCACCTATGTAGCGCACAGGCTAGCACTGCTAATCAAGGACAAAGCAGCCAGCGGTGCACCATTATTGTTGTTTTGGATGGAAACACACAGAATACACAAAAAACAGAGCTTAGAATAAAATCTGCACTTTAAAAGTTTTAAAAACATGTTTCAGTGCCTTAAATGCGGTTTGTGTGTGAACAAGAGGCCCGAACACAAAACATCTGTACACATGTGGTCAAGGCCAGAGAAGCGGTTTAAGCTCTTTAACTTTAAACTGTTGTTTAAACTGAATTTCAAAGCCTGAATTCCAAGGCACGCCACCCATTTTAACACACTGACAAGAATGTTTTTTAAACTTTGCTTATTTGTGATGGAAACTTTCGCTTTTCCATCGAATTTAACCTCAAGACTTTGGCGACTGACCTTCAAGCCGCTGCAGCTCTGAACGTAATGTGCTGCTCAGCCAGATGTGGCTGCTGTTCATGACTGCAGCAGTGGAAAAGAGAGCGAGTGCATCAATACTGAACAGAAGTGAACCAAGATAAACAGCCAACAGACAAAGAGAGACCCTGGAATCCTGAGGGGCACCAGATACGGCAAATAAACACACCTCACATGGACTACATGTGTGCTGAGCAGCAGGAAACAAAGACGATCCGGCCCACTTTGAAAAATAAATGGTGCTGGGAAATGTACATAAACACAACACACACACACACGCACGCACACGCACGCACACACACACGCACACACACACACACACACACACACACGCACACACGCACACGCAGACAGGCACACACACACACACACACACACACACACAGGTACTTCTCCCCTCCCTCACATCACAGGCTCAGTTTAAGGAGCTTGCCCCCCAGATTTCACAAAGCGTTTGTTTCTAATTAAGAGGATCTGTTTTTATAATATGCGGGCATTAAGGCAACAGCCGTCCGCGGCAGAGAAGAACTTTCCAGAGCTGTATTTTAACAGATGGTTGAATTAACTTGGTATTCTCATGTGACGGAGCAGTGGTTGCCAAAGTGGGGCCTGGGGAACGCCGGTGGTCTTTGAGACCGTTCCAGTGAGTCGCCAGCGAAATCACAATGAGCTCGTACTGAATTCTTTTAAAGCCACCATGTGTAGATTTTTTTGGTGATTAATCTCTCCGTTTCGTCTGATGGCATATGTTTTTGCTCAAAGACAAGCAAGACAACGGCGGGGAAAGCCGCTGAAGCCTCTGTGTTGGTGGAGGCGGGGCTTCGCTGGACGCCACAGTGCCGTCTTTGATCCAACTACGAGGGGCGCCAAAGTTAGCATTTCTCACATTCTACACATGCACAATTAACAGAGAGACCACTCTGATCTGAGGCTCCATCCGTGGCACTGTTATCTCCCAGCCTGCTGAGGAAAAAAAAGAAATCCTCTCCAGTGGCCATTAGTGGAGCTGAGACCTTTACCAAAGGTTGGGATGTCCTACACTTAGCTCAACATGGCTCTTTAATGTGGAAAGTTATAGGAACATCTGTCTGGCTCAGAGTACAATGCAGCTGAAAGATGAGAATAAAGCCCAAGAGACGGAGCGAGAACAGAGGACATGCCTCCTTTTGTCGCACCGGATCACTGAAATGACGCTTGGGGGGGACTGGTGGGCCCCCATTTGTGCTCATTTCAGCGACAAACTTTAATTGAGACCTGGAGGGGAGATGACCACGCTTCCTCTGGGCGATGAAGGGAAAGAATCTGCGAGCTCTCCCCCTTTTTTCCCAGGATGCCTCATCAAGCCAACATTAGAGGCTGATTTTTTCCATTGTCAGCAAATGCCAGCATGCATTTGCATCAGCACACTGCCTCTGAAAAGACACCCAGACTCCTTCACCGCCACCGCGCACCCGTATCTGGGGATTGGGAAACGAAGTGCTGCTCCTATAAATGGCTCCTCAATCTTCACAAACCAAAAGCACTAATTAAGCAATCCTTTGAAAATCTCATTATCATCATATGAAGTATAGTATTGGGCGCATTTGTAAGAGAAGGTTTTCACTGTGTCAGAACACTAAATGAGCATAATGTATTTGTCAGGCTGCTGATCGATACCAATAACGTCCAACCCGCAGTTTCTCGCCTGTAATCCAGTCTGCAGTAAAGCCGCCTTGTCCACTGCAGTTTACACAGCGTGAGACAAAAGGCGCAGACTTCAGCTGTAATCAGATGTGGGCTGGACATCAATGAGTAATGAGAGCTGTGATGACACCCGAAGATAAATGTTCAAGCCTGGGCTGCTTTTGGTTCATCGTCTTCCCTTGAAGTCTTTGCTCCAGCGAGCGCTTGAGACATTCATAGGTCTTCTGGTCCTCACCGAGGGAAAAATGGCAAGCGATCACCTGAGGAGGACATGACCAACGCTACGAGCAAGCGTTCAGGAGTGAGTCCTCAGATTGAGACGAAAGAAAGAAAGACTCAGCCAAAAGCATCGAGCGCAGAGACGATGATCTCCTAAATAATAACAATAAAAAAATGTCCAACTGCAGGCTGAACATGTTAATTCTTCATTCTCACTCAGCAAATAAGCCACAAAGATCAAAGATCTCACGTTTTACCAGCTTCACTGATTCCTGTAAATATCTCCTGACTGTGAATCTGATGCAGCAACACGCTCCAGAAACACCTGTTTGGATCATTCCACAGGTAAACAGGCTGATTGGTAACAGGTGAGAGGGTCATGATTGGGTATGAAAGGGGCGTCCTGGAAAGACTCAGTCATCCACAGAAGATGGAGGAGGTTCACCACTTTGTGAACACATGACTGGAGGTGAACAGGTGATGGCACTGCATGATTGTTCTTATTTATGGAACTTTAACAGAATCAGGGTCGCAGATTTACATCAAAGCAGCTCATAATTACAAAAAGCAGCCATGAAAAGAAGATCTGCGGACGACAAATGCAAAGGACACAATATAAAAAGCTCTGACGCAGCAGCAACGGTGCACACAAACACACCGCTGAAACACATCACTGGAAGGGAGGAACCAGGCGAGAGCATCGCTGCCTCCGCTTCACATAAATCAGGAGAAATATTCACTTTGGCAGCCATCTTTCATCTGGGTGTTTGCAGATTCCTCCCTCGATTCACAGGAAGACAACATCCAGAAGCAAACGTTTTCAGTGGAAACTGGAATATAGAATAGACTCACCATTTCTAAACTCTGCCACACACACACACACACACACACACACACACTCACACGCACACACACACAGAGTGGAGTCCGTCTAAAGCAGGGTCAGGCAGCAGGAGATGGCTTTTTTATTGGAAGTGATGCTGCAGCCAGGCTCATAAACTCTGAGTCATGTTTTGATCCACACACAAAACTTTTAGGAACTTTTTCTTCATCACCAGAAACACTAAAAACATCAGTGACAGCTGGACTCGCCGACTGGTGGGACACAGTTGCAGTCACTGGGACGTACTGGTGAACTGGTCCACTTCCTGCCGACTCACAACTTCTCGACACTTGAACACAATCTTTCAGCCTGCATGACGAGCTGAGTAAGAAGCAGGTTCACAGGCCTGTAAATGAGCTGTGGAAATCCAACAGACTGAGGCACCAAAAGGCCCGTGAGGACAACATCAACAGCTCATGCAGAGGACTTTGACTTCAGCCCATGTGGGGGACCGGCCCGTCCATAACGCCTGCAGCGCAGCAGCCTGAGCCCACGTGCAGCTCGCTCTGCTGCTGGAGAAGTCAAATACAAACATTACGCAGAAAACCCCTGACCTTTACTGACTGCTTTACAGTGCTCAATACCTGTGAAGCCAAAACTGTCTGATTTGCAGAAACAGCTCGTGCGGGGAGATGATGTTAAAGGCCATAATTCATTCATTAATGTCGCTAATATTCCTGCAACAAAATGGCAAATGCCATCCCAACAATACACCAGCTCAGGAAACAAACACAGGATGACAACAAGAGGCTCGGTGAGCCGTTTCTTGTTCGCTTTCATAGAATTAAGTCTTTCTGCATTCGCAGATTTGGTGGGAAATAAGTCGGGAGAGCTACAGCTGGACAGGTAACGGCGGAGCAATGAAGCTTTGAGGCTGATTCATCTGACGGCCTTCGAAAAATTAAATAACGACATCGCGGCATGAAAATTAACAGTGGTGAAAGGCGAAACCTAACATTCTTATCTAGCTGCAGCCACTAAGGATCATCTAATGACTGGATATTTGGTGATTGTCCCACGCGATAGCCTGAAACCCCCCCCCCCGCACGCTGGACGTAGGCCATGTGCCCAGAGCTGATAACATCCATGACAAAGATGCAGGTTGCAGCTCCATCTTCGTCGTCCCCACTGGGCAGGATTAAAGGCCCGTTGTCCTGTTGGTTTCTTCTGTGTCTGAGCAAAGCTGATAAAAAACAACGCAGACGAAACAACTAACGTTCGACATGACGGCCTCAAAGTTGCCTGAACGTCCAGCTGTCAAAGTTTTCCTGCTGTCTAAAATGGCCAAGCGGCCTCTTTGAGCCGATGCTGAGGGAAAACCAAGCCGGCTCCTCGTCAGACGTTCTGCCTCCAGGCCTGAGAAGAACAGTCAGTCTTTGTGTGTCTTCTTTCTGACGCTTGCTGGAGACGGTGAAAATCATTTTGGCTTCATGCCGATCCAGAAAATGTGAGGTGGTGCTGTGCGGTTACACAATTGGCCAGTTTGATAATAGGACGCTATTTATGTACCTCGAAAATATTCATGTAAAGATGAAAAACAGCTGAAGTGCCAATCCCTGCCGGCCAGAGTATGCACAGCGGAGAAGCCCACAAATAGAAATTATAAAACGCTCTGAAGGACCAAAAACCCAAAACTGTGCCTGTTGTCGATCATTCCCATAATGCACCACTTAGCTACTTAAATGGTGTGTCCTCCTTTTCCAGAGATGTGAGGAGAGATGTGCACCACTTTCTATCCTCAGAAGGCCTCATTGCCTCCTCCCTCCCTCCGGCAGCGTATCACATTACTAATCAGATTATCTCCACTCTTCGAGAAACTCGTCACCCCCCCAAAACTCCTCTTTGAACAGGCTGGATAACACGGGGCGGCGTTCTTTTCTTTTGTCCCAATGACGAGCACCTCAGCATTATATGACGGACGCTGAATCCCTGTTATCCAGCTCTGTGTTCTTATTGTGAAGCTCAAATCGGCGCCTCATTAAGAGTCCAATTTGCACCTCATCCCTCCAACACGAGTCTTTGATTCTGCTAAAACACTCAAATAACTCAGATGACTTGGAGATAATAACGGACGAGGTGCCGAACGAGTCACAGGAGCGCCACAAAACGTTTCATTAATTAGAACCAAGCGAGCATTTTCTTCTGCTGATCTTCCAATTATCAGTATTGGTTCCTCTGGTGTTGTAGTTCAGGGATTTGGGACAATTTGAGAGAATTGAAACAACAAAAAGGCTTAATGCTCATCCAGAGACTGATCGTACACAACTCTACAGGTAACTGCTGCTCAAAGCTCACACCTGTACTGTCACACTGAGCTGCAGTCAGACACGTTTCAATGGCACACACACATCTGTTTCTGTACCAAACCATTTCCTGTCGTCGCTGCGAGCTTCGCTGCAGCCGCCAGATTATTTTAAGACACTGCAGAACGGCGAGGAACGCTCCACATGTCAAAGAAACGCTGGCAATCATCACACGAGAGCTCGTGGATTAAACTGTTTTCTGGGATCCTCTTTGAATTCATATCAATGTTTCCACTGGGCCTGCTTATTCAGCCGTCTGTTCCCGACGCAGCACATGTGCAGCATCTCTCTGTATGTGCAGCGTCTCCCTGCATGTGCAGCGTCTCCCTGCATGTGCAGCGTCTCCCTGTATGTGCAGCGTCTCCCTGTATGTGCAGCGTCTCCCTGTATGTGCAGCGTCTCCCTGCATGTGCAGCGTCTCCCTGCATGTGCAGCGTCTCCCTGCATGTGCAGCGTCTCCCTGCATGTGCAGCGTCTCCCTGTATGTGCGCTGCGTGTCCTTGAAGGGAAAGTGTTTCGATGCTATGTGGCGCGGCTTTCTAAAAAACCAATATTGATCTGAAAACAAAAGCAATGCAGTGTGACAGAAACTGGCTGAGTGATGAGTCACTTGTGCAGCTCATAAAGGTCACATCGTGAATAACACCAGTCATCTGATGGTAAAAGTGTTTCTAAGCCTTATGCTCTGTGCAAAGACAGCTCCTGGTCCTGGTCCTGGTCCTGGTCCTGGTCCTGGTCCTGGTCCTGGTCCTGTGTAGAAAACCAGGTCAAACTGAGCTCCCACACAAGGAAGCAGGAAAGCGAGCTTGGAGGGAAATCTTCACCGCAGCCAGTTACTCTTCCAGCAGCTGAATGCAGCACAGTGAGGGTGGCTGAGGCTATTTCTATGCATGACTATGCTAATTAAAGCTCGTTAAGATCATTAAGATCGACTTCGAGATTCTTTGATTGTTTTTGTCCCTTTCTGTGGAGCTGATGTGGACGACTACAAGCCAGTCAGACAGCGGGGGGGGAGCCAGTGTTTAGCACACATTACGAATCCTCCAGACGTTTCAGGACCAACCTGAATGTCTGCTCTCTCAACGGGCCTCCACTGGTTCAGCCTTCGGATCACAACATCAGCACTGCACACATGAAATGACACGTTTTCCACTCTTTACTCTGAGCTGGGTGAGAACGAGGAGTTTTATTTCAGAGGTTGTTTTTCTCACTGTTTTCTGCAGCACTTATTGTCTTTTAATATTTTTTTTTTCCCGCTGGCTCTCTGGGATCGTAATAAAATACAAGTGCACTGAATAACTAAAACCAGCATCCTTCCTGCTCGCATGTTAAAAAGGCTTGAAAAACCAACAGAAGCAGTATTTCTGTTAGTCAAAGAGACGTCAGCCTAACATTCACTGCTCTGGGTCCTCGGGGGGGAATTAAACCAAATATCTTGTAATTAACTAAGTGGCTGCAGCCACGGCCCATTGTTCTGCCGCTCGCCCATCTGTGACCACGCAGCCGTCCAGCCTCCATGCTGTTACTAATGGAAAAATATTGATCCTGGCTGTTCCATATTCAGAGAGAAAAGAACACACACGAGTGTGTGAGAGGCAGAGCGGAGTCGATACGGCTGCATTTCCAGGCCTGCCTTTGTTTGCTTTGACAGATGGACGTATTGATCTGATGTACAGTATTAATCTATAGGAGGGGGCGAGTTAAGAGTTAAAGCCATAAGTACACAGAGGAACTCCACATGAGGACAGATGCTGTCAGCGGTGGAACAAAATGTCCTCATTCAGACACTGAACGTAATGAAAAAAGAGCTCATCACTCCTGATGCATTCCATAAATAACTGGCTCATGCTCATCTTTACTGTTAACAAGACATTTTGACTTTTCCATCTTGGTGAAAATCGTAAAGCAGAATCAGGTTACACTCGTGCACTTTAAACACGCACACGGAGCAGCCAGGCATCTTATTTATAGAGAGAATCTGTTTAACCTCGCCTCAAACTGCCCCCACAGGCCTCAGCGCCGGCGTCACCTCCACACGCTTTCCTCCGTGTCTCGCCGTCATCGTTTCTCAGAGTCACTTTGTCATGAAAGTGCAACCTTTTCAAAGAGCGGCCGAGGCAAACAGAGGAGAGGACGCGCTGATCGATGCAGCAGCTGAACCGCCACAAAATCCAGCGTTCACTTGCAATAAATGTAGTTAGCGTTGAATGAGAAATGCACAGATGCTGGACGCACTTTTCCTTCACGGTTAAGTGAATGAAAAGGATGACTCACGTCTCAAATACAGAATCAGTGACGACACAAACATCATCCACATATTGTAAATGGACCATTCAGGATTAATAATGGAGATTTTCCAGAAAAACCAGCTGGACGGAGCTCAACTTGCTGATGAAGTGTTTTTAGTTAAGCTGCAAACAAGCCAAAATAGCTTAATATCTTATTTCGTTGCATAATTCTGGAAAACTGCAGCTGAAGCTGAAGGACTAAACGGAGGTGAAGGGTCAGTTTGGAGCATTAAAGAAGTCTGAAGCGTTGAAGTGTAAGCACTGCGAGCAGTCGAAGTGTGTTGGACTTGGTTCTCAGTCATTCAGCAGCTTTCAGTTATTTAGCTTTAAAACAGCTGCAAAGGCTTTTCTTCTCTTCACATAATTGGATCCAGAGACGTTTGTACGTCTATTGGTGGATATCGAAGTCCAAATTGCAAGTCACTATACGAGTCCTGTGGGTCTCGCTGAGTAGAGCTGGTTCGAGTGGATGAGAGCATTTTGCTTTTAAAGCTGCTTTTTCACTCATTAGAAAAGCTCTGTCAATACATTTTGAAGGAGCTCTAAGGGAAATAAAACACTGATACCACTGGCTGCTGCTCTAAGTGTCGGTGCATCGGTGCCCCTGTCGCTGCTTTAAAATGAATAATTCCAGCACGCCGCGCGCCCTCACATGCAGCGACCGAATGACGGATAATCAAATTCACCATGAGCTCATCCTTTGTTTCGCTGACGACATCCTGCATGTACAGCTGCTCTTAACACCATTTCAGCTGCCAAATGGACTCTGTCCAACTGAGCCTTCTGTCTGGATCTGAAGGGTGGCTGTGACCGACCCCGGGTCTGGGTCTGCGTCTGGGTCCTGGTCCAGAGCGGAGAATCAGCCGAGTATCAGACCAGGACATGAACAGACCAGGAAATACGAGGAAGCACAGGGACGCCGGGGTGACGCCGAGTGCAACATTAATAACATAAACTTGAGATTGAACTGAGATTTTATGAGCAGGACGTCTGGGTGTCCCCTGACCGGTCCCCTGGTGGACAAATAAGGACACAGACTTATTTGATGAAGAGTGTGCTCCTGTGCTGTGGAAGCCAGCGGTGGCTGGATGCCGTCTCTACACTTGTTAAATAAACGAAGGCTGTACAGCTGCGGAGGAATAATAAAGCTTGTTTGCCACCATCTGACCTGATTCTGCTGAATGAAGTCTTATCCTGGCGGGGTTTGACTCGGCTCTGTCGCCAGCTTTCTTTTCTTGAATAACCACACTAACTACAAATAAAACCTTCTGTTGATGCAGGAAGTTCAACATCTGTGTCCAGATTGGACATGGTGGTCTTTCAGCCTCTATCTTATCATCATTTCAGGTTTCTAAGAAAGTCTTTCACTCAGAAAAGAAACATTTATCAGCAGAAAATCCTCCTCATACTGGATGTTTACATAGAAATAGATTGTATTGTATTTCAGTGAGAAGAAACTGACCTCATTTACAAATGCCAGTGAGGTGACCTTTAGCCGGGTAACCAAACCCCGCCGCAGGCCGAGTCCAGCTCTGGAAACTGTCCGTACGTGGTTCTCCAAACAAAGCCGTGCTAATTGTGGCGTCATGGTGGGCTGGCAGAGTTAAGAGACTGCACTGGAAAACAGTGTTTGCATGTGCTGGCGAGGGGGGGCAACATCCAGAGAAATGTGCCACGCGGTGCCAAATAAGCCAAACTGCTTTTAGGCAAACATGGCCACATTAAAACAGCGTTATCCTGTTGCCGACAGTGGAATATTACACGAGTCCTTGATGCTGAGCCAAGATAATGTGGTCTGTCCAGCCAGACTTCAGCCAACGAGCACTGCCAGCAGACCATAATCTTAAATCAGACCACCAGCAGTCAGAAAATCTATCATTATTACTGTAAGAAATGTATTACTTCACACATTCATTAATTTCAGGGTTTTAAAGGCTTAAATTCAGCTTCTGAAAAATGTATCATCAATGAGCTAATGCAGAGAGGAATTACTGCACTTCTCTTCTACCTTCAAACACTCATTTGGTGAAGAAGACGGAGTAAATAACGTGAACAGCCATGCTGCATGTCCACGTCCACAGCTGAGACTGGTCAGACCACCAGAGGTTATCGAATTTCAGGCTTTTACTGCATTATAATGAAGATCAGGCCTAACGGGGGTGAAAAGGCAGACGGCAATCAAGCTCAAGAGCTCTTGAAAGTAATAGCTTGGTATCCTGAATTTCAGTTTTTTCCACAGTCGAGGGGAAAAGTTCCAGTTTACGTCCTGCTGTTCCCCTAAAATGAATTATTAGCCTTCGTTACTGACCCTCAGTGAAAGCGCTGAAATTCAAAATGTCGAGGTGTCTCTTCAACTCGTGATCACACGGCGTTTTAGCATCCACGGGCTTCAGACGCCGCCGTGATCCACGGCTCGTCTGAACGGCCTCACGCTCGCCGCTCTCCCGAGGCGCCCACACTGAAAGGATGGAAGGTGTGTGTGGGCGTGTCGGTGCGCTCGTGTGGATGGATCATGATCAGTGCAGTTTTGCTATCAAATCAGCAGCTATTGATTCATCTGACAGAGCAGATAAATAAAGCTGGCCGTTCCTGAGGTGTGTGTGTGTGTGTGTGTGTGTGTGTGTGTGTGTGTGTGTGTGTGTGTGTGTGTCTGGAAAGCGTTTCACAGCAGCTTGAAGCTGCAGTGATCCACTAATGGGCTCGTGCTGCCTTGTTCCTCATTGATCCGAGCATTGGAGGGCTCGCCGATGGCTTATGAGCCATATCCTGCGGCCCAGGCGCCAGCAGTTATGCTAGTCCATTAAACCTCCTAACACCTCAAAATGACCCCATATGGGAACATCTCAATTATTAGATCATCAAGGTGCTGGTTCCGCTTTTATGTTATTTGCTCTTTAATCACTGGCCCCCATCACAATGCTCCTGGTGCCTCTCGTGCAATTATCAAACAACACAGTGTTGGCTTCAATTTGCTGGCGTCATTAATCAGAAAACAAAATGAAATCTGACCAGACCAGATGTCCTTTGCTTAACAGAGCCCTGTACTACATTAACTCTGCGTTGTGGTATGCCAGTCACAGGCTGCAGAGCAGTGCGAGCGGAGGCATGAAGCCGTCTTTCTGACTGATTTAATACCTGGAAGGTCACAAGCGTATCAACAAGCGTATTATAACTGCACTATATTTGTTCACAGGTTGAAAGCCTGATTTGCTGGCTCACCTCTAAAAATGTCACTGCCTGGTGCATATTTTTACCTTACAAGAGTGTGAAATGAAGCAAACACAGGCTTGCTGCAGCCTCCCCTCCTGGAAAGGTTAGAGACCACCCTCACATAAAGGGCGACCGCGTCGGTCCTTTGTCTGGTCTGTTGGTGCTCACCTGGAGGACCTCTAGTGGACATGTGGGTTATGACCCGTCTGCTTGAAACAAAGGCGGACGTACCGTGATGTTGTAAGACCACCTCGAAGCCTTTAAAAAGTGTGGGACTGTGAGACCACTGGTCTGATCCGGTCTCCACCAACAGTCAGCGCGACCACAATCTTTCTTTAGCCCTAAAAAAGTAGTTAAACCCAACCAAACCTCAACTACAGCAGATTGTGAAAGCCAGATGAATCGTTTCTGTTGCAGCCATTCGCAGACGCCCCTGACTGACGAGGCTGCGATGTTGCTCAATGCTTTCAGAGGCTTTCAGAGCTGCAGCGTTGACTCACTGGGAGGCTGGGACCGGACAAGCAAGTGGAGAACATCACTGGTGAGCTTTGGTCAACTGGATTACCAAATCAAAATGTTATCATAGCCTCAAACCGGGCAGCAGAACACGATGGTGCTTGAAGCTCTGTTTTTCTTGGGAGGAAAAATAAGAGCGGCGTGGCTGTTTTCAGTCCGACCTTCATGCCAGTGTGGAAACTCGTCTCGTGTTGCAACATGGTATGAGAATCAAACGCGCAGAAGAAAGGGCCACTGATCTGATCCGTGTTTCTGCTCTCTGAGAGGCCACAGGAGCGCCAAGCATTACCATGCATGAGGTGCACGCATGTTCACAAGCGCTGGAGTGTTCATCCCGTGGTCGGCTGCTGCAGCTCTCTGATCACTGTGCTCAGCAGGCTTACACGCAGCCCGCCGCCGTTAAAGGCGATCCACGTAAATCACGGGAAGCACAGAGAGACGCTGATAAATCTGTCAAATGATTTGTAATCAACGTGTTGTGTGTGGAAGGAGGAAGGTTTAGAGTATTTAACATGTTGACTTTGGTCAGTGCAGCTGATCTCAGTGCTGCTCAGACCTGTTTAAGCAGCACCATGTGTCCATGTGGCGCTGCTCCCTGAAAGCTGAGCACTTTAAACTGAAGTTTCTAATACTGAGCTGCTCCTGTTTCAGCGCTGTCGCTGCCACAAACGTTCCTCCACAGTATTAGAGCTCGTTATTTATCCAAAGAGAACAGTAACACAGAGCTTCCTCTCAGCTGAGCCTCATTCACTGTCTCTCCGGCCTGCCCGAACCCCTCCCTCCTCCCACACTGCGTGATTTCAAGGCTGGGGGAGCAGAAAATGTAAACTGCCTTTGCTATTATAGTTTCAGAGAACAGTCTTGGAGAAGTGGGCTGCGTCACTCAGCCATCAGCCTGCAAACCCACACGGCGTCGTGAGGGAAGCCAGGTGAAGAAGAGCGTCTCACCTGTCGTACTGCGAGGACGGAGGCAGCAGCTCCAGTGTTTAAGTGAAGTTTGTATTTCCTTCACCTCCATTCAGGACATCAGCTGTGCCTGGGCCATTGTTGTGTTGTTAACTGGGGTTTAGAGGAATTGACCAATCCTGTTTGAGCCCTGGCCTGTACATCAACCCTCCAATCACAGCTGAGCAACGACTCCTCAAAGTTCAGACATCTCTCAACAAACAGATATTATAACCTTAATCCTGATTATCTGAAGGGCATGTTTATTTGATTTAAGCAAAGCTGACTGAAATGAATGTGAAGAGAGTGCAGCTCAGTGTCAGCTCCACATCAGTTAAACCTTGTACTGCAGAGCAACCTCCATACTGAACGCTGCTGAAGAGATGCTATTATCCTGCGGACTGAGAGCAAGAGAGGTTCATCCTTTGTGTGAAAGATAAATGTGGAAATAAAAAAAAATAAAACTCCTTGTTCAGAATAAAGGTCAGGATGTTTTTTTAAGAAGGAACTCTTCACTGTTTGGGATGTGGTTCGTCGACGAGCCGGTTACACGTCGCGACGCTCAACAGCTGACACCAGAAAAACCAGCTGGTTAAAGTCATTAATTTATGATGTACACATTAAATTACAGATTAATGTGTTCATAATGCATAGCAGGGTTTCCGTTTTCTAATGACAGTTTGTTTTTTTCACTGGGAAAATCTGCTGAAGTCCAACATGTTCAAACCTCTCTGCTCATAACACACATGTGGTTTTGCTGCTTCTCTAATGTCCGTCCTCTCTCCCATTTTAACCTGATTCGGTAAATAACCGGTTTAATTTTGAGGAGATCAGAGTTGGGGATGATTGTTGGAACAGTGACAGGCGAACCAAGAAGGTTTTGGTGTGATTTATTTTGTTTCTATAGAGTTTGAATGAAGCAATGCTAAAATCACTGTTTCTGTGAATGGAGTTTGGTGCGTTTGTATTTCTGCTTAAACAAAAAGGATCTGACTCTCCAGTAAAACAGGACTCTTTCCATAATGCTGCCAGACTCTCAGAATAACAATGCGAGCCTGTCAGCGGCAGAAACAAACACTTTGAGTGGACGTACGCTGACAGCAGAGAGATTACATCACGGCCAGTTTCACAGCTTTCTGACTCAAGACTGGACAAATATCAAACTGCCTCCATTAGCCACTGAAACACAAACACATGGGACAACAGGTTCAAAAACAGGTAACAATGGGATTCCTAGAACCTGCTTAAGCAAGTTTTTTCTGCACAGTGTCAGAAATGACCTGCAGACAGAGCTGAAGCCTAAATCTAAGCAGACGTCCGTGCATTCAGTGGTGTCCTACGTATGACTGGCTTTCCCTCTCTCAACATACATGTGACGGATCATCTGACTCCAACAGTTGGCTGCAACTGTGAGTAATTTGCTTGATAAATCTGTGGCTCTCTTGGCTTTTAGCAGAGAGCTGCTCCTGCGCTGGCTCCTCAGAGCGTCCTCACATGTGGACGTTTGATGGAGCAGACAGATGGAACTGTGGCCGATATGAAAGAGATATGATCTGACCTTAAACTACAAGGGAAAGCACAGCTGTACGTAACTGCTGCATTAAGGCAGCAGGAGGCTCATGCAAAGCTCACCACAGGCCTAGCCCAAAGTGCAATACTGCTTCACCAACAGCAGGGAGGTCACTTCCTGTGAGTTCACGCTTTACTTAAAGATAAAATCATTTCCACGTTAAAGGTTCCAGAAACCTTCGACCTGTATCTGCTCACACACAGACCTCCACATTATAAATGCATTTCTTTTACTGATAATTGCCGCAGACACAATAAACAGAGAAATCATGCTTTCTGGATAAGTGGCTCGCTTAAAGACTACGAACCAAGCACAAATAATTTGGAATGCAGATTTATGCAACACACCGAACTCTCCGCTGGTGTACTTTTTAGCGATTGGGTTTTCAGATCGCACACACGTTTGTGCTTCAGGCAGGAGACAACAGGCCTCTGTTCTCCTTCCATGACGTCTTCCTTTTCAAGACTTAATGATCCCAATCAAGCCGGTGTGATCTGAATGCTACAGGAGGCCCGAGAGGGAAGAGAGAGAGATGCTGCCTCGCTGTGATTCACTGCGTCATCAGCATTTTGGATGACAAGCCCCTGAGGTCAGCATCCCCAACAATTAGACATGAGACTCACCTTTCTAACACACACACACACACACACACACACACACACACACACACACACACACACACACTGGTCTCAATAAACATCAGCAACAACAGATCTACTAGTTGCCATGACGACGTCCTCAGCAGCTGAACACACTGTGTGAATAACAATATGGCCGGCGCTGCTGCTGACTTCAGAGCCACCAGCAGGCCGCTTTGAGTAAGGAGCGAGGCATTTTTAGCCTCCGCAGACGGACCTCCACTTCGCCACTTTGAGTGCTCCCACTTTGCAGTTTGTGCCGTACGCCATCTTTCTTATCGCCGACGCTGATAATGTAAACAAAGACTCTCCCTTCGTGGCGCTTCACGATTGTCAAAGAAACCTGAGCGATTCCACGTGCGGCTGCTTGGCGATAAGCAGGATTTTTATTTATTCAGAGCACTTTGAATGTGCACTTACATCTGAACACGTTTTATTCCACCTTTCATTTATCTGCAAACCTGAAGGTGAAGGTAAAACTGTTATGTGCTGTTTAAATCAGCTCATCGCTGCGTCTTTCTTTTCAACGCAGGCTTCACAAAACCATGACATCCTGCCACCTCCAGCAGTGGAACGGTTTAACTCAATTACCGCAATTCAACCCGTCTACAAGACGATGTGTGTTTGACACCGCACGGACCAGGAACCGATGATCAACACGAAGCCGTCACAGTCGTCACGGGCTGACGTACTTCACGTTTCAAAAGCTGGGTCCGCAGACAGGCAGCGAGTTCAGGACTGTGAGGTTTGCAGGAGCTGACACCTTCAGCTCCTTCCATCAAACACACTATAACACCTCTGAGGAGGTGCACGAATTTCACATATTACACAATGTGGAGCTGCCAAAAAAACAGAAAACAGTCGTACACTTTCTTTTATTAATTCATGTATTTTTTTGGAGGCAGCAGTTAATGGCCATTTGAAAAACTGCACCTTCGGGCACTTCAGCACCGACTTCTCCACTCAGTTGGTACCATTTCATTATTCAGCGCTCCGGCTCAAGAGCTCAAGATCATGTTTAATACATCCTGATGGGCTAAAAAGAAAAATCGGTGCGACGTGGGAACATAAAAGCCTCTGTGAGGAAATGTTGTCGAATGTTATTTGAAGGTGGAATGGAACGGCGAGCCGGGGGGGAGGGGGGGTCACGGATTTGTAAGAATGAGGAGCTCTTCACTTGCCGACACGCCCGACAGAGTTGTGATGAGCATGATGACACGTAGCACTTAGGTTAATAAAAAGTCAGCGGCGTTTGAAAGGCGGGATCATGGCGCAGCGGACTGAGGAACTGCTTCTACACGGTCTCATCGCTTTGCACTCAATAACGGGCAGTTCTGCAGGGAGCAGCCCGGTGGGTACCTCTGAGCACGAAAGCTGCTGAAGGCCACTTTAGTGAATTTTGTTCCTCTGTTTCCAATTACAGGTCTACATCTCTCTCATTAAAGTCGAGCGACTAAGAGAAGGTCAATTCCAAGTTCACAAATAAATCCACAGTAGCTAAAATATTAGTACGAGCGCAGCCACAAACGGCTGCCTCTGATGATGATGGAGCGGCGCTGGAAAAGATATGAACCCTTTCCCACCACAACAAAACGAGCCACGGCAAACTAGCTGAAAAAAATGTTCCTGTGCAGCTCCCACTGTGCTCCCAACCATCCCTTTTTATTAACGTGAAGTATTGTCGCAGCCTGGCACCAAAACGCCTCTCTGATCCAAAACTCCCCCAGAGAGAGGAAACGAGGGACAGCGAGGCGACGAGGGAGAGGGGGAAAAACAGCGGAAGAAAGAACAGAACAAAGTCAGAGTTAAAGTACAGAGAAAGACGGGAGGAACAAAGAGATGGAGAGAAGACTGAGCAACGGGAGGGAGGGGGGAGGGAATGCAAGGCGAAGCAATATACTGTATGAGAAAAGAGCATGATGATAAAAGAAAGGAAAAGCAGGCTCAGGCTCTCAGATGCAGCTCTCCCCGAAGAAGAAGGATTTCAGAGTCGCCAAATTGGCATTTTTCTGCTTGTCATAGGTAAGAGGAGTGCGCTGCTGAGGCCATGCAATAAACCCACTGCATGCAGCATTTGCATATGCAATTCATTTACAAAGGAGGTCTGTCAATGGGATAGGAGGACCACTGCAAATTAGAGCATATCAGAAAGGACGTGACATGAAAGGCTCGTTTTCAGATGTCGGACGTAACCGGCAACCACGAGCTGAGAGTAAATGAAGTGTGTGCCTAATAAGGAGGCCGCAAAGTTTCCACGTCTTCTTAGAAATATAAGCCACTGCAGTTCAGCCTCAACACGCTGGAGTTTGAGTCGCCAACGTCTCTTTTCCAGAGTGTCGGGCGTGTTGTTACGTTGATGAAGGGTCCAGGCTTGTTTGATCAGCAGGAGGATAATTCACATCATTTCACTGACGAATAAACAGCGCCGACCGAGGGCGAAGCACGGACGTCGACGATGTTCAAGAAGCTGCTGTGCTCGTGTTTTAGATGGAAGGAAATGAATTCATCACGGATGTCAGGCCAAGTTGCGCAGGTTGTATTTAAAGCAGCAGTGTTGACATGTGTCTTAGCATGTGAAGGCAGTCATGGTTAGCTCCACAAATTAGATTTTCTTCCCTCGGCGACTGACGAACAACACGAGAGCCAAAACACTGAAGCCTCAACGGCCTCAACTGACGAACAACGAGCTCCAGACACCACATCTCACAACCACGCCTCAGAAGCAGGTGGGTGG